>NC_137462.1:136052090-136567708 GCF_964235325.1 Thermobia domestica | reverse complement strand
GTGCTCATGGTTCCGGGTTCGATTCCCGGTGAGGGTACATTTTAACGAAAAAGGTGGTTCGAATTCCACTATAATCAGTAAGTGCACGTCTTCTTTAGCCGTCATGTCGTTACCGTGGAACGTTAAACTCAAGCAACAAATCAAAATATCCTATGTACTGTACAGAGGTCTATACTTTTATAATAATGTCCTATATTTGTCTTCTTGCTCTCTCCTGTTTAAGTGAAAACTTCCTGGATGTACCAGAAATTGAATTCCTTACACATTCTTCTTTAAATACATCAATAGAACAGTTGGGAGCTTTTCTTGAGAAATGAACAATTCCATTTGTATCAAAGTTTATTAGTCAGTGACTCCCCAACTTCTCGTGAATCCTGGGTTCTATACCAATCATAGAAATGTTTTCTTTGCCTTTGATACATCAGAAGATTTTGGTACGATTTATGTAGCCGCAATCTTAACGCGCGCTTAAGAAAATGTCAACCATGTTGACAAACTGAAATCATGGTGAAAAACGAAACGTAACGGAAATTCAACATCTTGCCCCCAGGAAATGTTCTTCGCATAGCGCCAGAGATCAAAGATAATGCCCCCCTCAGAGAGGCACTGAAAAAAAATGTCATGGATACGGATCGACGACCGGAACATACCCTCGCATTCTATTGGATAATGAAATTGATAGATTTATGTCAAGCTTCATGTTTTCTTGCTATCACTTTAGTGAAACAAAGGGAAGCTATATTTATATACACAGAAGAGAAATGGGAAGTGCATATTTAATTTAAATCTAGAGAAAGAATATAATTTCATTGGGAATCAAGTTCACCCCCCCCCCTCCAGCCGCGGATTCATATGTGTCCCATTTTTGCAAATTGAAATTCTGGTCACTTTGAGGGTACACTCATCTTCCAGAAAGCGAACCGACCCCTCCAAATGATTCTTCTGGATCTGCTAGTGTCTTTGGGTGAGTAACACAACACGTAGTATCGAACGTTTCCTTAAAACATTACTATACAAGAAAAGCAACAGAAAACATTGGATTTTCCCTAAGAAAATATTCATCATATTGATTTCGAACAAAGTTAGTTTTATTAAAATGAGTTGAATTTCCTGAAAGTCATATTGAAAGAGATCAACAGAAAGATTTATTGTCAAACAGGTGCACAAACAATGATTGAGTAGAATAACGCGTGGACGACAAGTTTCCCTTGTAGAAGCATAGATTTGAATCGAAGGCAATATTTGTTCTAATAGTAATATAGGAATAACGATAAACAAAAGTTAGTCTGATAACCAAAAACATAAATAATAAAATTTTAAATCTGATAAGAGACCACACGCAAATTACTAAAATTGAAGACCAGTATAGAAACGTGACGGTGACAATTGGCCACAATGCTGAATTGCACATTCTATTAACCAGTGTAGAAATAATAAAAAAATGATTTTGCAGACTATAATTCAAAGAAGACACGCAAGCTTTGACTATTTTATATATATTCTGTAAATCACTAATGGGTACTAAATTCAGATTTTGATGGCTAATACATAATAAACTTACTCATATATTGCATCATGATTGTATTCATTCATAACTTTATTTTGACTTTCATTATTTTGAAAGAAGCTGCCGAGTTTAGGTCATAATTATTTTGTATCCTCTATCCTTCTTGGGAGAATTCAAAAATTTGATTCACATGGATCAACTTCAAAATTCAAAACTTGCAAATGTATCAAAACACTGACCTAAACTACAACGGACTAAATCGTCTGCTATATACGGTGGACCATTGTGTTAACACAGCATGTAATTTTCAAACTAACAAATAAAAAGCCTTAAAATTTTGTGCCATGCAAATATCGACTGAGGGATGTTCTTTGACATACTGCGTTACATCATCAGGTTAGCAATGTAGCCAACGCAACATGAAGTTACATATTTTTTAAAATACCACTACGTAGGGTTATTACATATTTCAAATCTACATGTAAAACGAGATCTTATAAATTCAGTTTCGAATTTATTGTTGCAATCTAAGGCCATTACAGTGTCATAAAAATCGAAATCTTAGATTCTGTTTCAGAAGTAATAATACAAGCGGAGCAGACTGGAATAAATATCTAAAGCACGTTACTATTTAACCCTTTCAGGATTTAACCCTTTGTTACGATTACGTAGTCTCGTCTTTCACCGCTTATTTAGGTTCTATAACAAGTATTTAAGCCAGATTTTTTATTGGTCAAGTCAAGAATAGACCAAAGAACACTTCATATGCGTTTTAGAACCGGATGATCAACTTGGCGGCACAAAGTAGGGGCGGAGGAGAGTGACTTTTTTTATTTTTTCTTAAGTCAAAGTTGAAAAATTGTTCACGCCTTTATTTTTCAAGATATCAGATTGAAACTGCATACAGATTTTGCGTACCTGTAAATATTCTTCAAATTTTTTGAGATCCCTACGTGAAACGGGCCCGAGGGGCGTAAGTGTTCCGAGGGTGTGATTTTTTTATTAATTTTTTTTCCCGATTTTTCCTATTCAATTGTACGATACGGACGTGCGGGTGGTATTTTTGAAAATGGCTCGTTATACTAAAGAAAATAACGTTTGATCCATGACTGGAGGCCAAATATTAATGAAGCAGGGAATTTTTGCAACACGAATTTACGTATATATATATATGGCCTAAATTAAGACTTTGAACATTTTTTCGCCCTTTAAAGCACTCAGATCCCTACGTGACTCCTGGCCCGGTCCAGAGAGGCGCAAAAATTTTGAAAAAACCTTTTTTTAAAAAAAACTCCCGTTTTCTTCAATTTTCCCGTTTCTGGTGTATAATATGGACAAGCGAGTAGTACCGTTGAAAGGTATGCACTATCCTGAAAAAATTGAGGTATGATCCATGATGCTACGACAAATAGTAAGGACGCAGTAACTGTTTAAGTGAACCTAAAATTTACCTCAAAAAGTGGAAATCCTAAAAGGGTTAATATTGTAATCTTGATATGATGGATTTCAGTGAACACGAACAATGTTACAAAGTTTTAAAAATTTTGGATTTTTTTTAGAAGACTTTGTTTCGAAAAAACTGTTTAAATAACTTCTCATCTAACCGCACTGAAAGTTTATTGAAGCATGGAAGCATATAAGAAGAAATAAAAGCTTCGCCTTCAAGTTATTTGGTTGTTTTCAAAGAATATCTTTTTGTAAATAATTTAAATATTGCTCTTTAAAAAATGGATTCCCTTATTCTAAAGCAAATTGAGTACGATCATAAAATAATTATCATATTTCAATCAGCCAATAAGGATTTAGTTACAAACTAAATAAATTTTGGGTTGGTAATATTTTTTCTTGCTAATAACTTTTAATTTCACAATTTTCATAAAGCGGAAACGCGTAAAATTTGCCTTCCCTGCTCCTTAAGAGAAATGTTAACACTTTGGTCAGAAGTTAACAAAGTCAAAAATTACACTTACAAAATACTTACAATACATGTTTCTATTTTATTATATGATTATTTAATTGTATAAACTGGACAACCTGAAGTATTGATTGATTGATTGTAATTTAATAATTGATTTCAACGCCTGTATCAGACAAGACTACTGTCTTGGAAAGGATCAGAATCATCAGTCGTATTCATATAAGGCAAGCATTCCTACCAGTAATCGAACACTTGGAGGCCTGGTAGCCACTCTTCACGTTATATCCAAAGTAATCAGCAGAGAATACAGAGTGGAAAAGAGATCTACTGTCGCTTACCATTTGATGTTTAAAATATATTGATTTATGCTGTATAGTTTCGCTAAAACTCATCATTCGTATGCAAACGCAATAACCTATTTCCGTGAGAGTGATATTCCTATTGGTTACTGAATACCAGTTTCCAAGAAAGCCAATATTTCACATTATCTTTGAAGTTTTTAACGAATGGTTAGGGAATATTACTCATTTTATTTAGAAGTTAAACTCCCACGAGTATGTAAGGAGACTAACGAAGATGGTGATGATAGGATGGATGATAATGCTGGAAGAACGAAAGTGAGAGGAAACGGTTGAAATCGAGAAAACCCATGCTTGATGTGTTTGTCCACCATATGACCCACCCAGAGATAGCTGGAAACGAACCAGGTACTCCACGCTCTAGATGCTGCAGCAGGTTAGAGCACCTGTTATCATGTAATTGTTCTAGCACATAACTTAAACATTTTTTTTTTCAATATATCCGACAGAGCGTACGTTTGTCAGTATATATGTCAAAGCGTACTTCCACATTCTTATTATACTGTAGCTGTGCAATGATTTATTAGCAATAATCTTCCGCATACAAACTTGAATACCATTTTATACAAATAATCAGTAGCGGATTCAGAAAAGTATTTTGGGAAGTGTTTCTCTGCTTAATGTTTGTTTTTCTAAAATTTCCTAATTTTTAATTGGGAGTTTATGAGTACAAGCATAACTAATATTTCGTTTTGTTTGTATATTCAGCAATAACCTTCCGGATACAACCTTGAAGACCATTTTATACTGATAATCAGTAGCGGATTTAGAAAAGTATTTTGGGTGGTTTTTTTTCTTTTTAATGTTTAGTTTTTTCTAAAAATACCTAATTTTTATTTGAGAAGAGCTTGAAGTTTGTGAGTAAAGGCATAACAAATATTTCGTTTGTTTTAGGAATTCTGTAATTTCGGGGTACAAGCTTCACCCGTAAAACATCCCCACCCTAACCCCCTTCGCAAATCCGTCACTGCTGGTAATTAGTAATAACAACGATTTAAAAACGATAAGAAAGAAAGTCGGCCAGAACTCACAGTACACGCATTATCTCTATATTCACAGATACAATTAAGAAACACTTTCGTCAAAATGGTCGAATGCGGGGTTGAATCCCGGACTTCCCGACAGAAGCGCAAAAGCTAACCACTCCCTTATGGTTGTTGTGCAGTTGTGCTTAACTTAAATATATTCTCTCTCTCTCTCTATGGCCTATGGAATCCGAAGGTTCAATGCCGCGTTCACAAAAGCTCTCCACTGACTTCAATCCTTAGCCAACTGGATCCAATTTTTACTTTGTATTCCTATTTCTGCGAGATCCATTTTAATATTGTCCTCCCATCTGCGCCTAAGTCTTCCTAATGGACGTTTTCCGATTCCATTTCCAGTTAAAACTTTGAAAGCGTTGCTACCTTCTTCCATTTTGGCTGCATGACCTGCCCACCTGAGTCTCCTAGACTTGATGACCGTAACGATGTTTGGTAAACCGTATAAATTATGCAGTTCTTGGTTATGAAGTTTTCCTCATTCCCGTTCCTCTTGGGTCCGAATATTTGTCTTAGGATTTTATTTGCAAATACTTTCAGCCTACGTTCTTCCCTCAAGCGACCATATTTCACAACCATAAAATACAACAGGCATGATTATCGTTTTATATATTTTAAGCTTTAAATTCCTCGACAGAATTCGCGACGACAAAATACTTTGAACTGAATAATAACACGAATTTCTGATTTCATTTAATTTCTTTGTGGATATGATTTTGGTCTGGTGATATTGATCCCAGATATTTGAAAGTATCCACTTTGTCGAAAGTATTATTTGATTTTTTAAAGCATCCATAATTTGCCATATTACGATCCCGGTGAACTTCCGTGTATTTAGTTTTCTCTGCATTTACTTCTAAACCAATGTTTAATAAGGACTCTGTATTTCTCTCTATTGTTCTATCATGCCCTATTAAATTTACATCATCAGCATACACCGTAACCTGGTGGATACATTCAGCTCTAGGGCCTGGTTGCTATCTTTAATTTTCCTTATAGCGTACTCCGGAACAAAGCTGAACAATAATGGCAAAAACGCATCTCCTTGTTTAAGACCATTCTCGACGTCGAAGCTCATGGACAAGAATTTTTCTGCTCGGACTTTACTTTGGGATTCATTTAAACACATTTTAATTAATCTAACTAGCTTTTTCGGTATTCTGAATTCTGTAAGAATGTTGTACAATGTTTCTCTCCTATCCGAGTCGTAAGCCTTTTTAAAACCAATAAACAGCTGATGTATTGGGTAATATACTCCCATTTCTTTTCGAGTATTTATCGGATAGTAAATATCTGGTCGATAGTTGATCGATTTCCCTAAATCCACACTGATATTCTCCAATAATTTCATCTGAGTATGGAATCAATCTTGTTAATAGAATGTTAAGAGAAATGCCTCGATAATTATTACATTCAGTTTTGTCGCCTTTCTTGTGAATTGGAACAGTGATTGGTTCTTTCCATTCTTCTTAAATGTATTCCATAGTTTTTCTCTTTAAAAAAAAGTGTCGTAATGATATGTTGAATTCTTGTCGTTAAAAATTCAGAAACCTTCAGGACTGGGTAAGCCGTTATGGTGTTTATAAGTCTAGGAAACCGCACAATCAAATTAACAGCCTATTACGCATATGATCCATTAACAGAAAATTTGGTACTTTCCCAATTCTGAACAAGCTTAAGAAAAAGTCAGTGCATTATAGAATTCGGAATTTTACCGATTTTGCAGATTTCAAGCACCTGATAGGTGGTAACATTTTTACGTAAGTGATCAATGAATGAAAAAATTGTTCGAAATATTCATACAATGTATATGAAAGTTAAAACTTAAAAGTTTCAAGACTGTACAGAACCACCAGAAACCAAGCTCTTGATGTGCAGCTTTTAAGATTATCATATAAATGTATTTCTCTCATATTTTTTTTGTTTCAAAAAGAGGGTGTGTGATATTTTGAAGTAAAAATACTACATACAATTTTGCTAGTTATTTGTGTATCTCTTTTTTTTTAAAAAAAAGAAGGACTTATTTTTGTGTATAAGAAGTTAAAAAAATATTATATATATATATTGGTTAATCCTTCGGAATTCATAATGTAAATATGTTAAGAATTTTTAAAAAAATCTTTTCGAAATTCATGGTTTATTTTAGAGGTTTTATATTATAATATACACCAACCACTAATCAAATGAGTTCTTGTGCTGTAGAGAAGCGAAACAAAGTATGCTTTATCAATTTACAGCAAAATTTTGAAAAAAGCCCAAAATTTCCCAAGCAAAAAAGCGAGGCAGAAAAAAAACGAATTTTTTCCAAAAAAGCGGTTTTTTACCGAGCCCGTGCATCTCTACCATCACCTAAGAACACCGACAAAGAAAAACCTATACTAAAATCTTTTTCGAATTCTGCCTTTTTTATTATGAAAATTTCAATATTTAACGTCTCATTTTATTATTCTTTGGCTACTACTAAAAGCAGAGTACTCAGCGAAACAAAAGAATTTATTAATAGGATATATTTTGTGAATTGATCATAAGAAAGATACCGGTTAAGATCCCCAGTTGTATTATATAGTTTTTATTGTTCGCCAATATATCATGAGGCGATTGGTGAAGAGATCAAGTAGTGTATCTTCCACTTGAAGCAGGTCTCATTTAACACAGTCTCGCATACGTCATAATGCATTCAATAAATAAAAGCGACTGCCTTTTTAATAAGAGTTTAATCATATAAATAACAATAATTATCAAAATACATCTTTGCTTTCGGCAATTCTAATTAGATATCTTCATCTTAAGCTTGTTTCACAATGACACATTAATTTTTCTTGCACATTATGTGAAACTTACATTGTGTGGTCAATGTTCTCCTACTGGAGTAATGATTGAAGTAGTCACGCGACTTCTTCCTAGAATAGGAGAGTCATGTACAGTTGTATGGAATCCAGGAGAATCAGGGGTTGCTGTTCTTCCAAAAGTGATTCGTCTGGTAGGAGGTAATGCAACGGGAATGACAGGAGCAGCTACAGCAAGAGGGGCAGCAACTGCAATAGGTGCTGCTACGATGCTTGGTGCAGCATAACTAACCAGTCCTCCACTAACTGTCGAGATGACGAACACAGAGACGAATACCAAGAAACACACCTGCAACATAATCATTAATATATTTCTATTTGTTTCATCGGAATTTCATATACAGTATATTTTGAAGTTACATAAGATGAAGAATTAGACTTCACATGACAAATACACATTTGCTTCTGTCAAATCTTTTACGCAAGTGTAGAAATTGCCATGATTAGCCGCGAGGGAGTTCCTATATATAGAAGATATTACTTTTAAACATAATAGGTAGCTACATATCCACTATATGAATAGCCTGCTAAAGAAATGCGTGATATTAAACAAGAACTATTGGATAAGATTTTGTCTATATCATTTCCGTTGTTGATATATTGTTTTAAAATATTCCCACATAGAAAACATACTCTCAACTAGAATGAAAAGCTTCTCACATTTACGTCTTCATATTCTGTTTCTTTGTGAAAAGTTTAGCACTTTTAATTCAGACTCACTAAATTATTGCTTATACTACGATGTGAAATCTTGAAGTAAATTAGAACGTATAAGAAATCGTGCAATTATGATTGAAAAGGTTAAAATTCTTTCCTCTTTCTCTTGAAATTTAAACTTGTCGGTTTCCCCATAAGGAAAAATCTATCTATCTTCCTTACTCATTAAAACATCAAAATAAATCTGGAACAAAAAGTTTTCACTCGATTAAAATTGAAATGGTTGTACAACTTGATAATATCAGTAGGTACAATGCATGGAAAATGAAGAATTTCGGTTGAGTGCGATCAAATTTATGGTGTGGGATTTATCGCTCAATTAGGCGAATTCCAACTTTGGTGGCTAATAACTACAGAATAAAAGATCTTCACACCACATCATTTCAAATGTGCGCTAAGCTTGCCAAGAGTTGTTACCATCCACCATTTAATAATTTTATATTTCCAAATTACTGCTTAAAAACACAAAATTAATCTACTGATGTGCTGATTTGTTATATTAATTTTATTTATTGTCGCTTTGTTTTAATATAGAATAATAATTAATCTTATGTTTGGAACGCCAATATGTAGTACTTAGAGAAAGTTACCTACGTATCTGAAGTATATCCACACAGGAATTAAATTACACTGTCTAAAAGACACAAGAGGTCTACAGATTTTTTGTTGAACGTATATTGGGATATCAGATTTTTGAGCAATGTATTATATGTATGGAGTAAAAGATTAAATAGTATCTTGTTCCTCCAATCAACGAGCATATGGTGCTCCAGTTTCCAATATCTTCGAACGAGACAGAAAAAACTTCGGTGATTCTAGTATAAATGTAAGTAAAAAATATCCATGCAAATTATCTCATACTTACAAGCTTCATTCTGCCCACTTTATGCGTTTCTCTGTACCTGAGACAAAATTGGATAACACTGCTGTTCTTGAGAAAGGTTTTGTATTTTTATATACTTAAAAGATCTACGTAATATCTCATGTCAATTCCTGTTTAATGTAATAAGGAAATTTGTACACTAGAATAAGGGAAATGGATTTCTAAATATTAGTATGTCGTACGTGATGTAATAAAATAGAGGAAACATAATAACAACATGAAAATACATTACATTGTGTTATCAAGGAAATAATATGATAATCTGCATATGCCGTATATGGAAATATAAAAGAAATGTTGTGAGCCGTCAAAGTGAGCGGAATATTAAATTCTTAATTGAAGATTGTCGAAACATCTTACCCATGAGAAATTTCATAATGTACAATTATCAGTAATTCTTAAACTTTTTGTTCCAGATTTATTTTGATGTTTTAATGTTGCTGCCCATATCATCCACTCTCTGCTACTCTCTTGCATCATTTGTATAATCGAAACGAAATTATATTTCCTATATTTTATGGTAACTTAATAACAGTATCAACATGAGAGAAAACGATATTCTTAGCGTGGTCTTGATTTACAAATGTTTCTTTCTAAGTTTTGTTTTGATCCCTGTCTATCTTTGTTCCTGTCTCACGTAGATACTATTAAATCAGAAGACAATTTTGTAAATCAAAAATTTGTAAGCAATATATCGTCGTTAAGATGTGAACCTTTGTATGTTTAATTTGTTATTTTTTCAAAAGACTTACTAAAAATTCAGAAATTCTGTATATTTGGTAAAATGTTATTTCCAAAAACTACTTAGTTGGTTAGCAATCAATTGGAAGAGAAAATTTGACCAAAACGTAAAATTTGTCTAAAAATTAAGACATACGAGTTATCACTGCTAACGTGTTATGATAGAGGAAGTTATACGAAGTATCACTAAAAATGAGAGTCGACATACAAGACATCACTTCAGGTTATACTTAAGGTTTAGAGAAGAAATTGAACAAGAAGCATTATTTTGTAAATGTATTATTACATATTTATAATAAATAGGAAATAATCTAGTCTTCAATAGCTTTGGCAGTTGCTTAGGTGATAGTATCTTGGGGGGAACCGGTCAAAACCCCCACAACCAAAACACCCACACTCAAGAAATGTCAAAACGCCCACACAAACGGTCATAACCCCACACAAATGGACAAATCTCCCAAATACACGAACGGTCATAACCCCACAGCCAAAACCCCTACACTCAAGAAATGTCAAAACGCCCACACGATCGGTCATGACCCCCACACAAATGGACAAATCTCTCAAATACACGAACGGTCATAACCCCCACAGCCAAAACCCCCACACTGGTAGTCGGTCATAACCTCCAACGGTCATAACTTCCACACAAATGGACAAAACAGCCACACATAGCAACGGTCACAATCCCCACATAAATGGACAAAACCCCCACACAAATGGACAAAACTCCCACATGCAGAAATAGTCACAACTGCCACACAAATGGACAAAACCCCCACACAATCGGACAAATCTCCCACACTCTGAATTGATCCTGGTTGCATGTCTTGCCCTTGTACTTTTTAATAACATTTTTTATTCCAGTTAAACTGATGTTGCAACTATTCTTCTTGGGCGTCATAAAGAGCCGCAACAAAGACGTGAAATGACGATCATTTCAGAGTGTGGGGGATTTGTCCGATTTTGTGAGGGTTTTGTCCATTTGTATGGCAGTTGTGACAATTTTTGCATGTGGGAGTTTTGACAATTTGTGTGGCTGTTTTGTCCATTTGTGTGGGGATTATGACCGATTGTGTGGGCATTTTGACATTTCTTGAGTGTGGAGGTTTTGGCTGTGGGGGTTTTGACCGTTCGTGCGTTTGGGAGATTTGTCGATTTGTGTGGGGGTTATGACCGATCGTGTGGGCGTTTTGACATTTCTTGAGTGTGGGGGTTTTGACCGTTCGTGCGTTTCTGAGATTTGTCCATTTGTGTGGGGGTTATGACCGTTTGTGTGGGCGTTTTGACATTTCTTGAGTGTGGGGGTTTTGGCTGTGGGGGTTTTGACCTAGACCCATCTTGGGATTATTGGCTGAACTTCTTTCCTTGATTCTCTGTTAGGGATTCATGTGATCCATTGTGATTCAGAAGGCAGGTCTTGGACCTTGACGTTGTCACAAAATGAGTGATTATAGCGTTTGATAACAGCTTTCAATTGGGTGGTGTAGAACCAGAGTGAACCAAACGCCATGAAATAGAAAGCGGAAGGAACGTAAAGATTCTACTCTTATGAGCTTTACTGTAAGCTTCAGTTTTTAAACACGACAGTACACAACTTTACGAGGGCTACAGCGGGTTCATTCTATTAGCACAAACAGTGTGTCAACTCACGAATGAGAAAATACCAATATCTCTATATCAGCTGAAAGTGAAGTTGATTCAATCTGGTTCTACACCATCCAATTCTTAAAGATGCTGAAATTTGGATTTTTGAATATCCAAAGCAGAAGTGCGTAGATTGGGAAGATCTAATAACTTGCTGGGTTTTTGGATTCTTTTTTGTGGTGAAGATCTATAAATTTAGAATCAAAATGAAGCTTGGTTTTCACTGTTCCATCAGGTAAATACTAAAAAACTGTAATGTTATAGACAGTGGGATCATCAGCTTTTCTTTGCCAAGTCTTATACTATTACAAACAAGAGGTTCTTTAGCACAGTATTTTTTAAAGGAATTAACTGTAGTGTCACAGACGTATATAGATTTTACTGTATTATTCGTCTTTACAACGCATTTACCTTCCTCTCTATATTTCTTGTCTTCTTGCTAGCCCTTTGTTCTCTATAAACATAAATCTCGAAATTGGTGTTACTGACCCACTTGAACTTTCAAGACATATTGTTTGTATTCGTTATATAGATTTGATATGTTACCTCCAGTTAGCTCAATTCAAATATTGTTGCATGCTTGAAATTGAATTTACCATTCACCAGAGCCAAAAGGCATTAAGTAACACTTTCTTGCGAACTGGAATTTTTTCGCCATCTGCCTTTTGTGGAGTATAAAAATAACTAAACTTTCTTTTGGAGCCTTTTATGGGTTAATTCTTGGTTTCTTCCTTCTCTGATCTCTTTTCAAACGACACAATATAAATCCTTTTTTAGTCTCACATTAGTTTCTCCCAGAAGTATCTAAAAATTTCTCATATTTTCGCCTATATTTTGCCAATCTCTCAAAGATTGTTTGACCATTTACAGCTTTCCTTCGTATACAGTGATCTCACTTCTCTTTTACCACTCTTCGGTCCTCGAGTATTCTCACTTTCCACTTTATTGCATCTAATATATATTTTTCCTGTCTCTCTTAGTCTTTTATTTTTTATATCGTGCCATTGAGATCTGTCTGACTGATTTTGCTTTTCCTTTCCTTTTTCATGCCACCGGCACCGAGGTTCATTTTAGGATCCTGAGTTGCAGAACGTTCCGGTGATGTAAAGGGTGCTGCGAATGGAGTAGTTTTTCTCAGGTCGGATCATTTAGGAAGCTTTCAGAACGAAATCCACCACTGGAAAATTCTCAGAACAGTTTGTTTCTTCAGTAATACCAAGAGTGGGCACATTGAATAATGGATATAACTTCGCCAGTATCTAAATTTACACATTTCGGTTCTTCACGACTTGAAACCTTCATGGTTTCTACAGTTTTTCCAGAATTCTCATCCGAAAACAACAATTCTTGATTTGTAGAGTGGCTTGTGTTCAGTTGTATTTTAGTCACTGCACTTCCTGTAGTCCTAGTTCGTTCTCCCAAAATTGGTCCAGCAGAGTAATGTTCTTTAACAGCATTTATGAAATCGTTAACTGAGTCATCAACCGAGGTGTCACTCACTTCTCCATCTAATTGAAAAATTTATGGAGAAACAATTGCTTATCTGTAAGAAAATATAAATGTCTTTCAGAATTTCTTGTATGTACAACCAGAAGATTCGTTTGGAAATTACAGAATAGCAGATCTAAATTAGACATGGCCTCAAAGAGTGAATGGGATTAAAGTGTACCAGAAATCAGTGCGATAATTACTGATCTTCGACTTCCCCTACGTCAGGAATAAGAAAGAATGTAATAGTAATTCGGTCAACTAGGAAACTCATGGATAAGTTATAAGATGAAGGATGGTTTGCCAAAAAGAACTAACCTAGAAAACCAGGTTCAGCATATTCACAAAGCTTCGGTAAGTTGAACGATACCTGTTGTTGCTTATGGATGCTTAGGATGCCATTTTTTAAATCAAACTAATTAAATTACAGCCATGATTCGCATTGGCATAAAATAAGAAATAATTCTGGATAGGAACATCGCATTATCTCGATTTTGCGATAAACAGTCCACTCTCCAAATGACAATAACAATTTAACTATGAATTCAAGGAATACTTTACTATGGTACATCGTATATTACAAACTTAACTATCGTGAAACCTTGTATATCTGCAACTCATTTTTCTTTCCATTTTGAGGTTTATCTTAACTAAGAATAGATTTGAACAGCGCCTAAAATACTTCACTATATATATTCACAGTATTAATATTTCAGAGCTTTACATTACTTCTGAAGAGTGCGTTATCTTTAAAACACGCTGATACAACTACCCTCATCACAATACAAATGGCAATAATACATTGAACTCACTGGCATACAAGGCATCACCTGAAGTTTCCAACAATCGACTTACAAGCCAACACTATAATCGATTGTTTCTCAACAATCGATTACTTGTGATATATAAAGGTTTTCTAGAATATATATATATTGCATTAGGTTTATCCTTCGTTTTACCAACGTACATGTTTCACGTTATTTACCAAGTAGGGTGCAAACGAACCCCACGCATAAATTGCTGTTTTTAGTTTAAAATATTTAATTATTATAATATATAAATGTTGAAATGGGTCTTTTATTCATAGATAATGTTTCGAGACATAAAATAATTTAATACATCCGTATATTTTCTCCAAATACAGTATACTTTGAATTTTGTGTCAAATACAGCATGTTAGTGTTTCTCAGCAAACATACAAGATTCAATATTATTACAAAATTGCTTCCCTTTTTATATCCACATACAGAAATATGTAAGGATATTGCAATAATTGCAAACACTAACAGGTCGCATACAACCTTCGTTCAGTGACCTTTGCAAATAAAACTGTCACATTTTGTTCGAACTTTTCAGTCTCCGGAGCGAGGTCATAAGATAACAATGCCATGAAATATCACCTTACATATGTTCAGATTAATACGCACCTTCCATATGCATCCACTAACATTCGAGAGAAGTAACGTTCGTGTAATACCTAAGACTCATCTACCCTCTAAATAGAGCACAAGACAGGAAAAAGGTACAAGCGTTATACCATCACTTACTACTTACACTTCCATATTTGTGCACCATAATTGTACAATGGGAACAATTAACTATGAAAAACAAGATAAAGGAGCTACCACCTTGTGGTCGTTGAGGAAAACAATGCATATTTAAAAAGTAACAAGAATTACCAAGTGGGGTGTACTTGCACCCCACTCTAATAATTTCTAAATATTTAGAAGACAATTCATTTAGTACAATTGTCTTCCCGTAAAAATATTTCATACAAATAAGTAAATAAAGTCGTTGAACATCATCCTTCTACAAATATTTTCACAACAGTAACAAGAAAATAATTAGCACTGGGGTGTGTTTGCACCCTACTTACTAAAAAGGTTATGTCAAAAACTGAAAATCGCAAAAATTGGAAATACGAACTCTCACGTCTTAAACGACAAATGTAGGATTTGTTTTGTCATCTCTCATTTCTTTCTTCATTTGTTATTTGTTAGTGTATGTAATGTATTTTTATGTATCTCTTCATTGTCAACTAGCTAAGTCCCATCATCTTAAATTCACTAGAGAAGTCGATATTAAGCCTTGTATAAAATCCCTGGATTTAACTAGTATTAATATATTATGCTACAAGTCTCGCCTCATAAAGAATTAGCTGACACAAACTAGGTTAAAGTATAATCAATCAATAACGTAACGTATAAAAAAGGAAAGAAAAAGAAAAGAAAAATGAGTTGAGTTGATTTTGAGTTTAACGTCCCGTTCAGCAGCGAGGCTATGTGAGACGTGGACCTACTGATTAACGTGAAATCCGAACCATATGAACTCCCGCCGGAAATCGAACCCGGGTCTCCCACGCCGAAAAGAAAGAAAAACTCATAGGAAATAAAGTGTAGTGGATACTAGGAAGATAGCACTTTGTAATATTATGTGAAATTGCGCTTGGAGACAGGGGCGTCATTTGAGACTTCACTTAAGGGTACCAAGAGTACCACCGACACAAGACTTTTACGTTTTGTACTAGTGTATTAGTAGACAATTGATTAAAGTATATGTATTCCTCAAACTCTTGGGGGCGGTGCAATTGTCCAATTCTGCCCCCCAAAATGACGCCGAAGCTTGGAGATTTTTATTGTGCTGCATCTTTCTTCCGCTCATGTATTCACCACAAAAATAAACTTATTACCTAATACATATTGATATATTCTAATGAAATAGTCTTTATTTTAAAATGCTTGTTGTCTTTCAAAACGCTTATAATAAATTAGTTCAGAATCTTACACACAAATGTTAAAACCAGAGAAGTTGTAGTAGACCCAGTACTTGTAAATTTTCATTTTCTGTTCTTCTATCTTGAAATATAACCTTTAGAATCTGGTTCTTGGTTCTATAGCCTTGGTTCTACAGTGAAATAAAAAGACAAAATTGAAATAATTACACACAATTCACGAAACTGTAGTGAACGTATTTTGCCATGATCTACTTGCTACGGACCGTACCTTTAATAAACATAGGAAGTGGCAAATTAAGTTCCATGCTTAACCGCAAACTCTGAGTTCAAATAGTGCCGCTTCTACTTGAAGTACGTATGGGGGCGCTGTGGCTCACAAGCAATGTACAGAACAAGGCACGATCAGATCCGACTCAAACTTCGCCCAGAGAACACATAATAGAAAAGAAGAAAAAATGCCAAATTGGAGCTGCCCCCATCCAGAAACACCGGAGGTATGCTCCGCAACATAACGCACCACGCGACAATATGATATAAGATAAACATCGCAAGATACCAGTTTATGTTGGAAACGGAAAGGATGGGCAGCACCAGGATATCAAGATATTTCATATGCTATAACACTGACATGGCGGCCATCTTGAAAGCCGCCATCTTGGATATTGCGTAAGGTATTGAAATGAGAAGCGGGGTGTATGATATATCAATGTAAGGTAAAATGCAAAAGGAAAACCAATGATGTAACCGCGAAAAACATGTGTGTAATGGTATGGACGGGACGAAGTGTAGAAGACTCGGGCGAAACAAACGTGTATTCGAAGGACAGAATAATAGGACAAGACCCCACGATAAATGGTACGCGACAATTAACTGCAACAGTGTCTGTGCATGGAAGTGCATCTGCCTTGACAGATTATGCCTTCCGAAGATATTGGTGTCTTTCTCTGATATTGTGACTGTTTGGGACCGTCGTGAAACAGTGTAGCAAACCATGCAAAGGAAAAGATACGTTCGTAAAGAAATGTAAGCTAGAACAGGGCTGGCCTTTCCCATCCGTACGTACTTTGTTTCAAATAGTGTTGTTTAAACAAACGTGGGCCGAAATGTCTATTGTTTACACGAAACAGCAAGAAAATTGAACAAGAAACGTACAAAACGGTGTCCAGGAGTGGGCTTCAATCACAGGTAGGTCGCACTTTTGATCACCAATCCCAGATGATATGTCCTACACTCCGGAGTGAGGTGCCGAATTGCTGTTCCATAAGAGGTAGTCCTTTGTACAATATGTAGTCTCCAAACGAGTGATCGTATCGCGGGTTGCAATTGTGGTTTTCACTGTTCCAAACGGAATCCCAATATCCTCGGAAGGCATAATCTGTAAAGGCGGATGCACTTCCATGCACAGACACTGTTGCAGTTACTTGTCGCGTACCATTTATCGTGGAGTCTTGTCCTATTATTCTGCCCTTCGAATACACGTTTGTTTTGCCCGAGTCTTCTACACTTCGTCCCGTCCATACCATCGCACATATGTTTCTCGCGGTTACATAATTGGTTTTCCCATTTGCATTTTACCATACATTGATATATCATGCAACCCGCTTCTCATTTCAATACCTTACGCTATATCCAAGATGGCGGCTTTCAAGATGGCCGCCAAGTGAGTGTTATAGCATATGAAATATCTTGATATCCTGGTGCTGCCCATCCTTTCCGTTTATGACATAAACGGGTATCTTGCGACGTTTATCTTATATCATATTGTCGCGTGGTGCATTATGTTGCGGAGCATATCTCCTGTGTTTCTGGATGGGGGCAGCTCCAATTTGGCATTTTTTCTTCTTTTCTATTATGTGTTCTCTGGGCGAAGTTTGAGTCGGATCTGATCGTGCCTTGTTCTGTACGTTGATTGTCAGTGGTAGAGCGTTCACCTCCGGTGCTTGGGGTCCCTGGTTCGATACCAGATCACGTCGTGTGGATTTTGTGGTGGACAAACATCGTGCTTGTGGGATTTCTCGGGTTCTCCCATTTCCTCCCACTTTCTTCATTTTCTCATAATCACCGTTTTATTTAGCCTAACCGACATAACTGTGGGACGTAACTTAAAGATTTCATTTCATTTTATTGAACCACGTACCACTTAACACAATTCTGCATACGTCATAAAGCATTGAATAAATAAATGCTATTACTGTAATTAATAAAAGTTTAATCGAATAAATAATATTATATTATCGAAATACATCTTTGCTTTTGGCATTTATCATTAGATATCTACACATTAAGCCTGTTATATAATGACACTTTTTCTTGTGCTCTACGTGATAATTACATTGTGTGGTCAATGTTCTCCTACAGGAGTAATGATTGAAGTAGTCACACGACTTCTTCCTAGAATTGGAGAATCATGTACAGTTGTATGGAATCCAGGAGAATCAGAAGTTGCTGTTCTTCCAAAGGTGATTCTTCTGGTAGGAGGCAGTGCAACGGGAATGGCAGGAGCAGCAACAGCAAGAGGGGCAGCAACTGCAACAGGAGCTGCTACAATACTTGGTGCAGCATAACCAACTAGTCCTGCAGTAACTGTCGAGATGACGAACACACAGAGGAATACCAATAAACACACCTGCAACTTAATCATATATCTTGTCAGCATAGGGTTATATGAGATTAAAAGCTAGGCTATACATAAGACACAACCACGTTTGTTTCTACCAAGTTTTTTATGATACATATAGAAATTGCAGTGATTAGCTGAGAGACAATTTCTATATACATTTTATCTATATTGAATACATAGATAAATGAGATGAGTAAAAGCATTAATTAATAATATAACTAGCTACATATCCACAATATGAATAGACTACTAAGGAAATTTGTGACATTAAATCAGAATTATTGCATAAGACTTTGCCTGTACTATTTCTATTGTTGACATGTTGTTTTAAAAATATACATACCTAGAAAGTATACGTCTAACTAAATTGAAAATGCCTTTCTATTTTCATCTTCTGTTTTCTTTTTTTTGAAAATCTTGCCACTTTTAAATTTAGACTCACTAAATTATTGCCTATACTCCGTTGCTAAATCGTAAGATAAATTAAAAATTATATGAAATCGTGTAAATATGGTTGCTAAGGTTAAAAGTCTTTCCTGTTTCTCTTGAAATTTAAACTTGTAAACTTCCCAATAGCAAACAAATCAATCTCCATTGATTCTTACCAAATTATTATTGTAAGTGCACGCTAAATTTATTTAGCGATCAAAAACAATTGTTTGCTAAATCCAAACTCAAATTTTGGTAGCGAATAACTGTGGAACATATCGTTTTCAAATGGTTATAATTCAAATTATGATAGAACTTGTGATCTAAATACACAAAAGTCATGAAAAATGTAAACTTTTGGTTCGGAAGTAATTGATGATTAAATTTGGCGTGTAGACTTTTCTAAACATACTCCAAACTCCAACTTTGGTGCCTAATAATTACAAAGCCAAAGTCTTGAGCTTACCAAGAGATATCACCATGCAATATTTGGTCATCGATTGAAAAAGACATATATCTTCTTTGTGCTTTACTCTTTTCTTAAGAAACAAATTAAAACAATATATTTTAAACTTCCAAATAGCTGCTTAAAATACAGCATTAACAGTCTGATGTCCTGATTATTTTTTGAATGATAATAGGTATTATTTAGCAGAAGACACCTACGTATCTGAAGCATATTCACGTAGGAACTAAATTACACTGACTAAGGGATACAATGGGTCTACATATTTATGTTGAACTTGTGTTAGGGTATACGTTTTTTTTATCAATATGTTGTTAGTATTTAAAACTCAATTCTGACCAGAACAAAATGAACTATTTAATAATTATACGTTTTTGTTACAGTTTCAAGGACCTAACGTCCTCTTCATCAGACATTGAGAAAAGACAGATGACAGCAAATCTTATATCTTCCTCAGCCGTTAGTTAGCATTTTCATTTATATAATTTTAATTGTTGTTTATATATATATAAAATTTAAATTTGTAATATGTAACAATATCATATAATCTCAATGTCTGATGAAGAGGATGTTAGGTCCTTGAAACTGTAACAAGAACGTAGAATTATTAAATAGTTCATTTTGTTCTGGTCAGAATTGTGTTTTAAATGTTATTGTGATTATCCAGACCCATGGAGTTTATTTATTATGTTGTTAGTATGGACTAAAACATTAAGTAGCATTCTATTTTTCCATTCAACGAGCATGTAGCGCTTCAGTTTCCGGTATCTTCGAACGAAACTAAAGAGAGTCCACTAATTCTAATATAAGTGTAAGTAACAAAAATCAATACGAATTATCTCATACTTACAGACTTCATTATGCTTAGTTTATCTGTTTGTCTGTATCAGAGACAAAATTGGATAAGACTACAGTTATTGCGAGAGATTTCTGTATTTATATACCTAAAGGATCTACTTAACATCTCGTCTCAATTCCTGTTTATTTTAATAAGGAAACATGTACACTACCAAAAAGGAAATAGATTTCTGAATATTAGTAAATCGTACGTGATGTAATAAAATAAAGGAAGCATAATAACAACATGAAAATACATATCATTATGTTATAAATGAAACAATATGTATATTTGCATATGGCGTATATGGAAATACAAAGAAATGATGGGAGATGTCAAAGTAAAGCGAAAGATTTCATTCATAATTAAAGTGTCGAAACATCTTACTCATGAGCAATTTCATAACCAACAATTAAAAATAATCTTTAAACTTCACTAGAAAATTAACCTATTTTCATCAGATCGCATATCTATAGCTGTATTTATAGGGTGTCCGAGAAAGATTGTACATTTTTCTTTATTTTTCCTAGGTGTTCAGTGTGTGGAGAGCTGTGTAGGTGACCAAGATTGCTATTAGATACTGAAAGTTTTGATGTAAGTATCTACCGTTCTCAAGACCACAATTTTTTCAGAGTGGGACCTGCACAATGAAAGAATGTATTTTGTAGTGAGCAATGTGCAAAGGCAACGTCCGTTATCATAGTTCAACACAACTTTCGGGAACAGTTTGGAGTCGATCCATCTGACAATAACTTCATTAAATTTTGCAATACACAACTTATTTAGACGGGTTGCCTATGCAAAGGCGAAAGCAACGGGCGTCCTTCGCATTCAGAGGAGACAGTGGATAGAGTTCGGCATGTTTTCCAACGCAGCAGCATGAAGTCATTTCAGAAAGCGGATTGTGAGTTAGCATTACCCCATTCACCAGCCTGGAATGTTCCTCGTGAAAGTTTGAAATTCAAAGTTTACAAGCTCCGACTTGTGCAAACACTCACTGTAGATGACAAAACATTTTGTACTGCCTCAGTGTAGACAAGTTGTGATTTCTTTAAAATGGTCATTTTAGGGACAGGGTAGTCTTAAGTGACGAGGGGACCTTCCATATTTACAGCAAAGTCAGCAGGCATAATTTTCGAATCTAGAGTTCAGAACACCCTCTGTGAATCACTAAGAATGTCTTAGATTCTCCAAAGTTGCACGTCTTTACTGCCATGTGCAGAACGAGACTTTATGGGGCAATTTTCTTTGCAGACAGAACTGTAGCGGGATGCTTGTATCTTGGTGTGCTCCAGATCTGGTTGTTACCACGACTCGAAGAGGAGTCCCAAGATTTCATTTTCCAACAGGACGGAGCTCCACCTCACTTATATAATGACATGAGAGGATATCTGAATGAATATCTACATGGGGCTCCTCCTTACTTCCATTGTGATCTAATGAACTATCTCCATGCCACACTCACGCAAAAATGGATGATTTGAAGGGATTTTCTTTAATTTCCTGCCAGCTTTCCAGGACTTCCCGTACTGACAATTGAAAGTAAGTACTTTGATTATAAGCTAGCATTGTTTGAGATATATATCCTGTACATAATATTATTAAAGCTATAGGAGACTTTACACTGACGTCAACTCCAAACAAAATCATTATTCATAAACCTGGAAAAAAAGCATGGGAGGTACTTTAAAAGTATAGTTTTCAGCAAAGATTCTAGATATGTTGTAATTGAATATGAAGAGAATTTACCTCATTTGCCCAGATTGATGCTAAATTTCACTTTATGGAAATAATTTAATGTTTAGTAACCGTTATCGTTAGAAAGATAAGTTGCGAAATTAATAAAC
Organism: Thermobia domestica; assembly: GCF_964235325.1. Lineage (NCBI taxonomy): Eukaryota > Metazoa > Arthropoda > Insecta > Zygentoma > Lepismatidae > Thermobia > Thermobia domestica. The sequence continues at coordinate 136,545,628 of NC_137462.1, read as the reverse complement.
TAGTATCTCTCTCTTTTTTTAGAGAGAGAGATGGAATAATTCACCCTGTTTCTTAGACTGGGTTCAATCTCAAGCAATAAGGGTATGTTTTAAGTCTCAGAGAAGATACACACTATATTTCGCAGAAAATCGTAAAAGTGTTGCGAAGTTTATTCTGAAACATACTAAAGAGTTTTTCCTCTTTTCTGATCCAATGGCTAGTGACTGATATTAGCTCTAAGGAACAACTTCATTAGAAGTCTTGACGAAAACATATATATAAATCGATGCTATTCATTTACAAAGGACTTCTATCTTAAGGAGATTTGGATATGTAACAGGACACATACTCCACTTTGCATTTAGCATTTCCCTGTCACATTACTATGGGAAAAGCAACAGGTATAATTGGATATTCGTTCATAATCGTATTGATGTCAAACAAAATTAAAGTTTCAATAAAATACTTGTAGGACAGTCATATTATAAGAGACCAACAGAAAGATGTGTAGCCAAAAGGTACACAACCACTGATTGACTATGGTAATATATGAACGATAAGGCTTGCTCGTAGAAGTGTACATTCCAATCGAAGGTAATACTATTGTTCTAATATTGACATAAGTATAACAATAAACAAAATTTAGTGTTATAACTAATCTGAAATAATAAAAATTTAATCTGATAAGGGATCATACGTAACCTACTAGTGCTGAATTGTGGCCGAACTAGTACTGAATTGTGGCCAGTGTAGAATCGTGACAAAGACGATGGTCACGCTGCTGAATTCCACATTCTATCAAGCATCAATCAGTACAGAAAGCTAAAAATGACTATGAAATACGATATACTTTCCATAAGTGTTTCTACACACACAAAAAGAATAAACTTGTAATATCTTTCGTGGACTATAATTCTATAAAAGTCCCGCAAGCTGTGGTTATTTTACATATTTTCTGTGAATCACTAATGCATACTAGTATCAGATTTTTGTTGATAACAAAGTGACGAACGTACCGTGTTGTGATTGTATTCGTTCAATACTTTAAATTGTTTAAAACAAGCTGACTAGCTTGAACCCTAATTACTTTGTATTTTCTACCCATCGAGGGTGGCTTGAAAAAATTGATTCCTGTCGATCAAGTCCAAAATCCAAAACTTGCAAATGTATCACCACTGATTTAAATATTTACTATAACAGGCTAAATCAAGTGGTACATACGGAGGACTATTTAATTCAATACAACATTGTAAATTTTAAACTAAGAAATAAAATGCTCTTAAATTTTGTTCCATGCAAATATCGACAGAGAGACATTGTTTGGCATATTCCACCATACCAGAAATTAACAGTGTTGCAAATCGAACCTAAAGTTTTTGTTTTCAAATTGCGCTGCAAAAGGTATTACGTATTTCAACTCTACATGCAAAACGAGAGCTTATAGTATCAGCTTTGTATTCAGTTTTGCAAACTAGGGTTACTATAATATTAAAAATATAGATATTTTAGATTTAATTTTAGCAGTAACAGCGTAAGTGAAACAGACAGGGACCACACACATAAAGCACAGTAGTATTTGATATTTTAATCATGATATGACATGATGTTATAATCATGATATAGAAGAAGAATGTTATAGAAGCAAAATAAATCAATAATTATTTTAAAGAGTACCCACGAAAATGCACCATTTTAATCGAATAGTAATCTTTATCATTTTTTGTGTCTCACGAGCTCTTTTTAAAAAGTATTATTATCTTTCTTTCCATTGAAAACCACCGACGTAAATGGATGAAAAACTTACCTAAACTAATTTTCGAAATTCAATTCTTTGACAAAAGTTAAAATTTCAATTGTTTGTACTTTCAAATCTATTTATTACAAATATATCATATTATGATTGTACCATTCGACAGTCAAGTACTTTGAATTTAATTGCCATATTTCTCCCACTAGCATTGTTACTGTTGAAGAAGCCTCCAAAATATAGTTGCTTTTTGATTGTAATTGTGATACTTTCATGGAACTACGTTCATTCAGCATAAGGAGAGACCGCATCAGGCAAACTTTCTGGATGGATATCATACTCCATTGCTTCCTTAGTCGGTGCGTTAACCTTATCTCTGACAGATCGAATATATCTGACTCATAAACTATGAATTCATCGTATGCTGTGGATCCTTCAATTATAATACTGGTCTTTAGTAAGTTATGTAAGCGCATGGCCTATAAAGATAAGAACAAGACATACAACATAAATAATCTAATGTTTCATCATTGTCGCAGCCCTCCAAGTGGTCCGTAGTGGACCTACGCTAATTTCTGGAATTTCTGTTTCCCTCTTGCTTCATTTTATATAAAGTAAGCGAAATAATATTCTATAAAATTAATGGTAACTTAAAATGAAATCAAGGAGAGAAAATATTATATTCCCAGTCTGGTCTCAATTTGTAACTGCTGGTTTAGTTTCATCTTGAGTGGCAAATTAAGTTCCACTTTAATTATAAACTCACAGTGTAAGTAGTACCACTCCTGCTTGAACCAGTTCAAACTTAACACAATATTGCACACGTCATAGAGCAATAAATAAAAAAATGTTATAAATTTTATTTAAAAAAAGTTTAATCATATAAATAATAATACATTATCGAAATACATATTTGCTTTTGGCCTTTATCACTGAATATCTACACATTAAGCCTGTTTCATAATGACACAATAACCTTTTCTTGCACTCTATGTGAGAATTACATTGTGTGATCAATGTTCTCCTACAGGAGTAATGATTGAAGTAGTCACGCGACTTCTTCCTAGAATAGGAGAGTCATGTACAGTTGTGTGGAATCCAGGAGAATCAGGAGTTGCTGTTCTTCCAAAGGTGATTCTTCTGGTAGGAGGCAGTACAACGGGAATGACAGGAGCAGCAACAGGAAGAGGAGCAGCGACTGCAAGAGGTGCTGCTACAATGCTTGGTGCAGCATAACCTACTAGTCCTGCGTTAACTGAGGATAGGACACATACACAGATGAATGCCAGCAAGTACACCTGAAATATAATATTAATAGATCAAATTTATAATTGCCTTTTCGAAATTTCATGTATTCTATGAGCAGAAGGTTATATAAGATAAAGAGTTAAACTCTACATAAGAGAGAACCACGTTTGCATTAATTCTTTTACAGCAAATGTAGAAACTGCGATGATTAGCCCCAAGAGAGTTCCTTCATATATTTATTTGCATGGTATGAGAATGTATGATATGAATATTTCGTAGTCTTTGCATAATGTAAATAGACTACTAAAGAAATGTGTTATGAAATTTAACTCAAATGAAAACAACTTTCCATTTTCATCTTCTGTTTTTCTTTTCCTTTTTCTGGAACGATTGTCACTTTTAAAGCCAGGCTCATTAAATTATTGCCTATACTATGATGTGACATCTTAAAATAAATTAGAAATGATATAAAATCGTGCAATTGTGGTTGCCAAAGTTAAATTTATTTCCTGTTTCTCTTCAAATTTGAAGCTGTAAATTTTCCTATAGAGAAAAAAACTATCCTTATTACATTTTATTTCTAATGCACACTGAATTTACTTAATATTTAAATGACTAGTTTTAATCCAATTCCCAATTTTTTAATTGCTAATAACTCAGGAACAAGAAGCCTTTACTTGATTTAAATTGAAATGATAGTACAACTTGGTGAGCTCAGTAAGCACAATGTATGGAAAATGAAAAGTTTTGATTTACAAGTAATTATTGATCAAATTAGGGTTCTGGAGTTTTCTGAACAATTATTTCACACTCCAACTTTGGTGGCTACTAATTACAAAAACAAAGTACACAGTAGTAATTCATGTGTTTCCTAAGCTTACCAAGAGAAATAGCTACACATTTGGTCATCGATTGCGTAAGACATACATATATTATAGTTGTGCTTCACCTTCTTTTTCCAAGAAGTAAATTAAAAGAACATATTTTATACTTCCAAATAAGTGCTTCTCAAATACAAAATTAATCTTCCAATGTGCTGATTTGTTATATTACTAAATAATATATTCTATTTTCACCAGTTTTTAGTAAAGCACATTTTCTGAACGACAATATTCAGTATTTTAGCAGAAGTTTCATACGTATGTGAAGTATATCCACGCAGGAATCAAATTAGACTATTTTAGGAAGACAATGGGTCTACAGATATTTATGTTGAACTTATCTCAGCGTACAAGATTTCTGATCTATATATTTTATGTTGGAAGTAAAATATTAAATATCATCCTATTCTCCCATTAAACGAGCAATTTCCAATATCTTCAAACGAAAGTGAAGAGAATTCACTTTATAATCATTCTAATATAAAGGCAAGTAACAAAAATCATATGAATTATGTCATACTTACAAACTTCATTCTGCTCACTTTATCTGTTTGTCTGTATGTGAGACAAAATTGGACAACGCTGTGGTTATTGAGGAAGGTTTCTATATTTATACTTTTGAAAGATCTACGTAACAACTTATTTTAATTCCTCTTTAGTCTAATAAGGAAGCTTTTACACTATCAAAAAGGAAATAGATTTCTAAATATTAATATGTAGTAAATTGTGTAATAAAATAGTCTAAGCATAATAACAACATGAAGATACATTGCATTATATTATAAATGAAATAATATTTAAATTTGCATATGCTGCATATGAAAATACAAAAGAAATTCTGTGATCTGTCAAAGTAAGTAAAAGATTCCATTGTCAATTGAAGATTGTGGAAACACCTTACACACGAACCATGACATAACTAACAATTATTAGTAATTCTTAAACCTGATGAGAGAATCAAACCATTTTCATCATATCGGATATACTGGTATTAGTGGTTTACCACAGACCTTTGCTGATGCAATTAATTCATTTAGTAAGACATATATATAGATATAGAAATTACACACACACACACACACACATATATATATATATATATATATATATATATATATATATATATATATATATATATATATATATATATATATATAGATGGATAGATATATAGATATAGAAATAAATATAGATATAGATAGATAGATATATAAAATAGATAAGAAGCTGGAGTTATCTTACAGGGTGTCTAAAAATGTACTCTCTTGTTACTTCCAACAGAATGGAGTTCCTCCTTACTTCCACTGTGATGTAACGGACTATCTCGATGCAACATTTGCACAAAGATTCATATGTCGAAGGCATTTTGTCGAATTCCCTGCTCGTTTCCCTGGACCTCCGCAATCGGAAATAAAGAAGTACATTGATTATGAGCGAATGCATTCTTTGAGGTGTCTTGTACACAATATTCTTAAAGCTGTGGTAGAGTTTCTACTAATTTCAACTCCGAGCAAAAGCACTATTCAGAAGCTACGGAAAAAAAGCATACGCCATACTTTAAACATGTTGGGCCTTATGCAGAATCGCTCTGACACGTGATTAGACCATACTAAAGAGTTCGACTAACATGTTTCCTGCAGTAGTCAGGCTTTAAGTATGACGCTAATCATACTTCAAAACGATTCTGCATAGGGCGGATAGGGTCCAGCAGATCCTAGGATCGTTACTTCTCAATATGAGGAGAATTTTTCAGGTTTACTCGGATTGATGTTAAATTTCAGCTTATGAAAATAATTTAATATTTTGCTGCCGTTATCGTTAAAAGCGCAAGCTGCTAAAGTTAAAAACTAATGGTTATATATTTGGGAGAATTTAGTATCATTCCTTAGACTGTGTTCAATCTCATACAGTCGGCGTATGTATTAAGTCTCAAACAAAATACATACTATGTCTCACAAAAATCGTAGACGTTTTAAGAAGCGTATTCTGGAACATATTATTTTAATAATAAAGTACGTTAGTAATTAGTGACTTCTTTCGTGAAGATTTTATCACAGGTAGAAAGTGTAGTCTATATCGAATGAGTTCTAGAGCGCGTTCGGTATATAGAATTTTTGAGGTTGACTGTTTGCGAAAGAGGAAATCAAATGAACTAGACAGGTTAGAATCATAATTCAGAAATTTCTAAATTACAGTATATTTGTCATATAGAGTGTGGTAAATGATGAATATACATTTGATTTAATTTAATAGGAACAATCTGTATGTTCCATAATGCTTTTCACATCTATTTCAAATTATAAAATAGCTGGCAAAATGTCTGTTTTTGATTTAGAAGGAACAATGTTGGTGGAAAGTATATAACTGGGTAAAAATCTTTTGGGCTTCAAGATAGTTGTTGATGACGATTAGATTTCACACGGGTTACGAAAACTCTCCCAACCATTTTATTCCTTAGGGGCCATATTTCGTAAAGCTTTGAGTTATCCATCAACCGAGGTTACAAAAGGAATAATTATATAAAATGTTAAAGTTATACCCATAAACGTTTAGGAGACTTGCAGTAAAGTAACATAACTTTTAATAAGTTACTTTTTCTTTTTATAGCTTCCATCTTCCAAAATCCAAGTATTATTTCAACTTAGGGTACGAGAATATTATTTCTTTAAACTTTCAGTTCTGCTCCTAATAGTTTCGGAGCTCTGGAGAAAGTCAGCGAAAAAGACTTTCAAATCCATTTTCCACTTTTTAGAAATAGTGTCAAAAACTTCCATCTTGCATGTAATCTACATATAAAGGAGATTGTTTCTGCAAAATTTAAAGTCTTTACTTATAATAGTTTTGAAGGTCTATAAATGATCGAATAAGTGAGTGGTTCATTAGATTTATTTTTAAAGATTTAAAAATTAAACAAAATCATTTATTCTTCATTCAAAACTATTACTATTGGTTAGGGGCATTATATTGATCATCATTTTCGATTTTAAAGCAAGAAACTTTATAGATAATTAAACGAAATGTTGAAGAAAAATTTGAGTACCTAAGAGGCAACAAGGAAATATAATAAACTAGTCAAATTGATTAAGAATATGAAAGATATGTGCAAAATAGAATTGTTTCGATTCTGGAATGAAATATATAAAACAGGGGAAAAAACATTTTTCAAAAAGACGATCATATTGTTGGCTAAGAAATCGAATCAAGAGATAAATATGAGGATTATAGAACTGTTAATCTCATATCGCATGCAGTAAAAAATAATGCTTCGAATACTAAATATAAAGGTAACCAAGAAAGTTTTATCGCTTTTTCACCCACCGACTGCGAACATCAATATGTCACCTAAGACGTACCTGGATGATCAGAAATAGTCCCCAACAGAATCGACGACCTTCTGCCAATGTTCTGGAAGGCCATGGATTCCATCACGATAGAACTTGGTGGGCCGTGAAGCGAAGAAGGTATCAAGTGCATTTTGCACATCTACTAGGAATTTGAGCTGGTTTCTTCAAAGGTCCAAGAAATGGAACAGGGGATATCGGATAGCGGAATGTTCAGGGAGTAAAGTAGATGGAATAGTGTCATCCATTCAAGGCATAGAATGGTGCCCCGGGTTATCCTAGCCACGTAAGGCTTAGGGTTGTTCTTTAACAGTAGGACCCCTCTGCGATTCAGAAGTTCTGGTTCCAAAGTTTTGAGCTTTTCTTTAACACTGCTTAACTGCTGACAGTACACAATTGCATTGACGCTCTGAAAATCTGGTAGAAGTTCCCAGTGCACGATGCAGTCCAGTGCTGGTTTCGGCTGTTTTGAAAAAGGTTCATGGGATGCTAACCAATGATAACAGCGCCGTAGAGTTTTGAACAGGACTCACTTTCCAACACATGTCAATACCCTGTCCAGATTGGTTCCTTCTTCAGACGAGACACCAAAGAAACACTAGTGTCTGCTCGCGTTGCCTTCTGGCCTGGAGTCAAATCATGTGGGACCCATCGACCCAATTTGTAGTGCTTCTCAAGTTGTTGGAGTTGGTGCCGAAAGGTTTCTCCACTGACACTGAATTGCAGTCCCAGTTCCTTACATGTCTGGCCAGTGTTTGCCTGAATTGCTGCCTAAAGATCTTCATTTTGTACATGTGTTGATCTTCCTGCAGGTGTTGCGTCTTCCAGTGTTTCGTCACCGTCCTTAAATTTGTTAAACCACCGCTGCACTGTCCGCGCAGTCACGACACCCTCACCAAAGGCCAGACATATCTTCCGCCCCGCTGCAGCGGCGTTTGACCCCACTTTGAACTCGTATAGCTTACACGCTGTTATGATGTTGTGTGGAGGTCCCATGTTCACTCTGTCGTTACGTAAGTTCACGGTGTAACTGAACTACGACAAGCAGATAGTATGTTAGATAACACCACCACAACAACTGACCTTCGCTTTGTCTCCATTTGCATTCAACTCATGGTGTGGGGGCCAATTGAACAAAGACCTCTTCAAAAAGCGACATAACTTTCTTGGTAACCTTTACAGAAGATTGTCTGAAGAATAAGTTAAAAAGTTGAGAAGTAGTAGTGAGAGTTTAGGAGAGGTAATGGCCCAAGTGATCCAATTTCAGTGTTACGGGTAATCAGTAAAAGGTTCATAGAAAAAGGAAAAGATGTGTATGTTTTCTTTATTGATCTTTCGACTAAGGAACTAAGCATTGTTGTAGGGATTAGTGAAGAAGGTTGGATCGGAATAGAAAAAATTGAAGACTCATAAGAAACTTATATATGAGCAGATATCTTTAATATAGTGATAATATAACAAATATAAAAGTATGAGTGCAGAAAATGGAAGAAGTGACTAGTTTTCGATACTTGGGTAGTATTATTAGTGATGATATGAATTGCGAACTCGAAATAAAAGCAACGATAACAATAACGGTAGTAACATTTAAAAGGAAGAAAAGTCTCTTTTGTGGGATCTGGAATAAAGAGTTAATCTAATTTTATTAACACGTTTGTGTTTGGCAGAACCTTAAAAAATTTCTTATTGATAGTAGAAGTAAATTAATTTCTCCTTTCGAATGTTTTATTAGGATTACTGTCTACTTTCTAACGCTTTTACTACCTTTTTTCCCTTTTAGTGCCTTTTTGAAGTTAGTTCATATTTTCTTCAATACAGTTTTTAATATTTGCTTTTTAGTGCGTTTTGAGTTTATTTTTATTTTTATTTTGGTTTCTGCTTTTAATGCTTTTTTGAGATCACTCATTTTTCTTCTAAGATTTAACTTTTAATTTTTACATTTTTTCTGTTCCCCAGTAGTTTAGTTAGATGCCAAAACTAAATGTAGGGTACAAACGTATTATAAAATGAGTATTCTTACGAAACATGTGTAAATATATACATAATAATTAATTATCAGATTATTGGAACATTTGTTTATATATATATATAACAGCCTTCTTTGGGAATACAGCTCAGTACATTAGTAAAAACCCCAACAAAGTATCACATAGTCTAAACTTTTGTCACATTTTGTACATGAGATGGCGTTGGTGCCCAAAATAGCATGGTATATCAGTTGCAGTGTATACTGCTTAACGTTATTTGACAGCTTATAGTTGAGGTTAGTGGATGTGCGAAACGTACTAAATTCTTAGAACGGTACGTAAAGTATTGCGCCTTGAAGATGAGTATACTTGCCGCAAAACTATGTCACATTTTACTGTTTTATTTCAAGAAAGATTCAAACTGTTTGAAGGTGAGGACCGTGGAGCATAAGGTCTTTTCAGTTACGTCAAGCGACCTGCCCATTATGGCACAATATCAATGATAAGAATTTGATTATTATTATTGTTGAAGGTTATATATATATATATATATATATATATATATATATATATATATATAAGTTATATGAATATTTTTAAAAGAATCCAATCTTTTAAGGATAAAACAGGAAAAACAAGTTTTTCGAGATTGTTCGAAATTTCCGGAAGTTTTATGACATTAATTTCAAAGTACAATTTGTAATAACCCCAAAAAATGTTCTTGGAACTTACAGAATGAATTTGTGTAAATTATTCCGAAGAAATTTCTAATTGTAATTGTATCATAGAGAAACGTCGGACGGACGTATTGTTTCAAGTTTCACGCCGTTTTAGAATGTCGTCAAAAGTGAATATATAACCCCTAATATCATATTCTATTATTACTTTATAACTGAAAGTCAAATTCCATGTCAGTCGCGCAGAAACAAAGTGAATATCTATGAGTTAGGAAACAGCCAATGCTGATATGTTTTATCAGAGTTATTATTAGAGAGACTGCAAGTGCACTTTTAGAACTGTTGTCTCATTTTGCTAGATACGAAACAAATTGTTTCCCTCTAAACCAGGAAAAGTAACTAAAATTGATTTTTAAATAAAAAGTTTATTAATATATTCTATTTAAAATACAGTACAAATTCACTGGAAAATATTTCCATTCACTGGAAAACACAATACAACATACAAGACACTTTGAAGTTTTAAATTAGTAACATTAGTAATGATCCCCTACAGGAGTAATGATAGATGTTGTTACATGACTTCTTCCAAGGATAGGAGAGTCATGTACAGTTGTATGGAATCCAGGAGAATGTGGTGTGGCTGTTCTTCCAAAGGTGATTCTTCTGGTAGGAGGCAATGCAACAGGAATCACTGGAGCAGCAACAGCAACGGGAGCAGCAACTGCGACAGGAGCTGCTACAATACTTGGTGTAGCATAACTAATGTACCCAGCCGTGGTCATGGAAACAGCAAAGAGAACAAAAATAGCCACGAGGAAAAACTGCAAAAAAGATAAGATTTTATTGTATTAGGTATTAATTTTTATTAAATATAAATTTGGAGATATTATGAAGATTACTAGATTTAAATCATTAAATTGTAAACAAATAATGATTTTGGAAATCGTGACTCTTATTAGCATTTTATAAGCTACATTTGTTCCTAATGGCGTACACAAGCAACAAAAAATATTACACAGGGTCGTGTACCGAGTTACCCTTCATACTTTGTTCCGTTTTGTGCAGAATATCTTGTCACTATTTAAAATCATATTTCACAATCCTACTTTGGATAGTTTTCATGACCATAATAATCATATATCATATCTCATAATACTTTCATTTGAAATAAATTAAATTTGGCAAAGAAAATATACATTTCTTCAACTTAACTCCAACTATGAATTGCAATATAAGACTTCTCAAAGAGAAGTTAGTTACCAGATTTCTTAAAACAAGGCTATTCTTTCTTTAGATAGACATGCGGCTCTACTATTACTGGCTAATAAGCACCAAGTAAAGAATTGTTTCAGTATGCAATGTTTTGGAATATACTGTATAATGATGCTTTTCCCATATTCTTACAATAATAATAAAAATCTTGGATTTAAGTTATTTTATCTAATGAATAAAGACACTTATATTTTTATACGTACTTGTTTCATCATGAAACTTGGTTACTTGTTACAGCTCACGAATGATACTTGTGCTATTTCGTCGAAGCCATACATCTTTTATACAGATCATCCATGTAAAAGTCGTAACTATGACTTAAATTCATCCTCATACTTTTTGCTTTCTACAAAAGGAAACAATAAATTTATTGTAGGAAATCCTATTTAATAATTTAAGGAAATGTGAATAAAGAAATGAGTGCTGAATATATTTATTTACATATTAAAATAAAAAAATAAATAATGTCGTCACAATACGTATTTATTTGTAGATACTGTGTTCCTGTTTGCTACAAACGAGTATTTAATTAAAGATCCTTTATTATGAAATACTTAATGCAAATTGTCGTTGTTGTTGTTTCTAAAGTAATAAAATGAGAAGACCTACTTTAATATTAAACAAGTCAGCGTGGTAATATAATAGTAAGTATATGTTAATGCGGTATCAATTGGTTGTTGCTAAATCCCGCATCCAAATCTAAAGGAAACATCAGTATTACGAAACAGCAGAAAGTAACAGACATGTTTTTTGATAGTATGCTAACTTTAAAACATGTTTTATGGTATGAGATTTCAGTTACTTTGTAAACAAATCCAAGTAAAATTTACCAAAATCTGACTGAATATGATCGCGTTTTTTTTTAAAAAAAAATCTTATATTAAAATGTTGTAGGAGTTTATTCTGATGCATTATTTAACTTTAACACAACTCACACTGATAGATTTTCACGAAATTTGTATCTAATGAAAGCATTGTATGTAATGGGTCATTACTTGGTATTTGCAAATAAAGCATTTATTTTATTTTTCCAGATTCCAAGACGAGAACAAAACTATTGCGCATATACAGAGAGTTAAAACAAATCATTATCAATATCGATAAAGGGGAATTAAATTCAGAAGCATTTTCTTTCCAGTTTCTAATTCACTATATATATATATATATATATATATATATATATATATATATATATATATATATATATATATATATATATATATATGAGTGTGTGTGTGTGTCTTGCTGTTTGCACTTTCATATTTTCTCCCAACGCACATCAAACTGAATAAAACCAAACAATTGCATATTGCTCCGAACAGTAACAAAGTTACTTCAGAAGAAATATGGACAAGTAGAAAATCAATGTCATATTCATGTAATAAATATGTATAGGTTCTAGTTTTCTGTGAAGATTTAATTGTTAGAAGGTTCTTCTGAGGCAAACAAAAAAATCATAATTCGAATAACAGTGACCACTACGGATTAGCATTACACAAACTGACGAAGTTCAATATATTTTGCAGTAAACAATTAAGTAGCAAATTTGGATGGTAAGTACTAGATTTCGCAAACAAATCTGTTTTCTATTTATATTATACACTTAAACTGTAATGCAGACAACCTAAGTTTGAAGCAGTTCATATCCTTCGAGATACAGAAATATGGAATCCAGAAGAGAATTTAAAGGACATTTTGCATCAAGGGAAAAATATATTGTATGTAGTATTTTAAAGTAGAGACTAAAATAGTAATTCCTGAAAATGAAGTAACAAAGGGTGAAATATAATTTATTTTATCTATCAATTAAACTAATAAGTGCAATCTATTAATGAAACTAATAAGTGCCATTCTTAACTACTGCTTACGAAACAGGATATAGGAACAGAAAGAGCAAGGGTTAAAAGTAGAGAAAGCGAAATTTTTTCATACTTTCATATATTGGTATATTCTTGTAAATACTTCTTTTTGGAATGGTCTAATGGGTAGGTGCACGGCTGTGGTGCACGTAGTACCGAATTCGATTCCGCATGGAAAAGCATTCATTGCATTATGCTTGATCGGATCGCATACTTGAAACTTTAAGTCCACTCTCATATAGCCTCGCTGTTGAAAAGGAACACTATACTTCAACAAACAATATCTATATTCTTAATTAGAGACACTAAGTTAGAAATAATACACAGTATCGTTATTAACTCCTCACACCGAAACAATTCCCTCGTAGCTATGCAGTTAGCTTACGCACCTTTGACGTGGAGACCGGGTTCTATTCCTGGTGAGAGTCCATGTTTTTTTGGATTCCAGGTTAAGCTGTAAGTTCACATCTCATATAGCCTCAATATGAAAGGGACGCTAAAAATCAAATTCAAATCATTTCGTATTGAATGTACTAACGAAGAAACTAATGCGAGAGGGACAATGAATCTGAAAGAAATGTAGGTAGTACAATGAGAAAACTTCTAAGTTTCTTTTCAGATTGTTACACTATGATAAATTTCCGAATTATGCAAATTTAATACTGAACCCGGAAGTAGTAGGTCTCTAGTTCTCTGTTGGAATAGAAGAAAAACAATGCTTCGATTATATCGCTGAATAGATATAAAGACAATTTTTCGCTACCTCCTACAAGTATAACTATACAGAAAGTAGAAAGTTCGGTGAATGTGTATATATTTTGAATGGTGACCACCCTTTTCGTCCAAAGATATTTCGTCTAAAGAACATTTCGTCCAGAGACGTTTAGTCCAAAGACATTTGGTCCAAAGGACAATTCGTCCAAAAGACAATTGGTCCAAAGGACATTTCGTCCAAAGGACAATTGGTCCAAAGAACAATTCTTCCAAAAGACATTTGGTCCAAAGGACATTTCGTCCAAAAGACAATTGGTCCAAATGACATTTCGTCCAAAGACATTTGGTCCAAATGACATTTCGTCCAAAATACAATTGGTCCAAAGGACATTTCGTCCAAAATACAATTGGTCCAAAGGACATTTCGTCCAAAAGACAATTGGTCCAAAGGACATTTCGTCCAAAGACATTTGGTCCAAAGGACATTTCGTTCAAAAGACAATTGGTCCAAAGGACATTTCGTCCAAAGACAATCGGTACAAGAAACATTTCGTCCAGGGATGTTTAGTTCAAAGCATATTTCGTCCAAAGGACATTGGGATCCGGGGTTTGCTTGGGAGTCCGGGGTTTGTTTCTATTAGAAGAGTAAAAAGTGATATCTATAACATTATGACTCAGTAGCTTCTTATTTTTAAAGGAAATTAGAAATAGATATTATTCCGTAATTTTCATTTCGATAGAACAAATATATGCTGAGATATTCGGAAAAACGTAAACGCCTGAAACCAAATGGCCAAACAACAAGAATGAGGGAAAGGTTGGAGTGTGAAGTATGTTGCTGCAATAACTGCTAACGTGACATCTAAAATTTTAATGTTGTAAATGAAATAGTTTTAAAATAAGCTCCGATAACTAAAATTAATGGAGTTTAAAAGTTAAATATTAGGTATTCAAACTTTTGTGTTAGAAAAGTAAAAAATAATGTGTCAAGTTTCTTTCAAGAAATACTGACTAGGGATGATTCCATATCGGGACCAAGTACCTGGGGAAAACCTATATATCGTCTGAAAGCTCTTGTCATGAGAAGTACGAAACCGCTTTCAAATCACGAACAAACCCACAACTTGACCCTATAAGTGTCCGATTTGTTGTTGTTTGTGACCCTATGTATGGCATATTCGATAGAATAGAAATGAATGTATCACGCGTAAGCGCCTGAGCCCATCATGTTCTTTTCCGGCTCATTGCTAGAACGTGACTTGGGCAAAAGTTTGATAATATATCTTTGATCCCTGACGTATCCATTTAGTCAATGTTGCCAAGGAACTGTAAATACAATCCGGAAGATGGTTTCTGTACCACTCGATGTATATTCATAAAACGGGGAATAAACATCGTTAGTCATTGAAGAAAATATACTGTAGACGTATTCCTCTCCCAAGTGCTCCATTTTTCAATATTGCCAACCAATTGTAAAAATGAGAAGTTGTAAAACAGGTTCCGTACGATGAGACGTTTATACACCAAGCTTGGCAGAAACATCACACGACACTATAGCAAAAAGACGTTGAGTATTACAGTCTCCCAACCATCCTAGGTTATCATTGTTTTCAACCATTCTAAAATACAATTTCTCGAAAGGTTGCCTCACAATGTCATGACGAAGCTCCTATGACGAGATGTATGCATGACTCATCTAATCCTTTCTTTCTACATGAGCTTCTAACCAGTACCGATCGTTGCTGCATGATCAACAGTCATGTTCCATGATATATGTTCAGCCACATGGTCACATTATTAGACAATATAAAAATACCGCCAAGCTCGTATATTGCTATTTGAAGAACTTTCATATTGAAAACGTTAGCAATACTGACAGACAGGTGCTTGGGGAATGGTACCAACCTCAGTATGTTTGCTGTTGTGTCAAATGATGTTTATTTCAAGTTGTCTCTATGCTTGCAATGGTCAGGCAACCTTTCGAGAAAATGTATTTTAGAATTTTTGGAAACACTGACACTATGAATGCTTATGGGTTTACACTAACATACTACAAACTACTATGGGTTGCAGTCTAATTATGTCCGCCAATGCTGTCGACTTCATGTGAAAATATTGAATGTTCGTATTGGTTGGCAATACTGCCAAACTGTTTTTTTTTTCTGCTAGACGGAGACATTCATTCACACTATATTTTCCATTGTCCAATACTGCAGCTGTCGCATTTATTCTATGTTCGTTCAATGGCACACTATTTGCATCATTATGATGTTTACACTTAGTTGGCAACACTGACAACCTAGGATGGTCGGGAGACAGTAATACTCAAGGTCTCTTGCTATAGTGTTGTGTGATATTTCTACCAAGTTTGGCGTATAAACGTTTCATTGTAGTGAACCTGTTTTACACCTTCTCATTCTTTATGGATGAGACCTCCAGAGTAAAAGAATACCACGAGCATTGTTTTGATGCGGGATTTCTCACTTCGCACTTCCTGTTTTTCGGCGAACCTGGACCTCACTACTCCATACTTTGACTTATCCTTCCAAGTCGTATCTCAGGCACCACGTCTAGTCGTCAGTGACAATAGTCTCTACAAATTCGAGTCTCTATCTGCTTTGTCGATGAGGGTTGCACAGGTGTCAATCCGAAGTTGCATTTTTTTTCCGGCTTCAAAATGTAGGGTATGAGAAAATCTTGAAAAGAAGGAAGGAAAGCTTACACTTACACAAATACTGGGTGATTATATGGTGAACCGTCTCATGACAATTTCTCACTCTCTCTGTTATTTTTTGAACTATACTCTCAGACGACAATCCTGGGACAAACAGTTCCTTCACTTTGTTCCTCGTTGTAGAAAATGATTGCAGTTGCAGACCGGCGAATTCGGGAGATAGCTTCTACGTGTCATGGTGTCACAAGTCTTCTCAGACAAGTTTAAATTACTCATAAACACGTTTCAAGATAAGAGGACGTTCTTCGTAAACTCTTGTCATCATTTCATGATTCATTTTTCGTTGATTTTCCAAGTTTGACACAGAATAACATACAGTATTCGTTCGCCTCTCCATTTTGGTTATCATTTTTTGTTTCGACCGAGCTCATACATTTTTACTCTACAATGAGCTGTTTACCTACGATAAGCACATTCGTAATGCCGCCGCCCGAGAGCTTGTTCAGAAATGTCTTGACGAATCGTAACTTCACGTAAAACGTTTGCTGATATTTATTATCATTTCTACTCTTCAATGTTGGTCATTAATTTGAAACGGTAAGACAAGTGTAAAAACAAAACAAAACAAAAACTAGAATGTATGAAAGGAAAAAAGAAATATTCCAGTTTCAACTGCAGGATTCCAGACGGGGTCCAACTCAAAAGTTTCAAGTGCCAAGAGAGGTAAATAGGCACATCATGTGAAAGCTCGTGTTAAATAATACAGAATTGGACATTGGACAAGTCTCGACTGTCGATAAGTATTGCAAAAAGGCACAAGTCATTTCCTTTGATACATTCTAGTTTTTGTTTTGTTTTGTTTTTACACCTGTCTTACCGTTTCAGATTAATAGGAGTGGCAATAGACTTTTCATCAAGAGTAGAGACTTGTTTCCTCTTCTTTCACTTAACATAAGCTTTCATACGATATCCAACTTGTCTCTTTCCATTTCAACATTTTGAGTTGGATCCCGTCTGGGACCCTGCGGGGGACCGTGGGACAATTTATTTTACTTTGATACGTTATACTTTTGAAATGATGAAAGACATGTTTTTCTGTTTTCATATTTGTCTCACCGTTTCAGATTTTTCGGGCTTGAAATGGACTTTAAGACACGCTTAAAGGTCTTAATAAAAATGAGTAACGTGCTGCCCTCAATCTAAATGCTTGAGACCTCCCAATTTTGGTAACCGGTTTTGATCTTACCTTGACCCATGCTTTCAGGAAATATATACATCACCCTCACTTTGTGGGTTCAGGTTCAAGTACATCCTGTGTTAGTATATTTTTCTAATAGCTCTACAAACATTTAATTTAAACTAGAAAATCCCTGCATCCACTAATTTCCCCTTTTTCTATCCTACCAAATGATTATTTATTCTTAATTATTGAACTTCTTCAGGATAAATAAGTGGTTACTGGTGTTATAATGGGGAAAAAAGACGGAACATACTGTTGTTTTTTCATTAAAATATTCAAGAGAATTGAAATTTTACCAGACAAAAAGCTCTGAAAAAAGCTTCTATTAAAAAAAATGTTGTTTCCCAGCCTTAGCATCTCTCGTTTTGATGACGTATACTAACAGATAAACAGAGTGATATCCAATGCGGTTGAGTGGAAAAGTAGAATCGAATGTTGCAAACTTAAATTGTATCTAATGCTGCAAAAAGTTACATTTATGAATGTAGTGGTCAACGCTGAAACTGTAACATTAACTAATAACATTTCTTACACGTAACAAGTATATATTTTATCTTTCCACGAAATATATTCGATAACACAAAGTTTGAATACATAAGGTGAATTACGTCTAATTATCGTGCCAAGAACGGAATAGTTTAGTATTCGACTTCATATGAAATACTACGGTTCTGATTTCAACGTCAGGTGGAAGTGAACCAATATAGCTTTATGAATAAGGAAAGGATACAAAAAGGTTTCTCTACTGCAGTTTAGAAGTAAGAAGAAACAGAAAGTAGTAAGTGTCCCCCTTGTAATATACTGGTGAAGGTAAGTACAATTGAACGGCAACGTTAGTGGGAGTAATATAATAAAATCTCTCTGTATGATCCATGGGTTTAAAGTGGATACAAATTCCAATTAAACAGGGAGAAAAAATATCCTGAGCACTTTGTTATTTATAGATAAAATGTCAGTGAAAAATCGACTCTGAATAAATTAAATTTTTATTGTGTAAAGCTAATACAGTAAATGAATTACTTAATATTCTTCTACAGGAGTAATGATAGATGTTCTTACATGACTTCTTCCTATGATAGGAGAGTCATACACAGTTGTGTGGAATCCAGGGGAATGTGGAGTTGCAGTTCTTCCAAAAGTAATTTTTCTGGTGGGAGGCAACGCCACTGGAATCACAGGAGCTGCAACTGCAACAGGAGCTGCTACAATACTTGGTGCAGCATAGCCAACTAATCCTCCACTAGCCACAGAAGCAAGCAAGACAATTAAAGTAACCGATACGAAGAACTGTAATGAAAACAAAAATTCGAGTTCAGTATCATTTGAAACTATTAGAAAGTAAATTAATTTAGTAATTTTAACGTTTTTACTATATTTTCAGGATTGGCTTCATTTAGAGAAAAATAAATTTATTGTTACATACTTACACGATTCATTGTGTACTTTTCTTCTAGTACTGGTAAAATCCAATATTATGTTTAAATTACAGTACTTTATGTTATATACTACATTTGTGTGGCGGTATATATAAGAAATATTCATTGACTTCCTTGTTCCGGCAAAATTTTAAGCAGCATAAAAATGTTAAGTAAAAATTGTTTTACTATTTTATTGAATGCCTGTTTTGAATACATTAAAAATAAATGCTGATCCGTGATTGTGATTTATTCAAAATAAACCACTGATTATTTGAAATAGGGAAATATTACTACGTAAATGGTTTCCTTCCACTAATATAAAACATCATTATTACTTGAATGATAAGGCGCAAAGAAATAGCAAATAATTAAACATATATTCGTTTATTTCATTAGAATATAGAAACAAAACAACATTCTTATTATTGTCAAATACATATTTAAAAACCTTATAAGAGTTAAATGCCAGAATTTAAATAGTGTACAAATTATCTGATATTATGGCAGTAATCATATTTGCATTACAAATCCGTGAAGCACGAAGTATTCTAAAATGCATTGTTTTCATGAAAAAGAAATTGTCATAGAGGAATTATTTTTCCTGTATTATAGGAGGTGATACACAGTCACTTCTATGATTGTTTCCTTATGTGGTAACTATATATATAAGATGCAAGGCGAGTTTACTTATTAAATTGGTACTTAGGTTCCAAAGCAAACGAACTTACAAATATCTACAATGAATACCGTAAGTATAGTACATTTTAAATTATATAGAGATATGATATTTGAATGTGTAGAGGGATTATCCTATAATTATACTAACTGAAATACTAGGCGTTGCACGGGAAGGATAATGCTTTTATACAATATTTGGAATTAAAAAAAATAGTTGAGTAAATAACTACGATCAACGCCTTTGGCGTTGCCTCCATTAATACTTGTTTAATTTACATGCGCAACTCCTTTGGCGTTGCCCCTGTAAGTTCCCAGGCCAGTCGTAATACACGTTTTTGCCTAAATTTGGAATTAAATGTCATAGAAAGTGTCACCTATCATCTTAGCAATCTCGAAAACTACAGATTGAATACTAGTCTCGGTTATTTTGGATATTTATTTTCACACATAGAAAATTTAAATATTGATTTAATGTGAAGATCTGTCTTCTTAAGACTGAACAATTACCTTTTTTTGAAATATGGTTTATGTCTAGGGAACACGAAACTTCTAAATCCTTCGTTTTGTTCTAAATCCTAATCCGGTCTCAAAATATGATGAAGATGGATGGCATCCGAATATTAAAATACCAAAGAGCTCGAATCATACTTATTGCTATAAAAACACATTTCCAACACTGACCGTCATTCTCAACAGAAACGAAGTATCGATTTTCTGACTTACACAATATACGTTCTAGTTGCATTGTGTTAGCGGAGAAAATACTTTCTGGAATTACAAAGTAATTGTAAGGACGGTTCAGTAGACATAATACTCCCCATTGAATGCCTTCCTCAGAAGTCAATTACTTGGTAAGCCACAAATAAGAAAATTTGGGAAGTGAAATTGAAAGTCTTCTTTTCTCCGTCAAATGTAAATATTTAATGTTTAATAGTAAAGTTGAATATTCTCATAGCGTTATATGCAATACAGTCAGTGTGTGAATTCAGCGGTTTCTATAGGGTGGATAACATGAATATAAGAACAGATTTTCTTCCAAAAGACTTTGTGTAGAGAAGGGCTAAGTCGAATTCTGAGGGGTTACCTTGAAACGTTATTTTGCTGGAAAACCTCGAATACCGTAGATTCAAATTTTTCTCTAACACTTATTTTATTATTACGTGTTTTTACGAGGTAGTGAACAGTTTATCGTATTCGCTTTTTTTAAAAAAATAATCAAATATCTTTTTAGTAGTTGCTGGTTAACAGCATATTTTGCTATATATAGAGTACAAATATGGATTATTACTACACATGAAAATTTACCCTCAAATATTTTTTTCTTCTTTAGTTCGATGTCTATTCGATTCACGTATTACATTTAAACCTTATTTTACTTCAACAGATGTCCAAATTAAAGACTTAATGATAATTTCAGGCTATATATCACTAACCGTATTCCATATTGCTGTTTTCTCTGTATCTAATGAAGATCTTAATGAGTATGTACTTAAATATGTTTCACCTAAATAAGTGGCATCCTTCTCGTAGAACAGCAGTTTTTAAGTATACAAATTAATTGTTCCTTTCTCCATGTCCTCGAAGATTTCGCTTTTATATGCATGTACATCATTACGTTTAGTTGAATTAGATCTATCAAATGCCATATGTCTCATCATTTGAATAGTTATTTTCCATTAAATGATACTAATAATGTAGAATTATTGTTGAATACGCCTCAAAAGTGATATTTTGCATCAAAATCAACTAAATGCCTTATGCAAACATTCCTTCATATCCATTTTGGTCATTAGAGCTCCTGGGATTTGATGTACACGGGACACTTCTTCGTTCGCTACTTCTTGTTTCTATATAATATTGCATGAACTATGAGTAATCTGAATTTGTATATTTTTCGTTGCATGTGATGCCTCCTTCCTGACGTCAAGATACGTCACTTCCGTGCATGTAATTTGCAGACGACACGATGGCTTTTGAAGAAGCAAATAGTTATTATAAATACGGGACAAGACATTTAACATAATAAGTGATTTTATTAATTTTTAAAACATAAATAAGAAAGATAACTTAGCAGTCACTTTGTTGCACATATTAATATGAAACTTCCTTCAAAAATATATTCGTAGTTCACACTTAACGTATAAGTTAATTAAGATATAATCTATGCATAAGATATACATCTAACTGGGATATACTTTACAATTATATATCCATTCACTTTGAATCCATCAATTTTTACGTACCATGTCTGTCTGTGTGTCCGTCTGTTTAGGACACAAAATAGTTCAAGAACTATTTTTTGGTACACTATCAATTTTGACCAGGATGAAGAGGATCAAAAGTTCGGAGTGTAAATAGTTGATGAAAGTATCCATCCAGTTGATCCAAAGATATGGTGTCATGCGCATTCCTATAGGGAATTATTATAGATTAATTGTTCGTTAGTAGTACGTATTGAACCCAACTGGCAACTTGATTGCAGAACATTCAGTCATTTTGAATAATCTAACCAAACTCCATCACTTGTTGTACATGCTACATGTGGTGCTGCTACTTTCTTTTACGCTCCTAGTGTCTAAAATAAACATTTCTGGTCCCATGTTACGTATTATTATTATTTTCCCACAGGAACTCCTATATGTGTTATTATGTAGGGGTTTCCCTGGCGGTATTTTGGCTTGCGGTTATTGGCCTAACAAGATGTAGTCCAAGGCGTAATTTTCACCTCGTGGTTTCGATCGGCTAGGTTTCAACCAGAAGAGACTTTGCCCCGCTGGATCGAGGACAACGATGTATCGCCATGTGTCTTTATTCGTATACATCAATCCGTATTTTGTTATATCATTCAATTATTTCTACATATTTCATTTTTTTTAAAGCAATCTTATTACATATGGAGATGTTTTGAAACAAACGCTTTGTGCTATGATAAACTTTTTGCTTTTCCACGAGAAGTAAGAACACATAAATAAGTTCTGATAATATTAAAGGTACAAAAAAGAGAAAGCTTATGATGAGAATATTATTATATGTAGATTAGTTAGTATTAAATATTATAGAAATATATATTTATTTGCTCATTTTTTCTTTCTTTTTTGTTTCAGATAATTTTACTAACTACTTTGGTTCTCGTTGCCACTTCTATTGTTGCTGGAAGCCTTGTTGGCTATGCTGCACCAAGTATTGTAGCAGCTCCTGTTGCAGTTGCTGCCCCTGTTGCTATTGCTGCTCCTGTGATCCCGGTTGCATTACCTCCTACCAGAAGAATCACCTTCGGAAGAACAGCCACACCACATTCTCCTGGATTCCACACAACTGTACATGACTCTCCTATTCTTGGAAGAAGTCATGTAACAACATCTATCATTACTCCCGTCGGAGAACATTGAGGGACGCTAATCTTATTAAAAATGAGAACATACAGTTTTGTATAAGTAACTATGTTTATTTCATACTGAAATACATTGTATCAATATGATTTGTTAATTAAAACAATACTAAAATTTCACATAATCTCTACTGTTTGATCAGCGCCTAGGCCAAAACCCCTTAAGCTAGAAGCTTGAAATTTAGAAAGGACATAGGATTTGTGAAAAAATGTTCTACTAAAGAAAGATCTTTGGGAATTCGACAGGAAGTGGGAAATAGGGGTACTTTCATTATCTTAAAATTACCATATCTCGCAATCTCTAAATGACAGAGACATGGAATTTTGTATATGGACTTCATCTTTCAACGTTCTTTGATATTTAATTTAGAAGGGCAGAGAAGGGGAAGAGATCAAAAAGAGAGTGAGATTTACAATTAATGTAATAAAATGTCCATATCTCGGTATCTCTTAAGGTTATAGATATGAAATTCGGTACTTACATTCCTCGTATAAAATAACTAGACACGTGTTTCACCATTGTTTAAAAAATATTTGCCCTGAAACAGACGGGAATAAAGAAAGTTGGGTTTAAAATTCTTATAATTGGAAAGCTATATCTCGAAATTCGTAAAGGATAGAGACATGAAATTTGGTATATAGACTTTCAATTTCCCCTAAAAGGAAACGAAAATGTGGAAAGCAAAAAGGTGGAAAGAAAAACTTCGGATTGCGATTGGGAAAAGATGGCCATATCTCGAAATCAGTTATGGTTAAAAGCATGGAAATTGGTCTTCAGGCTTTTAATCGAAAATGATCAAAGCGTTTTTTTATGTTTCGCTTAGGCGAAAAAATCAAAATTAATTTGATTCAACTTTTTTGGTTTAGCGTCCCTTTCAGCAGAGAGGTATATAAGACGTGGACCGACAGCTTAATGTGGAATTCGAACCACATGAGCTCCAGCCAGACATCGAACACGGGTCTGCCACGCCAGAGGCATGTACGAAAACCACTTAGTCATGACGAGGCTGAAAACGCAGGAAGAAAGAAATATGTGGGGTTGTAATTGTTAAAATAAGATTACCATATTTAAATATCCCTTAAGAGTAGAGACATGGTAATTAAAAACGTGATTTAGCGTTTCTTGATATTTTTCTTAGAATGATGAAAAGAGGAGGGAAGAGAAGAGAGTGTAGGTTGCATTTGTTATAATGAGGTGGATATATCTCGAAATCTCTTAAGATTACATATATGCCAGGGATATGAGAGGTGGTGAGCAAATACGAGGGCTGGTGTGAAGTCGTCAACTAGCCGAAGGATAGTTTTAATATAAAATTACATTTCGTTGAGCATTATTGATAAAATATTGTAATTGCAAATATTTCATCCTTGATAGAATTTGATGCTAATAATGAAATGGAATGTGTATGAGAGCGGAAGATAATATAAGAACTGCTATAAAACGAAGTACATGATGCGTTCACCTTAAGCAAACATTTTCTGAGGTTGATCAAGGAATCCTTCTCTGCAGAGGGGAGAAGAATACGGATAAACAACAGACTTCCTATTGAACAAGCTAAACCCATATTCTTTTTTTATTACAGAAAATAAATTTAATACGTAATAAAATCAATAATATTAAGACAGTTTACGAAACTTACGAAAATTAGAGATTGATTTTACACTTAAATATTCAAACATTGAACGAGTTTAATTGAATTTATCACCTCAGTTAATTTCGTACAACTATCCTCTGGATACAAGTGTTATTAAGTTAGTAACATAATGAAAATTTTGAGTTGAATAAAGGTAAGAAGTTTTACAGTCAGGTTTTATGTTTAATTACTCTACATGACTTTATTTGAATAAAAGGATGTACTACATAAAACATTAAGAAAGTTTTGTCAAACTGTATGTTACTTTTGAATATTGGGGGATACATTTAAATGCCCTGTTATATGAACTTTTACCGCCAAGAAAGATTTTTCCGTAGAAACGAAAAGTATATATTCGTTTATTTTATGTATATTGTCTTTTGTGCAGTATTGTTATTATCCTGTATATATTTTACACACTTCTGAATTAACTTCATTATCAATTTCGACATTTTATGATTAAAACTTCAGACGGGCCTCTGCCCATCCGACCGTTTTATCAAGGAAAATATGAAATAGATATAATATGTCTGCCATAGCAGATGAAAAAAGAAATGTTCTCATTCCTATCTCTTTAACTTTGTGAGCAGTAGTCTTCCAGAGCTTTGGTGCTACTGTCGACTGTTATCAGTTTTTCGTGGAGTCTGTGAGAAGCAGTGGTGAAATATTTCAAATTAAGTTGGTTATTAAGTAATTTTGTGCGTTACTTGTAGTAATTTTCCACAGTGCTTATGCTGGGTTGTAAAGCGGAATACGGCGGGAAGATTGCCGATAAACATTATTTTACCACGAAAGAACAATGATGAATTTTGAAATGGGTGCAAGCTATTTCAAGGAAATACAGATCAGTCGCAAGACAGGTGGAATTTATGACACATTTCTCTGCCTTTTCTTACACAAGGCAAAACAAGACACAGTTCTGCTCATTTTCGCAGATCTTAACCAGTATTATCGACACTATCAGTCGTGGGAAACACCAAAATATTGCAAAAAGAAAAATCTTATGCAGAAAGGAAGAGAAATAGTGCCTCATCAAACAAAAACATGACCCATTCCTGAATAGCTGAACAATATCAAGAAGCAGAGGAATGTGCCAAGACAAGTTCTCTGGCTGGAGCCGTCGTATTTATATTTACATAAAGCATTTTAGACATTTTTGAACATCCATAATTTCGTTTTGCGTGAAGATGTATAACAAATATTGACTGTTCACTATCCTGCACCATGACATGTACTACAGAGAATTTCAATGTTTTATCTCAAACCGTTTACGCGATAGAGGGTAACGAAATCCACAAAAATACTTCAAATTTTGGCACTTCCTGCAGGGCACTTGTGGAAACTTGAAACTTCGCACAAGTATAGGGTTTATGGTTCAAGTAAAGGAAACATATCGAGATTGAAAAAAAGTTCTCCCTCTAAGGAGGAAATTAGGGGGCACGCAAAGCCTATAAGGTACTTCCTATATACATAGAAATTTGAAATTTGACATAAATAAAGAAATTGTAATACTAGTAAAGGAAAAAAAATCGGGAAAGTAGAAATTCATACCTCCAAGGGGGAAATTAGGAAGCAAGGGCAAAATTAGGTCTCTTGATTCAAAGCCTATAGGGTACTTCTTGTAGAAATAGAAACCTAAAATTTGGTACAAATGTATAATATGTAAAACAAGTAAAGGCTAAAATCCGACAATTGGAAATTGCCCCAACCAATGAGAACAATTAGGGGGTATGGGCAAAATTACGTCACTTGATTCCATGGTTATTGGATGCTTCTTATAGACATGGAAACTTGAAATTTAGCACAAATGTAGAATTTGTGATACAAGTCCGAAAACTGTAAATTTTCCCCTTCAAGAAGAAAAATTAGAGTGAAGGGGAAAATTACATATAATTACGTTATTTGACTCAAAACCTGTAGGGAACTTCCAGTAGACATGGGCATTTGAAATTTGGCACAAACGTAGTGTTGTTGATACAAATAATGAAAAAATCCGAAAGTTGAAAATTTTCCCGTCTCAGAAGAAATGAAGAGGGAAGAGCAGAATTATATAGAGTTACGTTGCTTGATTCAAAGGATATAAGGTACTTTCAGTAAAGATTAAAATTTGAAATCTGACAAAAATATAGGACTTGTAATACCGAACATAGGGAAATTCCAAAAACTCGAAATTTCTCCCTCCAAGGAGGAAGATTACGAAGCAAAACTATATATAGTTAGTTGAATCAAAGCCTATATGGTACTACCTGTAGACACGAAAACCAGAAATTTGGCACAAGTGTAGATTTGTAGTACAGGGAAAGGAAAATGTCCGAAAACTAAAATTTTCCTCTCTAAAAAGGAAACTTTCGGGTATATTCAAAATCACATATGGTTTCGTCACTTTTTGGAAACAATTCAAATCTATAGGATATTTCTTGCAAATACGCACACTTTAAATTCAGCTCAAATCAAAGACTAAAGCTGTAAGTAATTTTTTTAATCCAAAAGTTCTGAATGTCTCTCTAAGGTAGGAGATTAAGGGGCAAGAGCTAAATTACATATTAAGACATCTTTCCTGTAAATATGGGAATATTTTTACCTGAGTCATTCAAAAATATTAACTTAAATACATGCAAAAAACATTTCCTCTAAACAAAGAATTTATAACAACTTTACCAGATCATAGGTCATGATAGGGTCGCAAGCAGGGGTAAAAGTGATGAGTAACACGGGGGACGCCGTCCTCCCGCTTCCAGAAATTATCCATGGCGTCCCCTCAGTTTCTAAATAAATACAATGGGTAAAGATAGGTACTGGTGACAGCGTGACGTCATGTGTCCCCTTACCTTTTTAAATCCATTTTTCTCCTAATGGCAAGTACGTTAAAATTTAATATTGGGTCCCTGAGTTGCTGTCACTGAAACCCAATGAAAACTTATAAAGTGTTTCCTATAAACGAAAAAATCTGGAACTTTATAAGGAAATATAGGTATTAAATATTTATCACTATCACTAATTAATACACGTTATTTACTGTAATACACGGTATTATCAATTCTCCGCTTTAGATACTAGATAAATCATTGTAAAATCTTAACAGAAAGTTAAGTAGTGATATCCTACCGAATCATAAATATAAAAAAATAGGTGTAGGATGAAGCTCTAGTGCATTCACCACTGAAACGATTCACCTCAAGTGAATGATACAGGAAATAAAGTTTCACTTCTGTACAGAAAAACTCTTAAACGTATTCATAAAGTGATAGAAGTGTGTGTAGTAGATTTTAGATTAGCGTCCCTTTCAGCAGCGAGGCTATATGAGACGTGGACCTACTGATTAACGTGGAATCCGAACCACAGGAGCTCCCGCTAGAAGTGTGTGATTTCGTACATTGATTATGTAGTTAACTCACAAGATCATCAGAACGTTTTAAGGAAATTTAGCAAAATAGAAGTCCTTTCTATCTGAAATGCCAACAGTCTTGCAGTACTTAGTAACAAATGATTTCCATATCGCCAAAAACTACTGAATTATTGTAAACGGATATTTCTATCTTGTATTTTACGCACTAATTGCTGTTTTTGTAACATCATTAGTTATATTAAAACTTGATTTCATAGTGAAAAGAGAAATAATATAAATGGAGTTGTAAAAATTACAACAATCTAACTTAAGCTCATTGGAAATGTAACCCATAGAATATTACTCCCGGTTACTTACTTTGAATGTGGTAAACATGTTGGTTCCCAAAGACCTCATGTATATTAGCGGGTTGTATCTTTTTGCTGATATTTTACATATACATTTGAATAAAATGTGTATATTACATTAACATTTAACATGACTTTGATTATAATTATACTATTTTTCTTCTGACTGCTTACAACATTCATAATTCCTAGTGGCGTATTCTTGTGAATCTACATGTTTCCATTAATGAATTTACTTAAATAAAATACCTTTTCACTTATATGGAGATATTTATATCCTCTAATTCAATTGTTGTGTTTTCCACCATAAACAAATTATTTACACATATTTGAAACTGTTCTATTTGCCTTGTATTGAGTAATAACATTTAAATAGGGTGCTTTCAAAAGTCGATGTTATTATTCCATACTCCACTCTAGTTCTTCCCAATAGGTATATCGGGCAGCCCCAAGAAGCATGTCGCAAAATTTTAAAATAAAATAAAATATAAGATAATTCGTGTCATCCAGAAAATGTACACTTTTATTTCCACCTTTAAATGTAAGTTAAAATAAATATTGTGAAAAGCTGTTCCATATTTTTACCTTTAAAGGTAAGTGAAAATAAGTGCTGAGACAAACTGTACCACATTTTATCTTTACAAATTACTTAAAATAAATTTTGGGTCAATCTGTACCATATTTTTACCTTTAAAAGTAAGTAGTAATGAGTTTTGGGACAAGCTCTACTATATTTTTATCTTTAAAAGTAGTTAGAATAATATTTGGGACAAGCTATACCGTATTTTCACCTTTAAAAGTAAGTTAAAATAAATTTTGGGACAAGCTGTATCAGTCAATGTTTTCAACGGTTAAAACGCATCTCAATTCTAACTTGACATACCAAATTCGTGATGTCGCAGACATACAGAAAATGTTGTTGTCAGTATAAAGAGGGTTTAGAATCACTGCTGTAGTCAATTCCTTTTAAAGCATTTTATTTACCAATTTTCTTATTACTTTGCAAATATTATAAAAGGTCATTTGAAAACTTCTAGTGAATAATTCTTCCATTTATCTTAATAGATTTGTTGTACTTTAATCATTTCGCGACTTATTTAATATTATTAGTTTTGATTATTATGTATTTAACCTCCTTATTTCTTAAGAGCGATGACATTAAAAAAATCCTTGAGTAATTTCGTTCACTTTTATTTCCTTCTCGCCAACGATCTTTCTCCTCTTTAATTCTTTAAATCCACATTTACAAAGACATGAAAAAGATGATGAAATCGTATAAAAATTTAAAAAATTAGATATATAATTCCGTTTTCATTTCAATACTAGTCTTAATATATTTTATTATTTTCAGTGAATATACGTTATATTAGTAGTTTAAATCAAGTATAGTAACGTAATTAAAATTATATTATCATAATTTATCTTTGGCGTGATTCTAATTTCCTTTGTGCAACTTGTGCCTTCCCTTTCTAGAAGGAAGGTATTATTTAAATATATATAATGCGATCCCTTGCTAGAATATATATAGGTTAAAATTTCAAAGAAACAGTACTGAGTTTGCGTGTAGATCTCCAAGTGAAACGAAGACTTGGACACAATGAAGTTTGTAAGTATAATACAAATTTGATTAAATTCTAAAAAAAAAAAAAAAAAAAAAAAAAAAAAAATCTTTTTAACCAGAACCACCATATCTAATTTCGTACTATTCTTAGTTACGAGGATTCGATCTGTAGGCTACGAGGCCTACAACCTTAATCAGCGTTGATCTGAAAACTTTGTATCTCAATACTAAATATATAAAAGTCAGTTATTGGTATTACTTTATTATGTAATAAACGTAAGTTAGAACCTGTAGTAAGGAGTAGCGGACACAGAATAGTGATATTAGTTGTTGTTTTCCAATCGAAATTTTCTGGACTCAGTTCTCACCCACCCATACATTCACTCTTCCAGAATTGTTTGTCATTTCTTCCTAACGAGCACTGGTAATACTTTTGAATATACCTGAACGATTGTTTCTCTTTCTTTACCGTTCGTATTCTTATTATCGTCTGAATGAACGACTCTCGATTTACCAACAATGGAACATGTGAATAACACCATAACCAAAACAAGTATTAAATTTCAATCTTTACTTTATCTTGAACTAGGTAACTCGCGAGAAAACAATTCTTTAAGGCTGTCCAGTCTAGAAAAGACGTTCTGAACGGTCTATTTGGATACGGAAATGTATCTTTTTCGACTGAAAGAGATTTTTCTCGCCTCGTACCTTCTGACTAAAATTCTGTCTTGTCTTCTGTAGTAGGTAACCTTACTTTCAATTTACAATAAGACTGGATGATAACATTGTAAAACAAATGAAATGCAGTTAAAATGCAATATACGCGGAACACAACGTTAGGTTTCCATAAGTGAACATATTCTAATATCTGTATTTCTATTATTCACTTTCAGGTATTTGTATTTGCTCTTTTTACCCTTTTCATTGCTTCGGCTGTTAACGGAGGACTTGTTGGGTATGCTGCACCAAGTCTTCTTGCATCTCCAGTCGCAGTTGCTGCTCCTGTAATTCCAGTGGCATTGCCTCCTACCAGAAGAATTTCTTTTGGAAGAACAGCAACTCCACACTCACCTGGATTCCATACAACTATCCACGATTCACCTATCCCAGGAGAAAGCCATGTCACAACTTCCATTATCACCCCTCACTTTTAACTTTTTCTAATACAAAATAGAGTGTAGCATTGAATAGTTTGTGGAAGCATGAACTTAAATATTCCAAAGACAATTATTGCATTTATTACTTTTTGTACGTTTGATATATAATTTCTAATAAATAAGAAAAAAGGAAAAGAAATGTATTTAATATTGTAAGTCCTGCTGACATTCATAAACAATATCAACCAATAACATTATGTGCACGTGACCGCGGATTGAATTTCTGCCGGAAAAGCATTGAAAATTGAATTTGTGATGATGGTAAAGATTCCACCTGAACATGAAACTGTAGCTTCACGTCCCATACAGCCTCAGTGCTAAAAAGTAAAGGTAAGATTCAATTAAATTCAATAGCATCATCGATCAAATTCAATCACGTCATCAACCATTATCCTCAACATCGTCCCTTTATGAAATTGTTCTTAATCCTATGAAGAGACTGTGTTGAAGAAGGTTCAAACTACACATTTCTTTACTTCTTCAGTGAATGTTCATCAGTGTCGTACAAACTGAAGGTTGTGATTGGAGAAATTTAAGAAAATAGGTCCATCTCGAAGGCAAAAGAATGCACAAGAACAAAGATGTAGAAAAACTGTTATAATCCCTTCAGTTACTATAATCTTTGCGATGAGAATAATTCTTAGCAAATGGTACTGTAGAATTGAGTCACTACTCTCAAGAGTCTGTTAGGAGAGGTAATTCGAATTGGCGTCCAACATTTAAACAACTATTTACTGAGACATGTATAAGAACTGACGGAAGGAAATGGTTTGTGTATTGTAAAACACAGTAAAATAAATATTTTAAAAACTCTCTAGGTTTACAACTTTTTTGAAACTATGATTCTTAACTTTCAATTGCCTAAAAAAAGTGATAATTTCGATGACATCAACCTCTTACTTGCACACAATTAATTTGCATCTTAAATTAATTCTATTTCCAGTTTTTAAACTGTGTAAATGCTTCTTAATATTTTATTTTTGAACTTCATTTAAAAGAATACGTAAGAAAACCAGATTCAAGGAATTATTAAGAAAATCGCAAGTAACTTACAGACATAATGATTTAGAATACTCAATTTTAAATATACAGGTACAATAGCTAGATATACATATATGGAAAACATTTGTGCAAGTGCATAACAAACGTTTAGTATGACCATGGTTATTGAAATATAAACTTTGGTGCAAAATTGATCCATAATTACCAAAAAAGTATGTTCAACATACGACATAATGTTTTTGTTCTATATTTTCTTTTCAGTATTTATTTTCTCAGTCTACAAATATCGATATTAGAATGATTATACCAGTATCAGTACTTAGTATGAAATATCAATATTTGTAAAGAACATTATGTATTTCTGAGTAAAGCCCCTCTCAAATTTATTTTCTGGATCCGCCACTGCTTGTAATTTATTTTCAAACAAAAAGTCCATTCCGGTATCCACATAGATGGTGCATTTACTTAAAATTAGAAGGCAGGAGGTACCAGAAGTAGTATTTTCCTATCTACATTATCTTCGGTAAAGATTCCCCACTGACTGAAGACGCCCCTGCTTTAATTGCTCAAGCCCTGTGACTCGTGGTGAAAGTGTACACAGTATTAAGCAAATATATATGGAAGTTGAACCGGAGAAAGAAGCTGCTTTTGTTCAGGCCCAGAGATGGGCACCCTCACTCATTTTTGCCCACAAGAGAGCCGCCCTCACCCTCACTCACCCTCATTTCGGTAGATGAGGGTGAGGGTGTCTGAGGGTGAGTGTGACAGATTCCATTGAGGGTGAGGGTGTCTGAGGGTGAGGGTGATGGGGTCGACTGAGGGTGAGGTGTCTGAAGGTGAGGGTGGGAGAGTCGGTTGAGGGTGAGGGTGGTTGAGGGTGAGGGTGAAGGCGTCGAATGAGGGTGAGGGTGGCTGAGGGTGGCGGTGAGGAAGTCGATTGAGGGTGAGGGTGGTTGAGGGTGAGGGTGTAGGAGTCGACTGAGGGTGAGGGTGGTTGAGGGTGAGGGTGAAGGATTCAACTGAGGGTGAGGGTGGCTGAGGGCGAGTATGAGGAAATCAACTGACGGTGAGGGTGGCTGAGGGTGAGGGAGTCAACTGAGGGTGGCTGAGGGTGAGGGTGAGGCAGTCGATTGAGGGTGAAGGTGAATGAGGGTAATGTTGAGGGAATTGATTGAGGGTGGGGGTGAGTGAGGCTAAGCGAAAATTCCCATTACCAGAATGAATTCCTGAAGGATGTTTGCTTGAAAGTTATTTATTTGGGAAATGATTGAAGAAATAGCAGTTTCCTGCGAACTTCAAATAGAGTAGGGCCGCGCTGGCTCAGTGGTAGAGCGTTCACTTCTGGTGCTTGGGGTCCCGGGTTCGATCCCAGCCTCCGCCAAGTTAACTTTGTGGTGGACAATCACCGTGTGCGTGGGTTTCCTCGGGGTTCTCTCGTTTCCTCCCACTTTCTTCATTCCACCATTTCATTCATATCTCATCATCAACGTCTCCTTTAGGCTAACCGGCATAATCGTGGGACGTAAAACTCAAAGATTTTATTTCATTTTTCAAATAGAGTAGCAACCTGTTTGGCACAGAGTCACGTAATTAGGCCACAAAACATCAGTTGGTGCAGTGTACGAATTAATGGGGATGGTGAAAGGGATATTCCGTGTGACAAAAATTTAATTCCCTCCCAGAAGAACATTTTAATTTTTTCCCCTCTCTAGTATTTTTTTCGAGTGGTCATATAGCTAGAAAAGAAAACATATTTTATGTAACCAAACAAAAACATAGTATTTATGTCTGACTTAAAAGAGGTTATTAACATTTTCGCAGTCGTTAGAATCACATATTTTGTTTCTTGGAATAGTTACTTACTCATGCGGAAAACACATTCTTTTTGTCAGAAGCAAATTATAAAGGCTCGAGAGGGGTGGAAAAGTCACGAAAATTCTGTAATTCTTGGAAAAGCATTCCTTGTAAGACGTGTCATAGTCACAGGTTCTCATAACATTCGTTGTAACGGATGATCTATAATTTAATAGAATGACGTATTAGCTTCTACATGCCTGCTTAGCAGTATATATATATATATCGTTTTCACCACTGAACTTAAAGTATTTTAAAATTAATTGATAAGTTTGAGATTTGGTTGCCTGCTTAAATGTACAGTACACATCATGTTTTGCCCCTCCCATACAGAAACATAATTAGTGGTTAGTTCAACTTTAAATAATACAAATTTAAACTACTGTTACTTATTTTCTAACTTTCCCCATCACAAGTCTAGTGGTTAGCGTGTGCGCCAGTGATGCACAGGGTCACGGGTTCAATTCTCGGTGAGCGAACAGAAGGACTTAATTTTACCTTTATTCATTTGCATTAGTCGCCTGTCTCCTTTAGAATAAAGGGCATAGCCGTGGAACCTTAAACTACTCATTCTAATTTCGTATTTAAGGAGCTTGGCTTACCAACACTTCTTGAGGGTAAAGGATGGTGCATGAGCGTGGCTGAGGGTGAGGGAGACGATTGAGTCGGGAGTCGGCCGAGAGAGTAGATGTACTATTTGTAATGTGTTATAATTATCCACTTGAAGAGTGTGAGACATTTGAGGCTGGTTTTGGAAATGGAAATGTTTTTTCCATAGATTTTCATGAGTGATGTTTGAGGCTGGCATTTGTATTTGTTGTCTAACTAACAAATTCCATTGCATCTTCTTTTTTTTAACATAAACATCATAGAGTAAGGAAATCTCTTGAATTTACAAGGTAGGAAATTTATATAAAGTCTTTTTTCGAAAGCTACTCTGAAACAACGGTATGTCGTTTCCCACAAATCGATTTTGGTGTAGTTTGTCACAATATTTTTATTCAGGATATAACAGTTCCTATTCCAGTACAGATTAGCACATATCTGACGAAACAGCTAAATGTTGCCGGGAACTTATATTCGTATTGATCCCTTGCAAAAAAGTGGTGAGTGTTCTTGCCTTCGGGACGAGATAAGTCTCATACAATCTTGCTGCTGAAAAAATATTTAGCTCCAAATAAACACGAAACATCCTAAATTTCACGATAACTTCTCTTTTAACGGAGTCATTTATATTAACTCATTTTATATAGTGTACTTTTATATACTTAAAGTAATGTATAGATGAATCGAAAAGTAGAACCACATTATGCTTATCATTCTCAAATGTATTACACATAACTTTTAGACTCAATGTGGTGTTATAACGTAAATTTCATACTCACAAACATCTTACTTGAGCTTTCATTAACTTTAATATTTGTTCTTTTAGCAAAATACAGGCTATAAAATTGTAAATCAACTGTTGTAAAAGATCCTATAATTGGGGATGATCGTCCCTGTTGGAGTTAGATTGTTAAATAAATAAAATAAAATAAAATAAAAATATAATCAACTCGCCCTTTCAAATTTTCTATTCTTATATTCGGATTTAATAAAGAATTGTTTATATTTAACGTATTCTAGCAGGACAATGTGTTCTCAAGCACATAATTAAAAATAGAGGCTGCTCTTGAGGGAAGTCACACTGGTAAAAAAAATAGTTTTCTTGCCTCAAAGTACGAGAAAGAAGATAATCTGATCCAGTTAGAAAGTGCAGAACACAATTCGGAACAATATTGCGGTGTCTCAGGTTCCCAAATATATATAAGGAAGGCTTGGTGCAATATAGTGCGAAAACCTTTATTGTTCTCAGAAGAAAATAAAAATTCCAACTGTACTACCATACTAATTAATGAAGGCAATAACAGCACTTATGGTATTTATTGGCATCTCATCATCATCATCACAGGTATTCTGCCTTTATTGGCAGGTCACTTGCCGCAGCTGAGAAGCTTCCATGCTCCACGGTCCTCCGCTAACCTTTTCGTCTTCGCGTATGATCTTTCTGTTTTAATATCATCCATTAATTGTAATCTCCTTCGCCCCCCTCCCTCTCTTTCCCGCCACCATACCCTCTAGGACGTCCCTCATGATACAATCTCTTCTTAGGCAATGTCCCAACCAGTTTCTCTTCCTCTTCCTAATAATATCTAAAAAGTGTTCTTTTCCCACCCACCATTTCTAACACTCTCTCATTCGTTTTCCGCTCGACCCAGCTAATTCTTTCCATTCTTCTCCACACCAACATTATTGGCATCTAGTCTCCTTTTTTAAAAACTTGTCAACAGCAACGGGTCATATGATATCCAAGAATACTTTTTTTTTTTTTTTTTTTTTTTTTTTTACAAATTTGGCTTAGCACATAG
This sequence comes from Thermobia domestica, assembly GCF_964235325.1. Lineage (NCBI taxonomy): Eukaryota > Metazoa > Arthropoda > Insecta > Zygentoma > Lepismatidae > Thermobia > Thermobia domestica. The sequence continues at coordinate 136,509,232 of NC_137462.1, read as the reverse complement.
GTAACCAAACTTTCGAGCAAGCCACTCGCGCTCAACTGAGCTCGGGTTCAATAATTAAGAGCGAGCCCGAATCCTAATAAAATAAGTCAGAGCAAGCCGAAATGAGTGCGAGCACAACTGACCGAAGTGAGTCCGAGCGAGTACAATATAACATAAAATGACTATCTATTTAATATATATATATATATATATATATATATATATATATATATATATATATATATATGTAATATAAATAATAATATACCGAAGATATAATGTATTCCTATCTATATTATAATATATAAATTTCAATCACTTGAATGAGAATCATATTTAACCTTACTTATTGTTTATTAAATACATGAAGGTAACTGTATGAGGGAGACGATTGACGGTGAGAGTGGCTGAGGGTGAGGGTGTTCGATTGAAGGTCAGGGTGAGGGTGGGTGACGGAGTCGATTGAGTCGGGAGTCGGGCGAGAGAGTCGATGTACTATTTGTAATGTGTGATATTTATTCACTTGAAGAGTGTGTGACATTTGAGGCTGGTTTTGGAAATAGAAATGTCTTTTTCATAGATTTTCATGAGTAGTGTTTGAGGCTGGCATTTGTATTTGTTGTTTTAGTAACAAATTCCATTGCTTTTTTTTTTTTTTTCATAAACATCATACAGTACGGAAACCGGTTGAGTTTCCAAGGTAGGAAATTTATATACTAACAACTAATGAACCCTTGCGTTCATAGAAATATCTAGCGAAATAGGTATTATTTTAATTGTAGGTTTTATAAATCCCAACAAACAAGAGTAGCACTTAAGTGTGTTGAATGTCGACAGCATCATGGTTTCTCAGCCCATTAACTTGTATGATTAAACATTCTATTTATTCTTTGAAATAAACGAAAATTTTAGCAAGTTAATTTTACTGATTTCTTCTTGACATCTTTAAATGTATACTACGCAAAATGTTACTACTGTATGATGTAATTTTAATATTTATGAACAGGAACGTACGCAGGAATTTATTTCGGGATGGTTCCAGAGCTTCTCGGGGAGGGTCCAAAAATAATTTCAGGCTAAATTATATTAAAAATTGTAAAATTGCCCCTAAAATAACACTAAATTTACAAAAAAGTCAGATTTCGGGGGCTCCGGACCCCCAGGACCCACCCCCTGCGTAAGTCCCTGTTTATAAATAAAAATTAAAGCAACCTAACATTATATATAAGAATACTTTTAAAGCAAGGGACACCAAAATAGGCCAGAAGGAGAAATTAAAAATAAAAAAATTTAAATCACGAACATTAAAAAAGAATACTTTCCCTTAAAACAATGGGCTAGAAAAAAACAGAAAGTGGCAAGTGGACATCCTAGAAAACACACACACACACCCTTTGTTTTATTAAAGTATTTTTTCGAAAGCTACTCTGAACCAACGCTGTGTCGTTTGCCACAACTCGAGTTTGGTGTTGTTTACCACAATACTTTTATTGAGGATATATCAGTTCCTTTTCCAGTAAAGACTCTCACATACCTGAAGAAACAGCTAAGTGTTCCCAGGCACATATATTCGTATTGATTCCTTGCGAATGAGTGGTGAGTGTTCTCGCGTTCAGGACGAGAGAAGTCCCATACAATCTCGCTGCTGAAAAAAATGTTTAGCTCCAAATGAACACAAAACATCCTAAGTTACACGATAGCTTCGTAAATTGAAAATTGCATTTCTCTTTTAACGGAGTCCTTTATATTAACTCATTTTATATAGTGTACTATTTTTTCGTTATATTATGTTACTTTAGAACCGGTTTTTATATACTTAAAGAAATGTATAGATGAATCGAAAACTAGAACCACACTATGCTTATCATTCTCAAATGTATTACACATAACTTCTAGACTCAATGTGGTGTTATGACGTAAATTTCATAGTCACAAACATCTTACTTGAGCTTTCATTCACTTTAATTGGTGTTGTTTTAGCAAAATACAGGCTATAATCAACTCGCCCTTTTAATTTTTTTTAATAATTAAATTTGGATTTAATAAAGAAATGTTTATATTGAATGTGTTCTAGCAGGACAATATGTTCCCAAGCACAAAATTAAAAGTAGAGGCTGCTCTTGAGGGAAGTCACACTGTTAAAAATATTAGTTTTCTTGCTTCAAAGTAAGGAAAAGAAGGTAATCTGATCCAGTTAGAAAGTGTGGGGCACGATTGGTAACACCATTGCGGAGTCTCAGATTCCCGGTGCAATATAGTGCGAAGCCACTTATTGTTCCAAAAAAAAAAATTCAACTCCACTACCATAACATTTTTTTAAAGGGGAGAAAAGCAGTTATGATATTCATTGGCATCAAAAAAAAAAAGAAAAAGAAAAGAAAAGAAAGAGAGAGAGAGAGAGAGAAATATTCGAAGGTGCACACACACTTGATGCAAAATTTTAATCTTGCTATCTTGAAAACTAAGGTTTTTTTTATTTACCTCACCCCTCCGCCCCCACTTGGCACCGGCAAGTTTACCATCCGGTTCCGAAACGCATCTGGGGTCCTCTTTGGTCCATGCTTGACTTGACTAATTAAAAAAACGGGTTCAATACGTGTTATATGAGCTTAATAAGCGTTTAAACACAGCACTATTCCATGGTACCGATTCGTACCATAAATTCCCAAAGGGTTAAACACTACTAAGCAAATACCTGTATTTTCGAAGTGACGGCTGTATCGAAATGATTAAAGATTGGTGTGACATGCTCATACGCTACAAGTCTTTCCTGGCTTTTGTTTTCTACCTCTTCCTGTTAACAAATTTTCTTCAATTTTCTTTTTTATCTGAAAGAAAATGAAATAACGAAGAAATATGTTTACTTTTACCCCGTCCCTTTTTTTTCTTCAGTAGGTTGAGGAAAAACTACTACTAGTACTAGCTGCTGAGTATTTATCGAAATCAATCGCTCCTTTCTTTCATGTCAGCTGCGGCTACAAATGAACACTACTAATCCGAGGTTCGCTGTTGTATTCGGTGGTATTCGGAACGACGGTGAATGCTTCAAACTAGACCAACGATAGGTCAGATGTTTTGTTATTTTTGTGGAGGCCAACGATTTCTTGGCGCAGATACATTCATTTAATTTCCTCTTAACTCTCAAAGGAAAGGCCACATTTTTTTCGGAACCTCCTTCCGCGTTAAGAAAGGAACTTTTTCTATTCCATATTGGCTTGCTTAAATTGTATCCAATCGACAGATTTTGAATTGAATTTGGAATTTGGAAGGTAGGAACAACGCATGTGACATCTTGAGGAAAAATCACTGCATGTTCAGAGCGCTGCTTTCCATTATAGAAGAGATTCTAAGAAAATTTGATTCCCACACCCCGAAAACGCAAATATTTTAAAAGAATTTAGACATCATTCGCGGTAACAGCCTGACGACCAGCTGTTTAGTGAGATATTTTTGTTTTGAAAATTTCGTGAAAAGCAGTTGTTGTTTGTTCCAATGAAGTGAGTATACTATTGATCGAATGTAGCGTATACCGGCGTACTTCCTAAATTTTAGGTGGCTATGCGATAGTTTCCAAAAATTAGAGGTGGGTATACGCCGTATACCGCGTATACCCTCCATTACATCCTTGAAACTAATACGCTCATTTATCCTCAAAGTTGAGTTTTTAATAAATCCTACGGTCTACTACAACGAATCTTTCTTGACACCTAACATTCCCCACACCGAGTTTTCCGTACACCGAAGTTTCCTGCTCCCGAAGGCTTGGTGCAATATAATGCGAAGCCACGTATTGTTCCCAGAAAAAAAGGAAAAAATTTCAACTGCACTACCATACTAATTAATGAAGGCAAGAACAGCACTTCTGGTATTTATTGGCATCTTGTCTCCTGTTTTTAAAACTTGTCAACAGCAACGGGTCATATGATATCCAAAAATCCTAAAAATAGTAAAATCTGTTTTTCTTTTTTTTACTTTACTTGAATGAGAATGATATTTACCCTTACTTATTGTTTAGTAAGTACATGTAGATAACTGTGAGTGTAAGGGAGTCGATTGATGGTGAAGGTGGCTGAGGGTGACCAGAGTGACTGACGGTGGTTGAGGGTGAGTGTGAGGGAGTTGATTGAGGGTAAGGGTGAGTGAGGGTTAGCAAAAATGCCCATCTCTGGTATGGACCATGATCCTGCGATAAAGTCTCGACGAAATAACTGCTTGACTGAAAGTCTAAAATTTACCTAAAAAAAGCGTAAGTCTCAAACGGTTTAATAGAAAATATGTATTATGCAGTAATTCGACAAAGCTGCTGCAATTGAGTATTTTAATATATTTAATGGCAATAATGTATTTTGAACTGTGTACAATACAAAATAATGTATACACATATTGTGGAGTGTGTACTCTCTATCATTTTATTGTAAATTAATAATATTTAAAAAACACTATTGCCTTTGTTTGGCATGCTGTTTTCTATGACATGCTGAGATTTGCCACCACGATAGATTTTTCAGAAGGTTTAGAGGTTCAGACCCTCTGTAGCAACGGCGCTGATTATTATTAGGTTATTACAAACATAATTTTTATCATTGTTATAACATAGTTTGTTGTAACATAATTGTGTTATTTACTGTGAGTTTATGTCCGGCTAGCTTTTGTCCGCTTCTGCATCAACATAGGTGAGCTTATGTCCACGATCCGCCACTACACGCAAGAACCACGTCAGGATGGAAAACTTGCTAACTTAATTTCAAAAATGTATATGTTAAGGTCCTTCAATAGGCACTCACGCATCTGGAGAATTTTGTTGATGGACGAATGCGCCACGTAGTGGCACTTCGTGTAACTCACACAAATACAGCAAACACAGCAAGAGTGCAGGTCAAAACTCATCCGGCCTTACCCCCTGGAGTCACAGATCTTGTCCCTGTGCAGAGAATGGTGGTAAAACAAAAATTCTTGTCCATTATAAAGCCTCTGCTCGATGTGTAGCCTCTCTGTCTGTAAACATCGTTCTCTTGCGATGATTTACACTACAAATCAGATGTTATTGGCTCTATATGTAACACGGGTCATAGGAAAAATTTCAATGTATATAGACTTATTCAATATAAAAACTAATAGCAAAACGCTCATCTTTCAAGGTAAATCACATTACACAGAGTTATACCTACGTATATGTGCAATTTTTATGTAAAAATGACTAGAGTAGCAAAGGACCGAAGCACATGAAAGGCTCCAGCCAGTGGCGTAGCCAGAAAACTCGTCAAGGGGAGATTCAGAAAGCATTGCTGGAACGCAATTCTTGTATTCATATGAAATAACCAATAGTTTTTACTTTTACTACAGATAAGCTTTCCATTTTATTCTCGTATAGTCTCCTTCTTCCCAACTATGTTAACTACATAAAATACATTACCCAAGGTTTGTATTATTATTGTTATTATTATTATTTTTATTATTATTATTATTATTATTATTATTATTATTATTATTATTATTATTATTATTATTATTATTATTATTATTATTATTATTATTATTATTATTCAAGAAAGCGTTGTATGTAATGTCAACCTCCAAATTATCCTTACATACCTTATTCAAAATAGTAGTACCAACTACCAACTCGTAAACTTACCACTGGCGTATTTGGAGGGCTATCGGGCTCCAGTCCCCTCCCCGGCCCGAAAATCGTTAAAATTTGCTGGCACCCATAAGGAAAAATTAAGTGCTTATTGACATATTGTGCATAGCCCTACGTCTCTTAAACAAAATCCTAAATATGCCACTGAAACTTACTCAATATTTCTGATAAAATATCCTATTGTATAAAGTATACTCTTTTACTTTATGAGTTTAATATTTCGACTTTTTTCCCCTCTTCCCTCTTCCCTTTTCCCTCTTGCATCCCTCTTCTAAAATTCACAACGACGCATAATTGCAACCTGTATGTACAAAATTTAACAAAAGTAATAAATAAACTTATCCGTAAGGAAAATAAATTAAAATACAATAAAACTGTTCATTTGGCTATATAAACTCTTCTATGTGAGGGGAAAATCGTTAGTAAAATTACTGTGGCAATAACAATTTCGTACTTTCAGTGTTCTAGAACTAAGCAGATCATAGTGTCTTATCGATACCAAGAAAATTAATATGAGATCCAAGTATACCTAAAGTTGTTCTTTTCTCCAAGATCATGAACCTTAGATTACCCTTTTTCTTTCTTTCCTTTTGTTTTCAAAACGTGACATTTCTAGTAACCAGAAGGAAAAGTACAATCCCAACGTTAGATTTTGTTGTACAAAAATCTTTGGAATAGATCGATCAATTCAAATGCTAGTTCCATCTCGATTTCTCTAAGCGAGGAAAATCACCCAAATTGGTCTAGAATAAAATCTTGCGGTGGCGATGAAGTTCTACTTATTGTCGTGCCGTGGAAAATTAGCACCCGGAACGAGAGTATACGACGGCGCCCTCCGTACATATGAGTGAGGTCGACAGACCAGCCGTGAAGCGCCATGTTTGGCGGGAAGCGTAAGAAAATTTTCAAAAATAAACCCTGCTTTTCAATGGTTTTGAGCACTTTTTATTATTTTCTTTTCTTCCATTTTATATATGTGCACGCGATGCGGACTGGTAGTTCACAGTCTCTGTCCTTGGTTAGCTGCCAGTCCTGATGGGCTTATCCACGACGATGGATTGTTGGAAGTGAAGTGTCCAAGTTCAGCTCGTGATTATACCCCAACAGAAGCGGCTACAAAATTGAAGAAGTTTTACTTACACATAGACTCTCTCACAAAGGAGCTGAAACTGGAAAGTAACCATAATTATTACTATCAAATTCAGGGACAGTTACGAGTGACAGGTAGACAGTGGCAAGGGTGCCGGTTTCTCCGTAAATTTGGGAGGGGGGGGGTATTCAGATGCAGAAGGTATATTTTTTCTATATATGAAGATTTTAATACAAATTGCACTCAAATTTACGCCAAAATATTGTATATTTTACAAATATAATAGGGGACCTACATGAGCTTTGGGGGCCCGGGCCCCCAGGATCGGCGCCTTTGGACAGTAGTGTGACTTTGCTGTTTGGACACCAAAGGGACTATCCATTGAACGTATCCGAAGAGATTATCATTTTTTGAATAAAGTGTTTCCAAAATTACAAACATTTTATATGTGTTATATTTTACCAGAGTTGCTGGATCCTCGAGTAAGATGAAGTCAGAAGATACATTTCGTGATAGGAGGGATAATCTCAAATCGTAGAAGGAAACGTTGTAGGAGTACTAAATACACCCATGTAACTATGGGAAACTCATGCATTCTGCTGTGCATTTCTTCATATTTCTTTTTTTTACAAATTATAATATACCCGTCTGCCTCAAATAAGATTTTAAAAGGTGAAAAATAAACAACATAAAACTTTACAATTCTTAAAAAGTTATATCTAAATTTTCCACCACAAAACAGTTTACATTTTTCAAAAAAAAAAAAAAAAAAAAAAAAGAGTTGGTAGGAATATTTAATGTAATATTATTTGAATATCACATGTAGAAACGTTTGAACAATATTTTCATTTGAGAAACAAGTGAGTTTCCTTTCAAAGTGAAAAACTACAATAAGTAGCTTCCGAACTATGGGAATTCAATAATAAAACCGGAAGTAGTACATCTATAACTTTTGTTTTCAATAGAATGATCCTCGTGTTCTCGTTTGGCAGAATCCTGTTTCGCAGATAGGAATTCCAACTGGTTTTCAACGTTCAGTGTTGCCATGTTTCGAAGAACAAAAAATACGCAATGAGTGTACATTCCCGTTTTGCAGAATGAGAGATGTAGGTTTTTGGAAAATCTGTACTGCACCTGAAGCATTCCGATATCTTTATTATACGCTGAGAAACGCCGATACTTGTAATACATGTTGAGAAATTGATCCTTCGTTTGGAAATTGATTCCATGGAAGCAAACGTCACGAGTGAAAGATATTTGCTCATTGATGACAGACAAAGGCAAACTCTATTCCGAGTCGCACCTCTTTCTTAGATGTACATTCGATTTGTTTTCCTTTCACGCGAAAGAGGAGGAAATTGAGGTGAATTACTCGTTGACATTTAGCTGCTAAGACACTTCTTCACAACGTGAATGAGTAAACTTGGCAACGCTGTACACTGATTCTGCAAAAACACCGAGTAACCAGAGTGATAAGATAAAAGATAGAACCTGTTCCTCCGACTCTGTATCCAAATCAAATCGCAATTACTTACCCGCTATCTTGCACTTCCGGTTTGAGTAAAAGAATATGCGTGAAAGTCGAATAAACTATTGGGACATCGAATCGGTTCCCAAACAATGCTTTTAGCTATTTTACCGTTTCTGTTCTATAGCGATGAAATGGGGGACCGTAAATGACAATTTCTAAAACTACTTGTTGAATAGAGTTTACCTTAAGAGAACCTATTCTTTCGACAATGAGTACATTCAAAAAAAAAAAAAAGCTTCTTTCTTTCCGTTTTTGCACTATGACGACCAATATTAAAGCCGGAAAAGGTTATTATTTATTTATTTATTACTATTTACAATTTGAGCAGAGGGTTAATGGAGAAGTTGATACCTACTGCAGGGATACTGAATCAAAGGCAAAAATAAACTGCTTGCCGTTGTCTCGTAACAAGTTTTGCTCTTTAGTCAATAGAAAACGGAAGAAATTGGTAATATATTACTATTTACGGTTGTCGTAGGGAGCTGTCGTTCTTTCAGAAAAAATGTTCCGGGGGGCACTTCTGGTACTATTTTATTTATTATTATATTATAGACGTATTATTTTGGTTTCGTCCGGGGGGCACTCTCAGAGTTCCGGGAGGGGCAGTGTTCCCCATAAAACATGTCTGGAAGAAACACTGGTAGGGAGATGCGAGTGAAATTTTATCTTTTCTTGAGACGAAGAATCAATTCTACAAAACCGCTTCTTGCTATGTTACCATTTCTGTTCTATGTCGATCAAATTTGAAATCGGAAATTGTTAATTTCTACCACTTCTTTGAATAGAGAATGAACAAAGAAGTTGAAACCTATTGCTGAGACACTGACTCAATTCCAAGAAACCGCTTATCGATATTTCTTACGGTTCTTGCTCTGATACCTGTTGACAGGTGGACGGATAGTCATTCTATAATACCCATTCTTATGCATAGCATAATTCGGAAGTCTAAACCGTATTTTCGGTTGGGAGGTGGGTGTGGCTTCGAAGACATTTGAGCGAAGGGACATGAATAATTCAAACAAAGCCTCCGTAACGCTATTATTTCAAAGGTGAGCAGATTTTTAAAATAATAATAACTCACTTCTGTATGTTCTCTACTCTTCACTATTTACTTGTCGAATGAAGAAATGATAAAAGAAAAAAGGATTTTCAGATTGCCGTAGACGTGAAAAATGAGTAAATGTACTAAACTTCCTCGGAACAAACACATGACAGACAGTGTCTTGACCTGTTTCTCCTAAAAACAGCCCACCAGCTGTGACATCCCTCGACAAAGAAGGAAGTTTCATTCCCAGACAGGCCCATGCGACTTCTGTGAACTCCCACTGTTTGCAAGCTATGAACAGAACATCTCGATAACAGTAAAAGAGAATTTGTTGAAAACATGTCAAACAACTGTTTGCAGACACTAGCATCATATTATATTTTACTTGATGGTAAGTGCGAGGAATGACTCCTATACAACTTGTGTAGATTTTTATACTGTTTTTATATTATTGAATGTGACCATGTCCCACAATGAGATAATCGAAATTCCATGTGGATCATGCACTCAGCAGCGTATCTAGGATGTTTTTGTGTGTCTGTGTGGGTTCTTAGTACCGGATATACACAAAAATAACCAACATAAAAAAATATAAACAATTACAAGCATCAGAGTACATAATCGGAAATCTTTGAGGGGGCGGCGCCGCTGAGCCTCCTTTCCCTACGCCACTGCATGCACCAGATAGTGTAGTAAACGAGCATGGTTTTCGCTTTCAATATGAAGTGTATACAAAAATGAACTTCACAATCCCGTATCAATAATGCAATAGATATTCTAGTAGGATAAGCGCGTAAGTACTGTAACTTTCAACAAATTGCCAACAAAAATAATATAGTTCATTTTTCAACTATAGAAGCTTCTAAAAATGGTAATAATGAAGTAATCGCAATTTCGTATGAACCATGTACTAGATGTTGTAGCAGTCAATGGACGTGTGTAGTGTGCCAACATTTTATATCGTAGCCTCCTTTTTACTAATAGAATCCTCACAACAATGGAATAAATACGAAATGGCAATTTTCTCGTACATCATGCAATAAATATTGCACTAGTGTGCATGACTTAACACTAATTGAAAAAATTACAACGGAGATATCCTGCATCATATTGTAAACAATGAAATCAAAACAGCAATGGAAATAATGCGGAAATCAAAATTTCATATGGAACTAGTACATACGTCTACGTGATTTGACATCCATTGGTGAATTACTGACTGAGATATAGTGTCCAGCGTTTTCAACAATGGAGTGCTCACAACAATGGAAATAATTAGGAAATCAAAATTCTCCACAGAAAATGCACTAAATGTAGTACTAGTAGATATGTCTGCGTGATTTGAGATCTGTTGATGAATTACTGACCGAGATATCGCGTCCTGCGTTTTCAACAATGGATTTCTCACAACAATGGAAATAATAAGGAAATCAAAATTTTCAACGGATAATGCACTAGATGATGTATTAGTACATACGCGTGCGTGATTTGAGATCCATTGGTGCATTACTGACGGAGATCTAGTGTCCAGCGTTTTCAACAATGGAGTGCTCACAACAATGGAAATAATAAGGAAATCAAAATTTTGCGCGGATAATGCACTAGAAGTTGTATTAGTACATATGTCTGCGTGACTTGAGATCCATAGGTGAATTACTGACGGAGATATCGTGTCCAACGTTTTCAACACTGGGGTGCTCACAACAATATAAATAATAACGAAATCAAATTTTTGCACGGATAATGCACTAGACGTTGCATTAGTACATATGTCTGCTTGATTTCACATCCATTGGTGAATTACTGACTGAGATATCGTGTCCAGTGTTTTCAACAATGGAGTGCTCACAACACTGGAAATAAGGAAATCAAAATTTTGCGAGGATAATGCACTAGAAGTTGTATTAGTACATATGTCTGCGTGATTTCACATCCACAGGTGAATTACTGACTGAGATATAGTGTCCAGCATTTTCAACAATGAAGTGCTCACAACAATGGAAATAATTAGGAAATCAAAATTCTGCACGGATAATGCACTAAATGTTGTACTAGTAGATTTTCACGCTATACATTATTCGTGTGCCTGTTCGCAGCGCCAAGCTTTACCGGGGTTTTAGTCCGACTGGAGTCGAACCTCGGTTCAGCTGAAAACGCTACAGATGCGAGGATTCGTCCGCTGGGCCGCCTGAATATTACTCCCCCTCCTACTTCACTCCTAGACCAACCCCTCAGTATCTGTGAATGCTACGTAGCTTGGTGTAGTCCTGTTTCCTTGGTCATTTGCAATAATTTCTATCTTCCCATTCTGGAAGACTCCAACACAGGAATATGTGGTCCCAAGATCGATGCCTACAGCTGGTGCTTTTGCCATGTTTATTCTCTTTGGTATGTATTACAGACAAAACTCGATGATAGTTTTCTCACGTTCCACACACAACAACATCTTGTGACTGAATATTCCTGTGTTGGAATCTTCCAGCATGGGAAGGTAGAAATCAAGTTTATTTTCCTTTGCAATTAAATTAGTTAACCTATAAATGTATTTAATTATTATTATTGTATTCTTTATTGCATTAATTATTATAATATAATTAAGTCCCGGGTTCGATTCCCGGTGTGAACGCCTTGGAAAATTTGAACGGTTACGGTAGTTGGGGTTCACTGCATTAATTGTGATCGCAAGAATCCAAGTTTGAAAAAGTGAACAAATGATAATAATGTGTAAGGTCCACAATTCTTTTTTTCTCTAATTTTTATTCATTGTTTACAAATGGATTTAGAAAATATACATGGAGAATATTTGTCATTTTGTTGAAAATTTTCTTTATAATTAGATAGTTAGTAAAAATGAAGTTAGCAATATTAGTGGTACAAAAGCATAATTCTGTTTCCTGTTTCTATGATGTTTATAAACACATTTTGAAAAAATGTGAAACTGGGGCATCTTTCCTTCACATGCATGACGAAGATGCACCACTTGAAGTTTTTTGTAAATGATTTATTTTAAGTTCTTAAATTTACTGAAATAAAATTGTCTTTCGAAATATTACAAGCAAGACGTCAATCTTCTAATTGATCATAAATTCAAAAACCTCACCTCAATTGCAGGAGGGTAAAATAATGAAAAAGTGGAGCATCCTTACCCAAGTTACTGTATTTGGTTACTTTAGACTGATGCAAAGTAACCCGATTAGAGGCTGAAACCACCTTCTCCCAATTTTTGATTTCTTATGACTTTAAAACGTTTCACACTTCTACTCCAACTATTGCTTCGAAGTTCCATTACACACAGTAGTATTCAAAGAAACTGACTTAACTATGACGGAAATTCTTGTATGTGATTTCTTTCAAATTTTCTTGGCCTTTACAGTGACTGCTTTCCACAGATCTACAACAACAAAATCTCCGGGTAATTAGAACTGAAGTTAACGGAAAAGATTGTAGGCAAACACTGTTACATATTCTATCTTACGAGAGAATGTTAAATACGTTTTCAAATCCTTTTCAAAAATCTTTATTTTCATGTTCTCATTATCCAGCAAGTTAAAACGATATTTAGATATTTTCTTTCTAAATACAAGGAAATTACATCAAAGACCCAAATTGATTGCCCCTTCCTCCAGAAACCGAAGTTGCCACTTGTCTTTTTCAGGTTTAATTTTCTACAGTCATCACTTCAATATATTTTCTCGCTATTAGTTTCATATCAGTGCTTTGATTCTTTGATATGTTGTATTATGAAAATTACTAATAAGTTACGTTAAAAGTTAAATGTCAACTACGCAAATTTCACATCAATTTTCATCTTATAATACAAAGTATTTAAATAGCCAAAGTTTCAATAAGTCATTTTTTCATCATTTCAAAATCATTTGAAGTTTCTTCATGTTGGTTGATCGACTTAAGCGGCTCGTACCAGAGAGTAAAGTTTAGTTTATAAGCAAATCTTAATGGTAACGGAAATGTATTAATGTGCAGCAAAACGAAGACACTTCGAAAACACACACGAGCCCGTTTGGTTCTATGCGATTGTGCTTCATCAAATGACATCACGTTAATTCAGTACATGTTTCTATAACTCAGTTTGCACTAACTGCGTCTTCAATGTTGCCCGTTTTAGCAATTTGGCCTGCTGAACCTTTCCTGACCGACTTACAGGAGATTTGACTGTTTCGAAAGTTGCCCTTTTATATATATATATATATATATTTAGTTTTGCTACTATAGTGCGTCCGTACATTACGAAGATTGCATTACATGTGGCGTCCAGGTACATATGACGTCCGTATACCGGACGCCAAATGACAATCCTCAATAATTTTCTTCCTGTGTGTGTTTCATGGAAAATTATGCTTTTTCTGATTGTTGGTTGGAAAAAATAATATATTTTATTTACCGAAAATGTTCTTCGACGAGTAATAACTTCGATATTTAAAGTTCGTCGGACGTCGAATGGATAGCATATTGTAAACCTATATTCTGCTTTTAGTTCGGCCGTTTACCACCTTGGCGCTCGAGTCACAAAGTTTGTGTATTTTATTTGTATACTTCCTTTGAAATTACTGACTATATGGCGTCCGAAGTGTGGCAACAGCGCAAAGTGCCTGAATGCTTGTATCACTTGCGTTTACATGCATTCCTTTGTAACGCTCTGGCGCTTGGGAGTGGAAGTGATGGTTTAAATGTTTGGTAGCCGTTTCAACAACTGTCTTGAGTTGCGTTTTATAATCTTTCTTTGAATTGCAATAAACAAAACCTTAAAATTTGTTTTTCGTAAATAGACAATGCTTTGATAATTTCTGATAGAAAATAAGAAACAAGTTTATGATTTCACTGCCCATAACTCGTGTTTGTTATTTGGTCCCCCACGATTTTCTTTTATACTTTTGAAGCGATTTTGATATGTCAGATCAGATAGATGGATCGATGTAGGCTTGTCGTTTTGTATTTTTTTAAATTTTCAGTTTCTGAAAACAAAGTGACGATCTTAAAAGCTTCCAAATTTACTAACGCATAGGTTTCTTTCTCTTCGAGTAACTTCTTTGCATCTCAATCAATTTTATCGAAACTTGCACGATAGCTACATAAATTAAAATCCTTTTGTATGAATGTCGTCCCATTAACATGACTTTGAAACAAAACGACAATTGTTAGAAAATTAAATGTTAATAATTGTCCTGCAGAAACTAATTATCCTACCGGACTAATTTCGTACGAAAACAAGTCTTTCAGATTATATGTAAATCTAAATTTGTCATAAATACTAAAAGTTTGTTTGACATTTAAATGTCAGTCGTGTTGTTCACTATTTTGATTCAAAACCGTGAATAGCATTTTCTATCATTTTTCAGGTCTTCTGTGCGAATTGAACAAAATTTTTAGAATATGTCAAGAACTTTGGAAAATAACGTAATATGCACAAGTACATAACAGAGATATGAGTAGGCTGGGGCAATCGGGGTAGTGTTCCTGGGCTCACTAGTTGAATCCCGAATAAGTGCAAATCATAATTATATAATCTACAGTTTAATGTGTTTAGAGGCTCAATTCAACTTCTGCTCGGTTCCCTGCTGGGCCTAATTATGCCATTGTGACAATTATCATTCTCTATGGGTTCTTAAACCAAAATGGTGGTTATCATAATATCATAAATATTCACTATTGTATATCCCGTAACTCGGATAATAATTGTTATATGAAAATCAAATTGCAGAATGTATACAGATAGATGAAATAACCTATAGCAATGTCAGTAATGTTCGTCATTTTGATTAAAAATGGTAAACAGTATTTTCTGTCATAATTGATTAGTGATTAGGATCCAATTGAAATCAACTTTTTAGAACATGTGCACCATTTCAATTTAAGTTTTATAAGTATTGATGCGCACGAGTCGAGACATGTCTCGAATCTCAACTCAACTCGACTGGAATTCGAGTAGAGATTCGAGTCTAGGCACATTTTGTAAAATTCGAGACGAGTCGAGACAAATTTATTTCTTGACTCCAATTTCGAGTAGATACTGAACGTAAACATCTCGACTCGACTCGAATGTCCCGAAAATCTTTAATATTATTTTTAATATTATTTTGAAGAAAGTATGTGCATGCAATTAACTCTTCGTAAGTAAATACAACTATATAGTATCTGAAAAGGCTTGAGTTGGATTGAATGAAAAAGTGGACATGTATTCGAACTGCGCCATGTATTGTTAATTATCGTGAATTAGAAAAAGTTAGAAAAGAAAATGGAAGCGTGACTGATTAGCACCAAACAAGGCATGAAATATTTGTTGACATCAAAGCCGCACATGTCAAAAACCTGAAAAATGATTGCCTCATCAACTATTCTTGTCTTGTCGAAGTCAGTTGCTTCTTGCCATAACTTGTGAAATTTCCTGCAAGTTAGTCAGAATGTTGAAAATTTCCTACATTTTAAATTTATTTCTTATACTCCAGCCGGAACATTATGATCATCTACCTACTATCGATATAAACCCATTCAGGCGATAGCAGCGTCACCTGCCGAGGAATGCCTGCTAGTCAGACACACGTACAGTCATGCAGTATCAGTGCGAGTGCTGGCCGTGTGTAGAATGGGAAAGGCGTGCAATCTATCTTAGTTTGAATGAGAGCAGATTGTAATGACCCGAAGACTCGGCACCATTATTTTGGAACTGCAGGATTTGTTGGGTGTTCGAATAGTGCTGTGGTGAGTGCCTTCAACAAGTTGCGATACCAAGGGGAAACAACTTCCAAACGTCGAGGAGTTGCGCGCCACACTTCAATACAGATGTCGGACGTCGTAAGTTAGGCAGACTGGTAAAACAGGCCAGGCAGCGAACTGTGACGGAACTAACATCAGACTTTAATGCTGGGCAAAGTACAAGTGTGTCTGAACAAACAATGCACCGAACACTCCTAATGATGGGCCTCCGCAGCCGACCACACATCATTTGCAAATGTCAACACCACACATTGGCAACTACGAATGAAATGAACACATTGCAATCGCCAAAGGACCTTGGCGCAGTGACAGAGCGATGCATTGTCTGATGAATCCCGATACCTTCTTCATCATGATAATCGAAGGGTGCGAATCCGTCGTGATTCAAGGGAACAGCTCCTTGACACCTGTATTGCGGGACGGAGGCAAGCTGGCAGCGTTTATTTATGCTCTGGGGAACATTCATGTAAGCATCCATGTGTCCAGTGTAGGGATGCGTACGAGTCGAGTCGAGTCGAGATTTAAGCCTGTCTCGACTTGTCTCGAGAAAATGTCTCGACTCGAAAATATGTTTCTCTCTTGACTCGATACTTTTTGTTTCGACCCGCCTCGAATTCGAGACAAGACGTGTCGAAATTCGAGTCGAGACAAAGTATACGAGTTAAAATATACGTACACATCAGCCAGAAGTTTATGTCTACCTACCTAATTGTCAGTATGTCCACCTTTGGCACGGATAAGAAAGGAGACGCGTCTTGACAGGAATGCAGTGATCTTTGGTAGGTCGCTGGAGAGATTTTTCACCACATGTGCACACACAGATCACCTAAATCCCGTAAATTCCGGGGTGGGGGTCGATGCGCTCTGACGTCATGTTCAATCACATCCCAGATATGTTAGATTGAGTTCAAATCCAGCGAGTTGGGGGGCCAGCACATCACTTGGAACTCGCCCCTGTGTTCCTCGAACCACTCCATCACACTCCTGGCCTTGTGACATGGTGCATTATCTTGTCGGAGATGGCCACTACTGTTCGGAAACATTACCGTCATGCTCACGTGAAGGTTCCCCAGTGCATAATTAAGCCGCCAACAGCTTGTCTCGGTCCTTCACAGTACAGGAGTCAAAGTGCTGTTCCCTTGTAACACGATGGATTCGCACCCTCCCATCTTCATGATGAACAAAGTATCGGGATTCATCAAACAATGCAACACTCCGACACTGCGTCAAGGTCCAGTGGCGATAGTCACCTGTTCATTTCAGTCGTAGTTGTGGATGTCGTGATCTTAACATTCGCACATGGATGGGTCGTCGGCTGCGTAAGCAAATCTTTAGGAGTGTTTGGTGCACTGTGTGTTCAGACACACTTGTACTTTGCCCAGCATTAATTCTGAATTATAGAAAGATTTTCGAGACATTCGAGTCGAGTCCAGATTTTTACGAGCAGTCTCAAATCGACTCGTATCCAGAGATGGAGTGGGTCAAGTGGGTCAAGTTTTCTGCGTGGGTCAGTGGATCGTGGGTCAACATGTGACCCACTGTGACCCACTACCCGCCGTGACCCACTGTGACTCACCACTCACCGTGACCCACTGCGTCTCACCACCCACCATGACCCACTGTGACCCACCACCGACCGTGACCCACTGCGACCCACCACCCACCATGACCCACTGAGACCCACCATGACCCGCCACCCACCATGAACCACTCTCATCTACTTTGACCTACTCTGACTCACCAAAAGCCATCGTCATCAACTCTGAACAAGATCCACGGCCTCTTCTGAACTGACTAAAGAGTTTACACTTGTAATAAAACAAGACTGTGAAATCATCACTAATCGGAGTTTGAATTTGTAGTCAATCGCTCAAGCACCACTCTGTTACAATAACAGTGGATCTGATCTTTACCATATAAAATGGTAAAGTGTTTGTCAGTGGGGAAATTGAAACAGTTCGAGGCGGGGGAAATTAGTGTGTGCCTAAAATATACTTGTACTAAGAGAGTATTCTTTCAAGTGTTAATGTCTGAATGCATTCCAAAAGAAACTTCTATTCGCAGGAAAATACCCCTGTACAATATGGAAAAGGTTATGGTTTCTCAGTTCACAGTATTTTTCTCATAAAAGACTTGAAAAATCAGTTGTTCATAGCATATAAAGGTGCTCGGGTACCCTCTGTAAGAGCATCTTCATAAAGTATGCTCGTAATTGTAATTTGTATAATCACTAAAACACCACGTTAAATTTAAGTTACAAATATGCATAATTGCAATTATTATGAATATTCAAAGTAGTTTACCTAAAGCAAAGAAGAGACTTACTAAAAATTAGGTACAAAGTTGAATAACTCAAATAAGGCATTAGTAATACAAGTATACATTTTCCGGAACTCGAAATTTTCCACCTCAAAACACCTGAAATCGGATTTATTTCCTGTTGGTAACTTTTTGGCGGCAAATCATCCGCAGGGGAATGATGTCCATCCTCCAGCCAAGAAATAACTAGCTCGTCTACTTTGAGCTTGTCTAGCGGTGGGCCATTAACATTGATGAGCAACAATTTAGACAATGTTTGAGCACTTAGTGTATTTCTAATATTAGTCATCTGTAAATTCATAAGGTGAAATCCCTGTTCGCACTCTGTCGTGGAAATTGATAATATTTCTACCCGATTTTTGCAACTTCTCATCGACAATCTACTTGCTAGACTTAAGTCTGATAACGATTTTTCTTGGTCAGGTTTGAAATACTCAGCAAGAAGTATCATCTCTCTATCACCATACAACATCTTTTCCATATCGACCATGTCAGTTGGCAATGTCGACCCATGTAGAACAGAAACTTCATCTACCACGCCTTTGATAGGGAATCTTGTGAATAAATTATCAATTAAAGCCTGATAAACTGATGATTTCTCATTTGTTTATAAATTTAATTTTTGTAACTACACATGAAGGTTTGATACCATTACGAAGTTCCCTCCCCTGTCTAGAAAGCGAAAGGGAACGAGGTTCCTGGAAAGTGTTTAGAGGTGAATGGGAATGTCCCTCCTTCAACTTCAATTACCACACTGCTGTTTGCCATGTGCCAAATTACGATGAATTTCAATTAAATTATCATAGTATAATTATTTCCTTGTTGAATTATCAATACTTTTCAGTGGAAAAAAGGATGAAATTTCAAAGTTTCAAATCAAAGTAAGTAGACCAACGTAAAGGGAGAAAAAGTGTAAAAAGTGTACAATCCAAACTTCAAATTTCCGTGTAATTAAGCTTACAGTGCAAATTTTATGCCTATTTTTCTCACAACTTTATGGGTTGATTGCCCTGTGCTGTAAGCGCTCCATATAATAAACATAAGCTTCAGCAATTATTATAGCAGAAAGCAATGGATATATGAACCAAGCACTGTATTTTTTGTTTCTATTTTTTTCTTAAATAATATCGATCGTTTTCGATCATTTTTACAAACAAACTGACTACCAATTTTCCATATATAGAAAGTGCCCTCTCCCCACATAAAGGAGAATTTTAAAAAATGCTAGGACATACTCTGTTTATTTTCAATAAAGAGTTAATACACTGAATTTCATCTCCGTAAGTTTAACGGCTTGCGAGATACTCATTTTTTTTCGCAAAAATTCGGATCCTCACTACCTCCTTAGGATATTATGCATTATAATAAAAGCAATATAACATCCCAATTTGGATTAAGGCCAAACTATATACCAAAATTAATTTCATTTAACTTCGCAATTTGACCGTGATGATCAGACACACATAGTTACTTTCAATTTTTATATAATAATTTATATATTACAGTGATTCAAAAATGTATTTTTTCCAGTAGTTAGCTCTAAAAACTCACAGGTCTCGAAAGCCAAGTAGTAGTGTAAGTCCTATTGCTATTATTACTATTAAAAATATCAATATCCAAAAGTGCCTGAAGTTTTTTTTTTTTCACTTGGTTAGATATACTCACTTCAGGTAAGTAGACAGAAACAAGTGAAAAAGAAAGGGTAATGAAGGTCTTGAAAGTAAAACGGAGACAAATTTACCAGTCCTCAGAAGATTTTGTCTACAATGCAGTGAGCAGAGAGGGTCGGTAGATCATACTGAGTCGGTGGGTCGCAGTGGGTCACGGTGGGTGGCGGGTCGCAGTGGGGCGTGGTGGGTGGTGGGTAGCAGTGGGTCACGGTGGGTGGTTGGTCACAGTGGGTCACATGCTGTTCGACCCACGACCCACTGACCCACCCAGAAAAATTGACCCACTTGACCCACTGACCCACCGACCCACTGACCCACTCCATCTCTGACTGCGACCCACCACCCACCGTGACCCATTGCGACCCACCGACTCAGTATGATCTATCGACCCTCTTCGCTCACTGCAAGCTCTGAAGAATGCGTATGAAAGATGATGTCTACCAATGTCTTTGTATTAGTACACTGCAGACAAGCGTCTGATAGAGGGAGTGATGATAGTGAGTTTGATCAAATAAGGGGGCAGGTAATCCAGGGTTTAGTAGAAGTGGAAAGAAGGTTTCCTTCTAATGATGTCCTAAAGTGCTTTTCAGTGTTTGAAAATAAAGATCGTGATAACATGAGTGGTTTATACGGTAACGTAGACGTATATAAAGAAGCTCAATTGTTTGGATTAAATCCTGCAGTGTTAGAATGGCTTGGTTTGGTTTAGTTTAACGTCCCACGGTTATGCCTGCTAGGCTAAAGGAGACGTGGACCTACTGATTATAATGGAATCCGACCACTTTGGTCGTTCAACTGTATACCACCGGGAATCGAACCAGGGACCACGTTAACCGAAGTCAAGCGTGCTAGCCACTAGACCAAACAGGGGTTCTACAGTGTCAGAATGGAGAGAGTACAAGTCACGTTCTAAGTCGGTAAGTGATTTTCAAGTTCTTAAAGACCGTTCGCGGAAAGTTCGTTCTGTGCCATTATCAACTGCTGCCTGTGAACGTGGATTCAGTTTTGTTCATATTAAAAGTTTCGAAAGAAACCTATGTTGGCGAGTACCTTTCAATCTTTATTAACAATTAAACTCAGTGGATCTCCTTTAAAATTATGGGATGCTGTTACTGTCCTCATACGTGGGTTTCTTCTGGCCGTCACATGTTCAACTCTCGTTACACACGGAAAGAAAGTGAAGTTTAATCTTAAACTTTTTCTCTAAGGTAAGATACGTTATTGCAAACTATATTTTAGGTCTATAAAAACAGTAACACAATCATTCATTACTCGTATTATTGTGGCTCTCTCCGCTGGTCTACTGGCTAGCATTCGCGCACCATCTTCGGTGCAACCGGGGTCCGGGGTCCCGGGTTCGATTCCCGGTGGAAGCGCCCTACAAAAATTTGAACGATTACCGTGGTTCGGATTCCACCTTAAACTGTAAGTCCACATCTCATAGCTTCGCTGTTGAAAAGGGACACTAAATTTAAATAAGCAAATCAATCGTATTGTTGTATTTGTGCTTTCATTTTTTAAGGTTTAACGTCCTACAAATATTCAGTAAAACTAAGGAAGACGGTCATGATGAGATAGATAATAATGATGGATTAAGATAGTGGAAGGAGGCGGGAGGACCCCGAGAAAACCTACACACAATTGTTTGTATACCACAAGCAGAATTTTGCGCGAGCTAGGATCCAGTCAGAGATTCCACACACCTGAGGTGAGCGCTCAACCACTGAGGCAGCACGGCTTTTTGTTGTCTATCAAGTATTTGTATTGAAATCATATCATTATTTATAATATATTCTTGCTAATAATACAATATAAATACATAGTGTTATTTAGACTTCCATATAAGTGACCGGATATCTGAGCGACCAAACTGAAATACTAAATACTTAGCGAAGAAACGGGAATTTCATAAATAATAAAATCTATGCTCTGACTCTACTGCTCATGGAGATCTATGGCTGGCCAAGTGAAGCGCTTCGAGTTAGTAGTTCTAATGCTTGGTTAGGACATCGGTTCTCAGGGACTATTATTTCTGACTTATAGATCTCTACCGCACCATTTTCAAATGATTTCGCACCCTGCTTGGCTGTCTATTTTAATCTCATTATTTTCCTGAAGTTCTCGTTGATAAAAAATCAAAGTTGCATTTATGAGTAAAACGTGGAAGCAATGCCTATGATAAAAGTAACTAGTTATTTTATAGATTCTAATGCTTTGACAATAAAAATTACTGTGTTACTTCTCAAGACTGATGAAATGTGAATTTAATTACCATTTCACCAATTTTTCATCGTCTAATTTTCTGTCACTTAGTTTTCATGTAGTCTTTGTCACCTAATTTCCAGTGTAGTGACACTGACAATGTATTTGTATGTACAGTTTGAACAAAATCTGTTTGATGGAAGGGTGGAATCGATTTCAAGGAAAAGAGGTTATACTCCGTGAAGTTTGTCCCTCGTGAAGTGCGAACCCGAATATATTTTATTATTGTACTGTCACGGACAATGACGTCTTTGGCGTGGGAGACTCGGGTTCGATCCCCAACGAAAGCTCATGTGGTTCAGATTACACGTTAATCCTTAGATTCACGTCTCATATAGCCTAGCTGTTGAAAGGACGTCAAACTCAAATCAACTTAACTCGTCAACAATGAACTTGTGTGCAAATTTTAAACAAAATCGGTTTGATGGAACTGAGTAAAACCAGTTGTTAGAAAGGATGATGACAAACAAATTAACTTAAGCAAAAGCATTCAAATAGTAAAAGAATAAATATATTGGACATAAAATATACTGTTAAACTGGCGGGAGAAAACTGAGATTATGACAAAACTACAATCTCAAACGAAACCAATGTGCTCTCAAGTTTCTTTGTTTATATATTACGGGACGTTTTCGTCTACTATTTGTGCAACAACAGCTTTCTTCCGATAATTCGAGAGCTCGTTGGGTAAGCAGCTTCAATATTTTTATTCATCTAATGGAAAGACATCGCAATGTTTCTAATACTAATAAGAAGTGAGCATTCGAAATCTTTTTTTTTTTAATTAAAATCCTATTTTCTCCACCTACTGAAAAGTATTTTCATTAAACTTTTACGAAGTTAGGCTACTTATTCAATGGCTTTCCGAAGATATAGTAAGTTATTGCTTGCATATACTTCGAATACAAATTCCTGTTGTGCTAACAGGCAATTCAAAAAGTCTTTATCTTTAGAGTAACTGGAAGACAGGCATCAGAACAGAAAATTATCAACATTAAATGCTTTACTGGGCTTGGTTTCTGCTTATACTTTCAAAACTTTAATTAGCTGTTTTTCTTTATTATTTTCGTGATAATTTATCCTTCGTGCACGGGCCTATAGCCAAGTAAAACCTTGAGATTTGAAAGGAAATAGTGTTGCCCAGGAGACGAGACGAGAAATGATGTTTTCTCGTCTCGTACCGTAAATATTTGTTGCCTTTTGTCTTCGTGATCTAAGAAGAAGATAGATCGGTATGAAGCCCTCACATGCCAGCAAACTACTTTCTATACCAATCGGAATATTGTAGTTTTAGGTGTCGAGTCAGCCCATCATTATCTGTATGAATGAATACCATTGATCCATGTTCCGTTACTATTTTCTCGGGTTCGATATTTGCCATTTTCCTCAAATGGCGCACAACAACTATTTTACATCATCCATCATAACAAAAATTTGACATTAATCACAATAATTTAAGTATAAAATGAATAAGTGCATAGCCACAGATCACTGCTGAGCTACATTGAGGAAATCATTACTTTCTGGATTCAAGGAATTAGTTTCACACAAAACTTAGTTTAATAAATTACTTATTGAATATATTAGTGGCTTATTCTACAACTAGATTTCTAAAAATTTAGACTAAAACACGGTAGAACGCTCATCTCTGGTGCGTAGGGTCCCTGGGTCGACTTCTGGCCAAGTAAATTTGTGCTGGACAAGATCTCGCTCTCGCGTTTTCTCGGGATATTCCTGTTTATTCCCAATTTCTCATTCTACCAATTCTTCCATCATCATTCACTTGTTAATCATCGTCTCCCTTAGCCTAACAGGCAAAGCCTTGGGGCAAACTCAAACATTTCATTTTCTATAAATTTGCTCATAGATACAAATCTCATACGTGGTAATTAATATGAAAAAAGTGTAAGCCTTACATGAAGCCAGAGATTAAGAAAAAATAATTTAATGTGTTATATAATCCGTCTTTGATGCTCTCAACTCGTGATAAATTATAAATAATTTACACATGAATATGGAAATTAAACGTGTTAGTCAGAGCTGAGGATGGTAAATGGGGGTGGAAGAAAGGAACTTGTTTTTTTTTTTAAATTGCCCGAGGTATTGGAGAAATGTTATGACTATTTTGTAATCAAGCATATCAGAGTATCTCAACTGAAACATTTGTTCTTTAGTCATTGAGCACTTTGCACTGAGTAATGTAATAAATTATTGTGTATATTAAGGTTCAATAAAGTGTTCACTGTAAGATCGAAATGTCCTGAAATACATAAACAAAGAAACATGAGAAAATATTGGTACATTTAAAATTGTATTTTTTAAAAATAAAATATGCTATTTATATTGTGAAAGCATCGACGAAAAATCATTTTCAACAAACGAAAATCTGGGCCATTTATATAAAACATTAATTTGTTCCTCCATTAATACTACTACTAGTAATAATAATAATAATAATAATAATAATAATAATAATAATAATAATAATAATAATAATAATAATAATAATAATAATAATGTTAATAATAATAATAATAATCGACTTCGTAACATTATTGGATGCCGTTCCAGTTCTGAACAGTTTGCTTATTTTCTGAAGATGGAATGACCGGGCTGAACAGAGTGATTTTCTTTGAAGAATTTTTAGAAGTTAAGTACAGCACTATTGTCTTCGTAAAAATCGCAATATTTCTTTTTATTATAGTTGAAAAGAAGACAAATGCAAGCCTTTTCCCTTTAACTAAATTAAGGTGGAAAGGTAAACACGTACAATGAAAGTGGAGCTTGAAATATGTTGAATGAAATATATATCACTCTTTTTTTGTAGTGACTACCTGGCAGATGTTCGTACATTTCTTTGCATGAATAATCAATTTTATGGCATATCAATCTGCAAGCATATAATCAATCTTTACGCCATTATTGGAGAATAGAGCACTGTAGAATGCATTCGGTTATTATTTAGAAATGAAATGAAATCTTTGAGTTTACGTCTCACAGTTATGTCGGCTAGGCTAAAAGACACGGTAATGATCAGAATGAATGAAATGGTAGAACGAAGAAAGTTTGAGCAAACACAAAATCCCCGAGAAAATCCATACACACGTGTTTCTCCACCACAAAGCCCACTTGGTGCGATCTGGGATCGAACCGGCCACCCCACACACCAGAGATGAGCTGTCAGAGATATCGAGTAATTTTCGGGAATTCATACAGCGTCTCAAGAATAGGTTATCTTTCTTCTGTTAACCTTGCATTCAAACCAGAAGAAATCAACCGTTTTCGGTTAACATTGATCGCCATAAAACTAAATTAGTAGTAGATAACGACAGTTATCGAAAATCGATTGAGCATCTGAAGAAAAATACCATCTTCCCCTGTATCTCTCTTCTGAAACAGGAAATGGCAAAACAATTTCACTCTTCCGGTTTCAGGCTCGATAGAGCCCCTCAGGGCTATGTGGATAGTCTATGCGTCTTGTTGCAGGAGACCCGAGTTGAATTCCCGGCGAGTTGAAGCGAGTTTGCTATTCAGTTCACTATACAGTTCAAAACTATTTTTATAAGATGAACAGTTTCCTCACTTGAAAGCAACACAGAGAGCTTTTCTGAAACTTTCGTACATTGTTAGTTCCAATATGCCTCTACAGGTAACGATTCGCAGAGATGTTTACGCAGAATCAATGAAATCTTTGTGATCTATGAAGAGAGAGAAAACTGGCTTTGCTCTTATCTGCTGTCAATCTGCATTGGTATCTTCGTCTGCGGGGACAACCCAAAGTTCACGCACGTGACCTAGCCGGGGGCAGAGAATGAATGAGACTGCCTGCTTCGCCTCCTATCTGCTGTTCTGCGTTCTTGCAACATAAAGACCATAAATAAAACAGCTTTTAAATGGAAGAAAATTAATTTTTAATTAGCACGTTTTAATATTAAACTAGCAAGAAAAAGTAAAAGTGAACATGCTTATTAATACTAACAAACATTTGGAAGAATTTTGAAATGTTTAAAATAAATAGTTTTCATAATATTTTGGAAAGAAATATACTATGTTATTATATAGGGAAATCCCATCGCATTCCGAGTGTTGAACGCAGCCTTAAGTAATAGATAGCAGAATTTTCAGTTTTCTCTTTTTATACGTACACAAAAACTTACTCTTAAGAATTTCAACTAAATAAGACAAACTTTCGGGCCCAGAGGCTTTATTCATAGGGACCGCGGTGGCTCATCAGTTCACCTCTGGTGCTTCGGGTCCCTGGATCGATTACAGCTCGCGCCAAATGAACTTTGTGGTGGACAAAAACCGTGGATTTTCTCGTGGTTCTCCCGTTTCCTCCCACTTTCTTCATTCCACCATTTCATTCATTTCTCACCATCACCGTCTCCTTTAGCCTAGCCGTCATAACCTGGGACGTAAAACTTACAAATTTCATTTTTCATTTCCAAAGGCTTCATAACGCTTTGAAGAGTGCAATCCGTGCTAAGTTCTGATTTTGTACCTTTCAAAATATAAATAAAACAATCTCCTTGTTGAAATAAGTGTTAAAAATATGTATGCGTTCACTGAACAATTTTTGCGGTTTGCAAAAAATACATGGGATAGATAAGGATAATTCTGATTCCATTTGTTGATACAGGCTCCCACGTTTCGCACAGCTTCAGATTATACTAGCACTCTTTAAATAGTGTTTTATACTTGGACATCTACCACTGATTAGAATTACATGATATTTTATTGTTATAAAAATAAAATCATTTCTGATAACATCGGATGTACGTTTGATTAAAAGAATGACAAGAGTCACAGATAGAATGTTGAATAGTAAGAACAGTAGCAACTTGTGGGGACACCTTATCATCAAATTAACACACAGGTTACCAAATACAATATTTGTGAGGTTACTATAAATTCGCAGAAATCAAACTTTACGTGTCATTCAAGGAGCACTGAAAGAAAAACAAAGCATGTCTTTTTGAGGTTATATTTTCAAAACAATGGAGGTGGAGTAGCTTTACACATTGAAGGACCAACTAACGTAATTCCCTGGCTTTAGATAACGAAAGGGCCATCGCTGGCCACAGCTTTTTGTTGAGGAGTGTGTTCAACACATCGGCTCACTTCATCCTATTTATGCTGCTCTGTTGACCAGAGTTGCAAAGTATTTGTAGAATGATGTTCAATGATAATTGTATTAACAATAACAATTCTCGTTCCCCTTTCTCGAAGAAACACTAAGTTCTTGCTGGTAATAGCTAGCACCGCAGGCAAGTTTACAATATGACCTGTTTGAGTGAATGATGAGGCATTGACACGGGAGCTTTTCCAGGAATTCAGACCTAAACATTTGTTGACTTTTCCACCCCTTCAACCTTCTTCAAATTACTCCTTGCCAAAACATTGTACTTTCCGCATGAATAGATAAATATTTCAAGAAACAAAAGTGTGTGATTCTAACCGCTACAAAAAGGCTGAGAAGTGAAATGTTTAATAAAATGTTTAAATTCAATTAAAAGTGTTTTCTTTATTTTGGCTAGCCAAAATAAGTCATTTAATCTATCTTCGTAACCATTCAAAAAAATGTAGATGATGGAAAGTTATAACTGCCAGAGATGAAAATTTTCTTCTCCAGGGAGATACATTTCTTGAAGGGGGAAATTTCTACCAGCTCAAAGAAGTTGCACAGTGAGGGTGACTTTGAAAAGTCAGAATTAAGTCGTTGACTTATTATCAAAACTATTCTCAGAAACGAGGAAAACGCATTTGCTCTTGACCATCTTTAGATGTTTATTGAAAATAAATAAAAACAGCGATTTTTATTATTGCTTGGAACAATTACCTCAGATTTTTTCAATTTGTAACAGCTTCTGAAAATCGTAAATTGATTACGGCATGAATTTGTAATTCTAACAGTGAATGTAAAGAATTTGGCTGCATTTGAAAGACAATAGCGTCTGGAACCCTCATGAAAGGAAATAAAAAATAGCAGAACATTCAAGCTAACACTATAAATGCAATGCTGTTTCCGATCAAACACGTGAATTCTTTGAAAACTAGAGAAATTTTCTTTCCGTAATAGCAGTACCTCTGAAATCATCACTGAGCCAAAAAAATGGGGTGTATTCAACCCCAACTTTGGAGTTTCCGCATATAATGTGGGAACAGGTGACTTTTCTAATCGCTTTGGTAAAAAGTTTTAATTTTGATGTAACATAGTCTGAGGTTTACCTACCGTCTTCATTGCTTCAAGATGATTAATCATGCGCAAGAGAATTTTCCATGTTTATTTTAAATATTCCTTGTAATACAGTATTGCATTTCACAGACAAGTTCACAGTGTGTTCAGACCTGTATGTTACAAACCGTGTTCTTATAGTTCTTATGTTCTTATAGTGCATTTTTTAAACTTATGTCGAGTAACATTGCTTAAATTAAATGTATTAACATATCATCAACCTGTATCTGTGTTATAAGAGAAGATCGCAAAACTGTCAAAATACTCTTTCAGTTTTACGTCCCAATTTCAGTTTATGTCCTGTAGGTTAAAGGAGACGGATGGTTAATGGAACGAATGATTGCGTAAGAATTAGTAAGAATTGACATTAGTGGAATGTCAATATTGGAGAAAAAGCAAGAACCGAGATAAAATCCACAGACAAGATTTTGTCCTCCATAAATTCACATAAACTGAGATCCAACTTGGAGGGACCCTCGTATGAACACCATATCTCTGAGCCACCATATCCCCAATACCCAGTCATTCCTACCACAAACTGTTGCTAATAGATGAGTTCATTACAAAGCTCCCTAATGACTATATGGTTAGCATGGAGACCTGGGTTCGATTTTCGGTGAGTGCTCATGTAGTTCGGATCACATGTTAAGCTGTAGGCCTACATCTTATATAGCTCCGGTGCTGAAAGGAACGCTCAACTAAAAAAAAATGCCAATCTTAGCCTAACATTTCACACGAAACTATATGAGATTTGATTCTAAATATAGATGTGAAATCATAATCTAATTAACTCCCACGAAAGACAAGAATACTTATCAGTTAACCGCAATGCAGGTCGAGTTAGTATTTCTTAGTATTGGTTTTAGTATTCTATTCATTCTATCTTAGAAAATTTCATGCATTTTTCAAATGTAATAATAATAATAATAATAATAATAATAATAAAATAATAATAATAATAATAATAATAATAATAATAATAATAATAATAATAATAATAATAATAATAATAATAATAATAATAATAATAATATGTTTCATTTCAGATAATGGTAGATTTCCAAACTTGAAAATTTATGCAATTTAATATAAACTTGAAGTAGTACATCTATACTATAACTACTGGTTGTTTATTTATACTTTATTTATACATATTTCTGGGTACTACCGATATCTATGGCCTTAAACTCGTCACTTAGTAGGGATGACGTCCATCGGCGAGCACATTATCGGGGAAAGCAAGGAAATGTCCTGAGGCCTTTATATTAGGTACTATCCCGCTATTTGCTTAGTAGGAATGGGAAAAGCCCAAGGAAAACCTCACTTACAGTCATGATGGCTAGCCTGAGAAACCTTTAGGACCGAGGTCTCTACTATGAATTGAACTCGGGACCGCTCGCCCCAAAATACCAATATTAAGTTGACTGCTATCCTACGCAGGGTAATGTGCTACTGATTGTAATAGAGGAATAAGATCAAAGGTAGAATCTGTTCCTCGAACTCTGAATCTATATGGAAAAGGCCATTACCCGGTATCTCTTACTATTTTTCTCTATGAAAATCAACATTTAAACCAGATGTGTTCATTGATGTTTAACACTTTCGGTGTGTAAGATATGTATATACAATCAGAAACAATATTAAGTATAGGTTGGAGGTATAAGAAATGATGGCTCCAATCTATGCCTAATATTGTTTTTGATTGTACAACGTAACTAATGAAAATAAGTGCTATAGGAGTAAAGTTATATGTAATGTTTAAAAATGCATTATAAAAATTTTTTAAAAGAACGAATCGCGTTTAGACTCCAGAGCCGAAAAGAATATAGGTTTAAACACTTCTGGACAGGGGCGTCATTTGGGGAGGAAAGGGGCATTTGCATCCTTCTGAGTTTAAAGAAACCATATATATTTAATCAATGCGATAAGGATTTCGGAGTGCATTTTCAAATTTACCGGATTGACGTGCTATTGCCTCCTGGAGATGATGTTATTATTTTAATGGCTGTGTAGTTCCGAGGAACTATTTTATTTATTTTATTCAGTTGATTTACAATTTTATGGGCTTGTTTTATTTAGTTGATAAAGCTTAAATTATATTTGGTTTTCATGTAATGTTTATTTATCTTTTTTCCTTAAAGACCTATACTGGTAGCCATATTCTGTTAACTATATACAGCATATAGCAGGTGCACACACGGATTTTTTGTTCGGGGAGGTCAAGTTTTTTTCGGGGGGGGGGTTCCAATACGTTTATGTAGTGTTATACCTGTGGTTTTTGCATCCGAAAAAACGATAAGTAATTGTTAATTATTGCCATCTATATTACCAGAAAATCTGATAAGACTAGATTTATTTTTACGAGGAAAGGAAGAGTACAGATGAGGAGTATAATCAAATCATTTCTTTGTGACAAATGTGTACAAATGATAGTCGAGTTACGAAGTTTAGGTGAGAAACTGAAATGAAATCTGAGTTTTGGGATCTGGACCCGGTGGACACCATGTGGGTGCGCCCCTGGCGTAGGTCTATTGGCCTATAACCATTGAAAATCCGGTATGTTTGCAAATCTGGCACTCCGAAGATCGGAGTGTTTTTTTTTCAACCTGTACTTACAAAATGCACTAATATTTGTTTCCAGGAATGCCTTATAATGCCTTGGAATGCCTTGGAAAACCCGACAATTATGTCATGACTGGCTATCCTTATTGATGCCTATAAGAAAAGACCTACAAATTGTGGTTCTGTGGTCTAATTCCTTATGCCACAATTGGAAGTCCTGTCTGTCATGGTATTGAATCCCGCTCAAAGCATGTTAGCTATGTATTATCATCCTTTCCTTATTCATGTACAGTCCGTTTCGCGGACATAAGCTCACCGGCAAAAAGCTCACCGGGCATAAGACCACCTATGTTAACTAATTACATTTATAGGTTAACTAATTTAATTGCAAAGGAAAATAAACCTGAATAAAATTAATACGCAACGGGAAAATGGCAAGAGGGAAATATGTCAAAAATGAAAACTAGATTTTGAATATTAAAGTGAAGTAGATTTTGAATGTTAAAATATAAATTGAAAACAGATTTGGTCAAACAAAAGAATACTACTTTCTTTTAATGAAGAGAGCAATCCAACCCCCTCCCCTGTGCTGAAACTTTCGGTGCAGGATATTTTGCAGCAAAGAAATGTGGGTAAACGAAATTTTGATGGAAGGGTATCTCCTTGTTATTTTTTTTCTCACCATGGCTGAAAGTATCTGAGATATACAATTGATTTTGCTTTAGAAAAAGTATGATGGGTATGAAGAGGTATTAAAATTATGATTTTGACTAGTAGTAGGCCTAATTCAGTAGAAAATAGAGCTACTAATGCTATATATCAGTTGGTAGACATCAGAAAACAATAATAAGGATGTAGCAGGATTTAATGTGTTAAACGAGGGCAGGCTTTGAGTAACTTGTAATAAAATGCTCCGGATATTTAAATCTGGGCTTTGACTACTAGTAAGCCTAGTTTCTCAATAGAAAATAGGCTATATGACTAACGTCATATAGGAGTTATCAGAATAAAATATTAAGAATGATGCAGAGTTCAAGTCTTAAGGCTGTCATCATACTTTCAGACCAACACTCATCAAATGAATCTCTTTGTTATTTACTGAGAACAAAACAACAACTTATGAAACAAAAAAAAAGCTTGGTGTTAGTAAATAAGAAAGATATTTGTTTGAGTGTTGGTTTGCAAACACGACGACAGCACTAAGAAGCAAGGCCTAAATACATCTGAGTATGATGAATTTGTAAAAAAAAAAAAAAAAAAAAAAAAAGTCGAGTTAGCAAGAAAATTCTATTATGTAAGTATTCATGTTTAATCATGAAATTATTGTCCGGCCTATAAGAAAAATTTGGTTCCAAAATTAGGCCTACTGCCACCTATGCTTAGCACATTAAACTTGCAACATCTCTATTTTATTCTGATATCTGATAAGTGCTATACGACATTAGTAGCTCTACTTTCTACTATTATTAGGCCTACTTGTAATTTTAGTCAATGGTTAGATTTTAATATCAAGGACATTTTATTACAAGTTTCTCAAGGTCTGACTTACGTTTAATACAACGCAGCTCAGCAACGTTTTTATTATTTTTTATATATGATAAGTAATGTAAGATAGTAGCTCCATTTTCTGCTTAGGAAATAGCCAAAGCCTAAATTTCAATATTCGGTGAATTTTATTACAAGTCCCTCAAGGGAGCTTATGTTTGCTATCGGTGAGCTTTTGTCCGCTCCTGTAATATAAGACTGCCAATGAGCTTTTTGCCGGTGAGCTTATGCCCGGTGAGCTTATGTACGACACCCGTATAGTCCCTTTACTGTAAAAAATCGTTTTGTTATTTTAAGGACGTGCCTATGTGTTAACATGATTGTGTTAAAATATAACAGAAACAGGTGGTTAGAACAATTCACTCTCCATTCGGAGTTGTGTATCAAATGCCGATAGTTGAAATGTCACAAAGCTTGTGTGTTAAATTAACACAAATGTAGAAAATCGGTAATGTTTTCTGCGTGATTTTCCAATATGTTGAGCATCTAATTATAAAGGCTTACGTAGAAGATACAGACAAACACAGTAGAACGAAATACTTAAACAAATCCAGGTATTCGCAAAATTTCAACATGCAAATCGCGCGATGTGTTTTCAATTGACTTACATAATGTTTCTGAAGAAATATGTCAACAGCGAGAAACACCATATTACTGTGTCACTTCTTCACTGCACTAGAGCTCACAAGTCAACAACGTAGACTATGTTTCAAAAATGGAGGAAAATAAGTAGAAAAACAATTAAGAGGCAAACACATTATAAGGATATAGATAAGAGTTTCCTATCATTCTTTAACAAGATGTTGTTGAAGGTTGTGTTTCGCACCATCAAAAAATAAAAATAAAATGAAATGAAATCTTTGAGTTGTACGTCCCACGGTTATGCCGGTTAGGTAAAGGAGACGGTGATGATGAGAGATGAGTGAAATGGTGGAATGAAGAAAGTGGAAGGAAAAGGAAGAACCCCGAGAAAACCCACGAGCACAGTGTTTGTCCACCACAAATTTCACTTGGCAGGGGCTGGGATCGAACCCTGGACCCCAAGCACCAGAGGTGAACGCTCTACCACTGAGCCACCGCACCCCCTTCATCAAGAAATACTTCACAATAAATATTGGGGAGGACAACAAGAAATTTTTGATGCTTTTCTAAATGAAACGTTCTGTAGTTTACTATTCTTATTTTAATATTAAAATCCTCGGTAAGCGTAAGCATGCACACCACAAGGCTTTTTGGCCCAACACATGGTTACATCAACACCGCACACGGAGTTATTTCAACGCCGAAATAGGTGTCATAGTAACACAGAAGTAGAGCCGAACTAACACTAAAAACGGTGTTAATCTGGTGGTCTAACTTCGAATTTTAACACAGGGAATGTTGAATTAACACCAGAACGGTGTAACTTATATGGCTTTGACCTTGAATTATAACACAGATTGCGTATTGAAATAAGAAATTGATGTTGAAATAACACAGAGCCCGTGTTATATTGATACATGACATGGTGTAATATTAAAACAAAATAATTAACACACTACACACTGTGTTATTTTCTGCGTGTTGGTGCAACACCGCCACAAGTAACAATCAAAACGTTTCCCCACACTACCGACCCTGACATGATGTCGAATCAATGCCGAAAATACTAACACATAAGAGTTTAACACCGCTCAACACCGGTTGTGTGTTAAAAACGTAATACACCTTCTGTGTTAAACGCCAACCTCGCGGGCTCTGTGTTGAAGTAACATTGCATAGTGATAGGTACGTTGAAACCACTGCCCTGTGTTAAAATTCAGTTGAATTAACACAATCATTTTATTGTGTATAGTCTCGTTTAACCAAAAGGGAACAATCATGAGAAGTCAATTTAATATTATGCAAAGTTAAAAATATCGGCAGTACTTACTTACTCATTTACGTATGTATTTTCTGTTTATGATTGAATCTACATTCATTACGAACCTAGAAATTGCTTGGTTGATCAGTTTAATGCTTGTATTGTCATTAATACATTTGTTTAAATATTACTGAATTTTGCGTTTCACAATTATGCTCTGTAGGCCAAAGCAGATGGATGATTAGTGAAAGTGTGAATCGTATTATGGAAACATCTGTAGAATAATAATCTCAAAGAGAATGTGAGAACACTCATAAAACCATGGAAACGATGTTATCTACCACAATTTTACGTTGCCTATGATCGAACTAATTACTTTTTGCACCAGAATGATAAAAGTACGAAAATACGTAACCATTAAGAAATTAAGAATTATAAAATACTAAATAAATGAAGATTGCTCTAATTTTTCTTTGTTTTCTTTGTAAGTAGGTAGGCGCTATATTCTTAAAAACGGTCAGGAGTCAAAAGTACTCACTACAAATATTAGCATTATAATTCATTTAATTCCAGAAAGCATGCGGTGTCTAAACAAAGTTACTTCCTTATTATTTTTCCGCCTACGACAAAAAAAAAAAAACTTCCAGCTTAAATTCGAAAGAATGAAACGCTAATAAGGCGTTTCAAACAGTTCAAATAAAACTTTGAAGTAGTTTAAAGTTTAAGGCCCAATTCAGCACAAGGGATATGTTAGACATCTACAAAGATCGATAGCTTGTCATGAAATTCGAACACATGGATTCCTATCAGGAACCGAAGCCGATCTCCAGTTGGGAAGGCGCTTACGTACGTTACTATACAGCTACGAGTAACCTATGAAATAATACTTACTGTAGGAGTAATTTACCGATATTTGTCAATGTAATGTTCTATGGTGAATACATCAATCAAAGAAGAAAAAGAAGAAGGAGAAGAATGAATGATAAATTAAAATTTCAAGCGTAAAATTTGCATGGTGCTAGAATTCAAGGAATTTTGCTTCCATCTACAAGTTGTTTATGTGGAATTGAAGAGCATTGATTCATTTTGGTCTCAACAGTGTAGACCTACTGCTTAGAAGGAGATCAGGTCCTAAATTTATATTTTTATTTAAGGTTTTGTATTTTCACAGATGTCGGTGTACATAAGGGTGCTTGAAGCTTTTAACTCATCTTTGACTGAGATAATATGCAAAACTAAAAATTTACCATGTTAAGATATGTTCACAAACACCTTGAATTAAAACTTGGGAGATTGAACTTTTCTTGACGAATTCCTGTGTCCGTCACTACACATGGGATCGAACCTGTAATTACACGCACAGAAAGCAAAAACAGCACTCATTTGATGAAGGGATATATAAACTACAATAATTCTGCAATAAAGAATAATGTAAAAAATAAGTGAAGACGACAGATTATAAAAATTATACTGCTTATTCTATACATTTTTCTTTATTTCACACAAAAATTGTTTTGAGGCTATTGGGACGGGACGGAGACCGAAACGGCTATTTTCGACTCAGGATGTGACAAAGACCAATACAACTATTTGTCAATAAAGACGAGAATCAGAACAAGTAGAAAAAAGACCAGAAATAACAAGTTCACCAGGTTCATATGCGATTGAAGCAGGGATTCTTTGATATGGGTAAACCTTTTACCACTTTCCCCTGATAAGGGGATCGTCTCAAAAGTGGAATGTAATAAAGGGGTGGATAACTTAATTCTATCCACAATATTTGCAATTCATTGTCCGTTTCCGTTTCTTAACCCATTTCTGCACATGGTAAATAACGTTATTAGTCAGCATAACTTCTAAAATGGTATATCTGAATAACGTTATTCGCCGGGATATCCTTTACTTTGGTATTGTAGCTGAGTTGATTTTGAGTTTAACGTCCCTTTCAGCAGCGAGACAATATGAGATGTGTCTGTAGTTAGTCACCAAGGTAATAACGTTATGTTTAAATCTACCTGTGTCTTAATAACGTTATTTGGAAGGCTACCTGTGTCTTGCCTGTTTAAGATTTTTAAGGTACCATCTCTCTCTCGAACCCAAGTTGTTTTGTTCTTTGGTTTAACGCTATGAAACGTATTGGATTTTCCAGACCATTTTTGTGTAAGCAGACATATTTTTGTTATGATGCATACCATTTCTATGTCTTTCTTTTCTTTTTCGATTACCTTTTATAAATGCATTTCTTTTCCTCCAAATTCTGATGCTCTTGGTGTTACGCTTGAATAATGTTTAAACATAAGAATCTCCATTATGATGGTAAACTCTAAGTTTTTTAGTTTGCTTTTTAAATACTGAAGGTTGAATAAGTACACTAGGACCAAGGCACATGTCCTATTCCTTTGAGAATAGAAGAGATTTTCAAACAGGTTAACAGTGAAATTTTTAATTCAAACTTGTTGATAGGACTTTTATTTCTTTCTGATGATAGTGCCGATAAGGCTTGAGTTGACTTAACGCTAGGAATCGAATCCGGAACCACATACGCCAAACGCACACGCGCTAGCCACTAGACAAGCGGCAAGGGCTTTTCATTTGCTTATTCATTTACTTGGTAGCAATTTTATTTATCTTTACAATACTGTCGATATATCAAATATGATCTACAGCTTAATGTGATATCAAAATTACGGAAACCTAACTCGCGTATCATAGTTTGAATACTAGCTATTTAGCCACAAGATAGCCTTCCTCATGATTCGCATAGTTAGGTAAACTGTTCATGTAAAAAAACAAATAGTTATAAACATTCTAGATGAGTGATTTCTAACCTCAAGGTGAAAAGATTTCCCAGTTTTGCCGGTACAGTCCCTTTTTTCCAACAGTTGTCCCGTTTTTTCTGATTCTCGAACGGGACGCCTAAATGTCCCGTTTTAAAGTAAAATTGACCTAGGTGTCCCGTAATAATTATTCAAAATATAAATCGTAAATGGAAATTCTATTCTCTTCCGTACCAACACTCGTTGCCAAGGTTCAACCGTGTCTAGAACTTCTGAAATTTTCAAATGGGAATTAAGTGTTCGAGGTTCAAGTGGGAATTGAGTGGGAATTCTGAGTGTTCAACTAGTTAAAAGAATTGTTGGGTAGAACTTGCAATCGAGAACCACTATTTGTTGTGTGGTACACGTAAAGTTAGAAACGGTGTGTTATCACTCTTACTTGTGTATTTTGTAAATTGAGAACACTGCTGAGTCCCAAAATGCAATCTAGAAGTCAGATACCCCTCCCCCGTAGCCGATTCATATGCGTCCCGTTTTCGAAAGTGAAAATTCTGGTCACCTTGTCTAACCTGGACGACAGTAGTGTGAAAATCGATCAAGGGGATGCAAGCAAGCAATTGACAGAAATGATCTGTTAAAATACTGTATTTAAAAATATATACTGAAAAAATACATAAGCAAAATTTAAACAGTTTATAACTGATTTACAAAGAGCCAAGAATGTAAATTAAAATTAAGCTGTTTCCTATGATTATTCAACTGACAAAAATTACGAATGTTGTGACAAAGAGGTTTTAAATACCGAACACAAAGTAACTACTCAGTAAGAACTGTAGTTTCAACAAAGCTGGTGTATCATAATAATAATAATATTACTAATACTAATAATAATAATGCTGCACTATAGTGGTATGCAGAAGTCTTTATGAAAATAAAATTAAATTGTCCAAAATATTATTATTATTATTATTATTATTATTATTATTATTATTATTATTATTATTATTATTATTATTATTATTATTATTATTATTATTATTTAAGATTCGAGAAATCATGTTCCATCTAAAATCGTAAAATGGGTCGAACATAAACACGTATGAAACAACGAGCGGGAAGAAGGTGCATAAAGTAGGCAGGATTTATTGAAGGGAGCGCGAGAGTTCAAGCTGAAGAACTTCGTGAATAAGAAAGGATTGTCTCTGTAAAGCTAAACTGAAGTAAGTTTTTAGCGCGCCATAGACGCACGAACTTGCATGACCAACATGTATGAAAGGTTTCTTTCATCATGCATCTTGAAAGAATTTTTTACCCACACACGTACCAATATGCTGTCCAACTTACTGAAAGTAGTTGGAGAAATGTGGAGGACGAGGTAACGCGTGCTTTTTCTTTCTGCAACTGCACGACCTTGGCATGCGACGGAGGAGAGAGTCACGTGATTTCTTCCGCTATCGTGATTGGCGGACCTAAATATAAAACAGCCACCTTGCATGAACGAGCCCATACACGGTAAACATGCATGCAGAACGGCAAAAACATCAAGCATGTTTTCAGAAGATTTTGAAAACTTTCAACATGAATGAACGAGGCCATACACGATCAACTTGCCTGTGGTTTTATCATTTTTCATGCAAGTCGGGCTGTTTCTTCAGACATGTGTTTACGTGTATGGGCCTCATTTGAGATGGAAGAATTCTTTAGTGTGATACCGCCAGACATCAGCATCAGAAGTAAAAATATTTGTAGGGAACTCTGCAGTCCATTCATAAGAAGGGTTGAAACCGGTTGTGGAGTTGATTGGCAGGTTACAAGGTCAGCCATCCTTCTAACCACTGGAATTCTAGCAGAACTAGCAAAAATAAATTGTTTTAGAAAGATAGCCAACATCCGATGAAGACAGAAGGCATATTTTTGACAAGTTTGCGTAATAAAGAAAATGTTATTGTTGCTCTAGAAGTGCTTAATTAGGATAATAATAATAATAATAATAATAAATATTATTATTATTATTATTATTATTATTATTATTATTATTATTATTATTATTATTATTATTATTATTATTACAACCAGTAATGCTATGCTTGAAGTAGCAAGCGATACTTTTCCTTCATCACACTAATTAGAATGCAAAACTATAGGAGTAAATCTTTAAGCTGGAACAAGACAAATATACATTGGAACAGAAAGAGATGGTTCTTTTTCCAGGAATTCTGAAAACCCTGTCCACCCCTCTAAACCTTCCGCTAACTAGTCTCCGCGACACGTGGTAGAGATTTATGATCCCTTCTGGCTAAAAACCAATGTTGCCTCAATTCCTTTTTCCTAGTTGATTTTTTTAAAAATTTTTGTTGTTAACTGAGAATAGGAAGGAAAGCTTTTTCCTTATTTTGCCGGACTTTAACTACACAAGTGGATCGCAGGTACGGCAACATTGACAGCAGTGACAGCTTAACGGGATCTTATACCTTTTACTAGTGGTTTCTCAGTCCCCATAAGATAACATGTAAATTTTACTTCATGAATGTCTAACGAAATATGTAACGTAACAACTTAAAATCTTCCATATAAATAGAGAAAATCAATAGAAATTAATTAGTTGTTTCAATTTCACGCTTAATGACGTAGATCGCGAGTAAGGAACTTTTTTTGGTAACATTGTAGTGGACTATATATTACATAGTGGTTGAAAGTGTCTGCTCCAATTTGGTCCTCACCAACAGATGTGCTGCTGACAGACAGGGATTTCCCTCCCCCTCTCAAGTCCTTTTCGAATGGGTGTGGTAGAACGCCCCGGGGTGCCGCCCTCATCCTATTTGTTTCCTTCGTTTCTGCAGAGCAGGTAGATTTTCTTGTAAACACCAGAAAGAAGGAACACAACAATTTGAACTCTTTGCTTCTTACGATTTCCTGCTGCTGCATTAGTTAGTTCCAACTTTATAATAGCACTGCCTCAACTGAAAAAATATACTTTGTGTAGTAGGATCAACAGTTCGATACAGATCATGGTTGAAATTTAGCGTTCTTTTTGCAGCACTAAGTTTGTATGAGACATTTACATGAATACAAAATACATAATTCTCTCTAGTGACTGGGATTTGAAATCCGTAGCGGGTAGTTACTTCCACTTCCTGGCAACATTATTCAAATTTTCAGGAAGTAATGAAAAAATCAACTTTACTTCAAGATCCATTCAACAGAAACGATGGACTGAAACCCATGAACCAAACTGCCTGTGAATAAACATACGTAAGTAACATTTAAAAAATACAGCAGCTCTTCCCGTGGTATAGTGTCTAACTCGCTCATTTTGGATCATGGATCTCGGGTTTGATATCCGGTGGAAGAGAATTGAAATTTCAATGCGTTACTAAGAATAGGGATCCCACTGAAGGCTCCGTAATCACCAGTATCTTACAACATTGGTGCAGAAAGAGAAGCTAAACT
Organism: Thermobia domestica; assembly: GCF_964235325.1. NCBI lineage: Eukaryota > Metazoa > Arthropoda > Insecta > Zygentoma > Lepismatidae > Thermobia > Thermobia domestica. The sequence goes on along the minus strand of NC_137462.1, from coordinate 136,468,554 downwards.
CTAAACCACAAAACCAACCAAGCTAATAAAGGACGGACTCAGTAATGTCACCATAATTTAGACTACGTGGGTGATTTTATAATGTTTCAGACTATGGTCATAAATATAAGTGGAACTAGGGTTTCGAACATTTCTAGTTCTTGTTACTGGAAAGTAAGTGTAATATATACACATGGTGTTAGGAAATAACTTTGGGAAGTGAATCCTCACACGTAAACGTGAACAAGCCTACAGACCAATCTTGGTGCACAAATGCGTTATTTCAGAGATATAGTTGAAAGTTTGTTGTAATTGTAAAAAAAAAAAAAAAAAAAAAAAAAAGAACCCTAGGGAGCGAAATGTTGGATAAGTGATTATTTTCAGCCTAGATTCTAGTGGATATATTAAGTGTGTCAATTTTCCAGTTTCCTCCAGGAAAGGGGTTGCATTTCTTGTACCTCTAAAAATAAGAGTAGTTTCCTGAAGGGTGAAATTTAGGGAGAAAAGAGATCTTCTCGGAAACGTCTCCAACGGATTTGATTAGTTTTATTCATCAATATTGTATTTACAAGCCTATACTGTGTTATAAGTTATTTAGGAAAAAAAGACGTCTTAGTCTTGGGCTATTGTTTTCTGATGATAAAAAAAAGCAATTCTGTTTGTAACCTGACAGTGTTCATTTGTCCTACAAAAAAGAATCCACGGGGTAGTTTACTCTTGGAAATAAGTTTCGATTTTCTAAAAATCATGACCCAGACAACTTTGTTAAATAAATATTTTATTAATAACTGCAAACCAGTCCAACTCGAGAGCAAAGGTCAACTAGCTCTTTTCGCTCAGAATCAAGACTTTCCTTACAAAAATGAGCAAGCGCTTACGAATTTTATTGAAGATTATGTAAACCTAATTGGTTGTCGTAGAATGTTATACCGGAAGGTTTTAAACATCCAGCTTTATCCTAACTTAGCTCTAACCTAATGTATCTTAGGCTCTTATCTATTTCTTAACTGTAACTGTATCGGTTCGACTTAGTCAAACTTGAACAGTGCTGAATGGGCAGGCTAGTAAATAATTTCTGCTCTACTGGCAACTAGTTTACGTATGGCATCGAATTTGACTAATTTTATGGTTTAAAAAATAGAGGACACGATTATCCATAAGATAAAAAAATGGTTCAAAACAAGTAGCAGTGCCACCTGTACACCAAGCAAAGGAGTTTGGTTTCGTTGGTACGATATTTTCACAATTAATATTGAAACTGGAAATTGTAGTAGATTTCTACCACTTCCGGTTTTAGTAGAGAGACTAAACTAGAGACGAAATAGATTCTTGTGATGCCTAATTGATTGCAGAAAACCGCTTTTGTTGTCTATTACAGTTTTTATTCTATAGCTATCACCGTTAAAACCGGAAGTGGTTGATTTCCATCTCTTTTGGTTTGAATAGAGGCTTAAGACTGAAGATAGTGGTTATTTTTAGAACGCTGAATAGAAAGTAAAAAAACTGCTTTTCGCTTTTACCATTCCTGTTCTATGGAAATCACTATTGAAACCGGAAGTGGTTAATTTGTACGACTTCTGGTTTCAATTGAAGGTCAAACGAGGAGATGAAAGGTAAATTTGAGACGCTTGAGAGCTACTCGATTGGAGGAAAGCGCTTTCATCTTTTTTTTTTTTTACCCTTTTTGCTCTACGTAGATCAATATTTATTGAAACCAGAAATTATAGTTGATTTTAATCATTTTCAGTTTTAGTAGAGAGTTAATAAGAGAAATCAAATGTGTTCTTACGAAACACAAAACGGGATCTCACTACATATTTTACCGTTTTCGATTTATGGCGATCAATTATCAAACCGAAAATGGTTTATTTATACCCTTCCGGTTTGAGTATATAGTTTTAATAACACACTCAATTCCTGACTCTTGACTATATTTTGATCAAATTTGGTGATGATCCAGGAAGTGGTTCTTTAGTTTTTTTCACACACACGGACAGACATGCATGCACGGATATGGTAAATATATAAAGGAGTTTTGGTAAACCAAACTAGTTATTTAAAAACAAAAGGAAAATTTGGTTTTTGCCACCCCGGCATACAATTAATTCGTTCTAACCGCAGGAACATCATACTGTGGTTCTCTGTGATGAATAATATAAAACGAAAAGAAACCTATCCATCCAGACAACAAAACAAATGGCAAATAAGAAACATTTAGACTTTCTTTGGTTGTACCTAGAACCTAGGTATAGTACTATAGTTGTCAGTGGCAGAGGTGAAAGCCGTTTGGAGAATCTGTCCGCTTGAAGCAACAAAAGATGTAGAAAAGCAATCGGAAACATGTTCGATACTGAGGTTTCAAAGATCATTATCTTTGTTCTATAGTTGCCGTCGTAAAGTTGTAGGAACTCAGTAGGGAAGTGGGGGTAGGGGTGGGAACGAAGCTGCTCACGGAGTAAATGACTATGAAAATGGAGGTGGTTGACACGAGTTTCGCTCCTTAAATTGCCACAATGCATTCCTCGCCAGCATGTGTTGTTCAAAGAATGTCACCCGTAGTAATTTATGAAGTATGAAAGTGGTCTTTTGATCCTTTACCTGAAATAGTGATTCCGTCATTACGGAAGTAATTATTACAATTAATCTAAGTCATTAAGTTTAGAATTGAGATAACCACCTCCTTTGTATTGCTCTTTGACATTCGTATAGAAAATTGCAAGTTTCTAAGTGCATTATTTTGTAAGATATTTATGAATTAAATTTTACATGTTATCTTATGGAGATTCTGAAGCCCCTGATGATGGGTAGACATTCCCTTAAACGCTCGCGAGGACTAACCAAGGGTTGTGGCGGTGAAAAGATGCACTGGTTGGGGAAAGAGCCCTTTAAAGCTGTCCCGATGTATACTATGTTTTATAAAAGTCGAAGCTTTTTGCTTTCAAACAAAATTTCAGAGACGTGTTTTATTTAAAATGGCTTGCTTTATCACATTACGACCTAGTTCAACTCTAAGCAGAAGAAATGGTTGGAATTCCTCAGAAAAAAATATATTCCACCAAAATAGAATGATTATGAAATATTTCAACAGGGGGCATTCAATTTAATCGTTGCAAGCACGCATGACTTTTGCGTCCATATCTTAATATAGCAAATAATTATTTCTCCGTATCATCTCAAGTATTGAAGGTTAAAACCTGGCACTGTCCCTAGCATACACCACTGGTGGAATGTGTATTTTTTAATCGTACGAGTAAGGTGATAAACTTAGACCTCACTTTTGACTGACTTCCAGCATTGCGAATTTGGGAAAGCCTCATATTGTGTCAAAATCAAATTGATTTTAAGATGTTTTTATGTAAGATGTTTTTAAACTTGTAGGAAGAATAACTTCAATCTCTCGCTTTCGATTGATTTTAATTGAATAATTGTAAAAAAAAAAAAAAACAGGACTCTTGTCGTTGAACAGGAATGCATGAAAGCACGCCATGGAAAGCTCATAAATGCGACTGGTGTTTTCTTTTTAAGAGTCGAAGTTGGACCATTATTCACATCTTGCTGTGAAATACACACAGTGCATTTGGTCCAAGAGTGGTGACTAAACACACTATATGTTATCAGTTTGTAAAATTTCGTGCCAGTGACAACATTGAAAAATGAACCCCGCATACGCTGACCAACAGCAGTTCTGATGAACTCCTTAGGAACAGTGTGAAAGCGTCCCTTGAAAACGTGTTCCTGAAATTGCAGACAAATTTGATACATGTCATGGATATCGTTCACGGCTCCACGCAATTGGCAAGCAGGAAAAGTTTGTCTCACGCTATGCGAGTTGATATCGGCTAATGAGTGTCGCCAATAAAAGGTATGCGATTCTCTAAGTATATGGAATAACCGGGAAAGTTTCTTGCATTTGATTGTCACATTTATGAAAAATAGATCTGCAATTGTAAACGATAAGGACTCTAGATGACAATCGTAAACGGCAAGAACAGTAGTTGCATCATGACCACTTCCAGTAGCAGTTTCCAAAATCACCATCCACTCACAGGTGATTATGTAATGGTCTGTGGTGTGGGTTGGAACGGTACACATAAAATTTTATTATTGATATTTATATGAACAATTTTCTTTTCATTTCGGAAATCCTTGAACTCGATCTACACTGCTCCATGCCACAGATTTCTCCCCGCAGGATATTCTTTTTCTTTTTCTGGTAGATTGAATTGGTAGGCAATCTTCTTTTATATAATCATAAAGTTTTCTTTCGATTGCTCTTGTCCAACAACACTGTGCTTCTCACACGTATAGTTCCATTCAAGTCTAATGTCAACTTCAGGAGATTTGTTGTCTTCTCACTTAAATTTATAGAAGAATCAACTGGCTCTAGACGTCAGAAGCACAACATTTTATAAATATCACAAAAAATACTTTCTCATCTCTTACCCGCAACTTTCGAAAGCATCTGTAGAAACGTCGCTTCTTCTCAATCTAGATATATTCAGTTTTCTTCTAAAATCCGTCAAATTCTATAAAGCAATCCAAATTTTGAAAATAGCAGTGAGTTAAGGAAATAGCTAATCAACTTTAAAGAGCTTTGTAAAGAAACCAGAAAGGGGGGATAAGATTGTTTCCAAAATATTTCAGTAGAGATGCAAAGATAGAAATTCAATTGAGTAAATGTTTTAAGTTAGATAATGTGGCACTCATATGTTGAGCTTCTTTCCTGTAGCCAGCTTTCTCCAAATGGTTTATCACGTTTGGTGATGAATGATTAGGTCAGGCATAATGTCATGACTTTTTACACACCAGTCTTGCTTGACTTTCACCAAAAGCAGACTAGCATACATGTTTCCTTTAATTTCGCCTTCTGTGAGTGGAAATTTGGACATCAATATTCCTAGAATGAAACCACCTGAAACGCCTTTAGTTTCTTGACTTGTCATGAGCAACCTTTCGGTTGGTTTTGATAACTTATCTTACCCATGAACATACAAAATTTCTTTACAGGCCGGCGCATCATTCGCGCCTTTATTGAAACAAAATTGTAAATTGAGGCTGTTTTGTTGGAAGTTCATGACTTTCATGGCGCAATACCATAAATCTGATTGCAAAACACTTTTTTTGCACTCTACTAGCATCAAATGTCACCTGTCAAATGACGTTAAGCTTAACTCACTGCAATCCATATACTCTGGCATTTTTGGGACACTACGGTCAGCTCGAGTTCAAAAAGGTTCAACATTTTACACTAGTTGATACCTCTATTTAGTGATAAGAAGAAACTATTTATATGTAAGGTAAAAGACTGTTAGATAATAGTGTTCTTTCTAAGTAACTTAGAGAACAACGATATTTTTTCCTAGTGAAGGGGAAGTCATATCAATGTAAAGGCTAAGAAATTTATCTATGGTAAGCTAAACATATATTGTCACGCTTTAGAAGGTTTTCTACAAACTATACTTATGTAGGATGTTTTAAATAATAACAATTATTATTATCATTATTATTTGTTTCAGAAGCTTTAATTCTACAAGGTGAATTAGTGGAGCTATACTAACTAAGAATGAGTGTTACGTTTACTACAATCTAATTTAGGAACTTCAAATTGCTTTCCACCAACGATTATTATACGCTGATTAAAATTTTTAACAAATGTGATAGTCATTTCATACAGGAAATTAAAATACTTAGGACCCTTTAACATAGATGATCAGTCAGCATTCTTGTTTCACAATTTAAAGTAGTGCTGATCGACTCCCGCACTAGTTTATCCTTACATGTTTTCCTTGGGTTTATCTTCACAAAGACGAAAAAGGTGCGAATTATAATATAGAAACTGTTTGTCTATCCAAAGGAGTACGCCAGGGATGTATGGGGGTTTACATACTCCCCTGAGTGACATATTATGAAAAATAAGCATTTGTTATATTACCACATGAAATGTCCGTTTTTGACACGAGCTAAATAGATTTATGGAATACATTTCAGTTTCACCTCAACAATATTGTTTTTCAGATTTAAGTCATATGTACACCAAATTGGTTGAAATGTATTCCATAAATTGCTTCAGGTGCTTCAGAGCTATGCTGGAGTATAAACACACAAAACGAGACACATTCATCCACATGTTCATTTATATTGAATAATGATGGCCAGTTTCTAACGCACCATAGGTCAGGACATAATAAGAATCAAACCTGGGGACCTTTTTCCACTTTCCTTCCACTTTCCTGAAGCCAGAGTTTACTAAATGTGTGTAAATTGTACATTTTCTGAATCTTCGTTGTTCTACATATCTTGCTTTTTTTGTGAGTAGGCCAACTAAAGCCTAAAGAACGAACACTTGAAAGTACCAATATGATACTTTCTTTTGCAAACAGTCTGTCCAGTGCCAACTTGCAGCATGGCCTTGGTAACTGAAATGTTACGAAAATATTTTCACAATTAAAAATCAAGTCGCGATTCAGATATATTTTGATGTTCAGCTAACACTGCCTCTTACGTCTGGAGTTAAAAAGTTAACAAATCATACATTATTCAATTCCATTAGCGGGCCGAATCTGGTCTGCGGGCCGCCACTTGGCAACCGCTGAAATGCAATATTCCATTCTCTTCTCATGAGGCAACCAAAGCTTGTATTACTGAAATAGATAACCAATTTTAACTTTCCCGTCCTGCATTTTGGTCATAGCAGTCATATAAACTGGTTTTAAAAATACCAAGACAACAAAAGTATTTAAATTCCACTCCTCTCTTTTGAAGTTGTAACCAGCAACAACAACTTGATTCGCGGACTGTGTTAGGTACAGTTGATTTCGTATTCCAATATATTTTAGGAGCTAAGCGTGGTATTTCTTATCTTGTAGTGTCATCTCGCACTGATACACCTTCTGCGACTAGTAGCTCGATGATTCATGTATGAATGTGGTCTCACGATCTCACGCTCTACCAAACACCACAGGAAATAGTATATTGTCATTTACTTAGATTTGGAAAATTCACGGCTAGTTGTAACATTTTATTTCCATCATTGTTTGATACTTGTCGCTGAACTAAATTCTTGTACGACAAACATTTTGTTAATGAAGAGTATACATTTTCTTAAAATTTGAGTTATATAGAAGCACATTGAACATAATACGAAATTACAGAATAAGGCGTATTGAGATTTTAAAAAATGCCTGGAAAAATAATAAAGCTAGATAAAGTTAAAATTATTTTATTTTTGACAGTATGTGAAATGCAATTTTGTTTCAATGAGTTTTAAATATAACACCTTTCAAATACTCAGCTCCCTTTTCAATATTTTGAGAGCCTGTTTCACAAGCTAGTCATGATCGCGAGTCATATTCCATGGGAAAATTTTATTTCTTCAGCAATCTCAGACTTCAGTTCATCGATAGTTTGAAGACGATGTATATACACCTTTCCGTTGAGGTAGCCCCACATACAAAAATCGCACAGTGTGAAATCAGGCCATCTACGAGCCTTACTCGTATTACCCCACAGACAAAATGATCAGAAAACATTTGTTTTAGAATTTCCATTCAAGGACAAGAGATTTAGGTCACAGTATCATCTTGTTGGAAGCAGATATTTTGTAGGTCATGATCTTTCAATAAGTCATCCAACTTCGGTACAAAAAATTTCAGGCCCGCTATAATATTGAACAAAAGTCTCTGTAATGACTTCATGTTTTTCAAAGAAGTAGGGACCTCGAACACCATAATCGGAAACAGCGAACCACACCGCCACTCGAGAACTGCAGATGAAACTTCTGAAGGCTATCCGCAGCTCAGTATAGGAAATTTTGTGTATTTACAGTATCGGACAAGTGAAAATGAGCACCATCACTTCAGATTAAAATAGAAGTCGAAGGGATATTGCTACATAAATTTCTTCATATTTCAGTCTCTCTCTTTTACTTAACTCTTGCACCAGCTACATCATATAAGGATGCATTTTACAGCTCTATGAAGGATTCTTCTAACACTCCGGGTAGATAATTCAAGTTCAGAAGCGTGCTTGCTTGTAGAACACTTCGGGGATTGGAAGACTGAACGCCGCACTCTAGCCACAATTGCTGCTGATAAAGTCCTGGTTCAGCCTGAACATTTTAAAAGGCTATGTTGAATGCAAGTAGTGCATTGTGAACTGTGTACTATCTGCCATGTGAAAAAAATGTGTTTACTGACATTCTGTTGTGGTAGAATGTTTCTCACATGTTCAAGTTTTATAAAGTTGCCTACACAAGTCCACAGCAGAGCACCTTCGTGGCTAAGCGGTTAGCGTACGCGCATTTGGCTTGGGAGACCCGCATTCAACTCCCGGCGCGAGCTCATGTGGTTCGGATTCCACGTTAATCAGAAGGTCAACGTCTCATATATCCTCGCTACTGAACGAGGCGTAAAACTCAAAACACCTTACAAGTCCACAGTGTAATTAATTTAGCTCCTACGGGAGATTTTCCTTCACAAAGGATTTTTAGGAACCCGCTATACAGCTGTCCCTACTTATTATCTAGTATTATTAGTTATCAGTAGTCATTGTCGTAATTAGCTTATACCATTAAGCTTACATGCTCAATCCTTTCACTGGGGCGTGGCAATTGTATTTGTGGCTGTTAGTTAGAACCTATTTTCAAAATTAAGAATTCTTTACGTTTAGAATGTAATGCTTTTAAAATAAATTCATGGCATAGTTGCGTAAGAGGGGGAGACCGGGAAGTACCACTGGAGACGAGGTGGTAGGTGCTTTCGTAGGACCAGAGTAGAAAGAGATATCGAGAGGGAAAGGAAATTCTTGAAAGTTTACACTTGTACATCGTAGTACATAGAAGAAAGAAAAAAAAGCAGTTGAGAATGCTCTGAGAGCATTGCCAGAATTAACTTTAAAAAGAAACGTTTGCTGTCCATGGCTAATTGCTTTTATTAAAAAATGGTAGGCTATTACGGAGAGTAATTGCATATGGAAAGCTGGAATACCTAAAAAGCATGTTGTTTAAACCGTGAACCTGGGTATTAAAACAGTAAGATATTCAATTGAACGATTCGAAGTAGAAGGGGAATAGGGATTACATACTAAACAGAAGCTGAGTAGACCGCAAGCGGCAGCGGGATACGAAGATGTTTCGACTATTATTGAAGCTAACGCTTCAAGCCCGTTCGCTGCTGCAACAAACCTGAAAACAACTTTAGATCTGGAATGCAGTGCAGAGACCTGTAACTGTACTCATATTATTTGTTCTGCTTTGCAGGTCAAACTAACAGATGCACATATACATGCTGACATAGAGTTCTCCAGGACGCACATCAACAAGCCACAGGAAGCATGTAATCGGGAGCAGTGTTGAATTCAGACATATTCACCCCGGAAGGGGGGAGGAAAGAACTCCTGGGAGGAGAGGAGTTTGGATGAAGTAATTTCTACATTTTGTGATTGAAATTTTGGGAGTGTCTCCGGGGGGCAATGGATTTTCTTCGGGGGAGAGATTTCCCCCGGGCTACCTCCTGAATTAATCCCTGATCGGGAGTGATAAGAAAGTGTTTAGTTTATACCAAGGATGGTAACTGTTAAGAAGTTCTACGATATGCTTGACGCAGACATGTAATCAAAATAGAGAGCTCATAATTTACAAATAGGCAAAATATAATCTATGACTTACGGTTCCCGAGATATGGCTCCTTAAATCTCCCGAAATTGGATTTTTTGTCCAATATCTCGTGAACGGTAAGAGTGACGCCAAAAATTCCATCACTTTCTCTGATAGCTTTTGATGCTCTAACGAATAGATTGTTCAAAATTGAAAAAAATCACAAATAACACACACACACACACACAGACGTGGAGAATTCAGTGACGAATTTTTCAAGTTCGTTGAAAAATAGCCAATATCGTTTGGGGGAGAAATTGCATCTACGTATGATTTTTTTCCTCTAATGTCTCAATTTGTAGTATAAAAATATATTATAAGAGGCAGAGTGTGGATGCAAGGACAGGGGGCAGATCTTGTAATCTTGTAATTGAATAAACTCGTTTTTGGCCTAAAAATAAACACAAGCTTCATACAGTCAGTGCTGTTATTAACAGACTCAGCTCTAGGCAGTCAATTCCCTTGACACGTTGCTCCAATACAGACATCCCCACCAATAGCTGATTATTTGTAACACATTAGAAGACTGTGTGGATCTGTTATGGTATGAGCCTCATCTTGTTACGTTATAGTCAAGGTGTAGCTGAGGGGGATCGAATCTATCCGAGCCTAACTATACTGTTTCAGAGTTCGTAACCTATTTAACTACATTTTGGTAAACATAAAGAAGGTTCCCATGTCAGCTTCTCCCAAACATGTTTCCCGTTACTGGATAGCACTATGAATTATGAAGCGTTATCTGTTCAAAAAGCAAAATCGAGTCAGGTGCGAAGAATCTTTACAATAAAATTCGACAAAAAAATAAATAGTAATACGTATGTGATACTACACGTACTCCTAGACTCTATGTAGTACTGTAAGAATGTTAAAGAAATCCCTAGAAGCTTATAGGTGCATGATTATCATTATTTTATATAAATTCCAATAAGTTTTCGGTAAATCAAAATATTTCAATTATGTTTACGATTCTTAACCGTTATGTATTCACCAATTATCAAAAAAAAAAAAAACCACGGATTTGGGCGATAGAGAGTTTATTATTATGCTACTCTTTATTCTTGTTAAAGATTAGAAGGAAAGCGTCAAAATACCTGTATCATTAAGGAAAAGTTATATTTCTAACAAGGAATTACTTTACAGAAGCCCATTGGAGTAGGTAGGCTAAGAAGCAATGGAAATGTTATAGCTTACGTGCTTTTGTTTTCGTCCTTTTAGAGGTGAAAGTGAACAGGAAATAGGATAGTATAAACTTCTATATTCTGAAAAATTAGCACCGTTTTGGGAAGATTTGCAGATTGTAAGATTTTGAACTTTCGCCCTTGATTCAACACTTGAAGCCCCCAGTAATAACTATACTTTAAAATAGATAGATATGTAATATCATGTTATACAACTCATTTATTTAAAATAAAATGTTGCCTGTTACTTACAATATCTATTTCTGGATAGCTTTGTGATATATCATTTTGCAGTAAACATTCTTTCTGTTACTCAGCAACCGCATTAGTGTTTCATTTGGTATTCTATCTTTAGGCTAATTTGAAACTGCTCAGAAGTGAATCTACAGTTTAAAATTAACGAACATTCAGAATTCCTTAAACGTGAACCCGATACCACGCTCACGAAAAGCAAGCGAATTTACTAACCAATAGGGTAAGCGTGAACCTTGACCGTATTTGTGCACTGCGTTTCCTAAGAACTACTTCCTCTCCGTATCAATGCGTATTAAAATACAAGGATGGTGGTTGGCGTACGTGTTATATCAAACCCGTTGAATAATACAATAGAACTATTTCCGCCCAACTGTACAGCTAATGTGTTGATTTTGAACGAGAAGTCTAGTACAAAGTCTAGTTTTCGATTTCCATTAAGTATTCATCAAGAGCTAATTGGGATTCCAGTATAAACTGTCTAACCCCTCTTACAGGTGCTGAACGGAAGAAAAGTTAAGCTATGTTATTCATAATGGTTATTGGATGTTTTATAAACAACATCACTTCAAATCCTCAATCAATTCTACCCTCAGCTGCGCTTCTGACTTCATAAAAGAAACATGTACAGTATATCGTTTTACAATATAAGAACATGCGGCATCCGCTAGAAATGAAAATCTGGCAACAGCGCTGGATTCCATATGACTTTAAATTCTACATAAATATACTCAAAAAGACGCCAAATGGTAATAAACTTATAAATGGAATATTCTCGGACGCAAGTTGACTTCAAAGTGAAAAGACGCCACATGGATAGCTAGATGTATATATATATATATATATATATATATATATATATATATATATATATATATATATATATATATATATATATATATATATATAAGGAACCTTTAGGACCGATTTTGTATTTGGGATGCAAGAGAAGCATAATCAAGGTAAAAGAGACTGCCGTCAATACTATAATCAACGAAAGATCTATAAATAATATCTTGTGTAAAGATGTTGAAACAAAAATAAATAAATAAATAAATAAAAAGATTCCTTCCTTTACAAGAAATTCAGGAATACTATGAACCTAATATTACTTTCTCAACAATATAGCAAGCAACGTTACACTAATAAACGTAAATCCTGAAATCATGTTTTTACTCAATCAAAAATAAAAGTTTGTGTGTTTCTTTGTATACATGTGGAAAGTCAAATAGTACCTCATTGTTTTAACTTTCTTTCTACATATAAGGGTACATCATCCTTAGAACCTACGATTCCGCCACGAGTTTTCTTGAATTGCATAAGCCTCGAGTTTGATTTCACACAACCTAAGAACTGGTCAAGTATTTTAAATGGAAGCTCCCATGTTTTTATTTGTTTCAATTAATGTGAACAAATTTTAGAATTTTAATACACTTTCTAAGTTTCTAAATTTCGACAGAATATTGTAGAATTTACAAACATCCTACGATGTTCTATCAATAGTTAACAACGAGTTTCGTATATGAAGATGCATTATTTAGATTTAGAAATTCACCATGAATTCGATAATGTTTTGATAGCGACATGATAATCGAAATGGGCCAGCTTAATCCACTCGTCAATAATCACTTACTGTTTAGTTGTCATCAGATTATTTAATTATGATTTGTATGAATAAAATCACTGGCTATACCGGGTACGGTAACCTTCATGAAAAGTACCCATTGTAATCCAGATCGTACCCTTGGTAATCGTTGATTCATTTGTAATGCCATTTTGTGCAATATGCAGATGTGGTAAGTGTAAAGTTCCTTCTTGGCTCTATGCTACCATGTGTGCCCTAGGCGCATAAGACTTGGGTCCGAAACCCAGCAGGAGCTGAATTGGATAGTATTTCAATTTGAGATTTAGATCTATGCCTCATATAGCCTCTGTGCTGAAAAGGAAACTACGCCCCAAATCAAGCAGCAACAAAAAAACATAATGTTAAAGATTCTGTTTCTCGCACACAAACAGATCTTTTAAATTCATACTCTAACAAAGTAACATATTTTGAACTACAAAATGAAAAGCATGTTTAGCACATATAAAGATAGTCTCAGCGAACGACGATTCGGGATATAAGACATTAAACTAACTTTAATTTTCGGTGAAACTTCAACAAGGCATTTATTCAATATAAATTCAGCTGACTCCTTACTCAAGTAGCCTTTCGCTACTATAGTTTAAAACCTTAAATAATATAAATAACTGTTTTATAGATACAAAGCTAGCTTGTATGTCTATAGTTAAAAGAAAACGTAAAAGAGGAACTTTCTTTTCTGGTGAATTTAACGTTTTTCTACACTAGTTGTTCATACAAAGTCTCTGATTTTTATGACCTTGATATTAATTTGCTCTTGATAAATTAAAGTTCATTATTTAGGAGCTTTCTAGGTATAAAATTGTTTTACTTTTTGCCGATCTTGTGTTTGGTTTCGTTATCATCAAATATAATATATACTTTCCTACGTAAGAATGAAACACTAGTTATTCTGATGATATGCTTTATTGAATAATGAAAAAGGCTGATCTAACGAGCGCTCGATGTGCAAAGATGATTTTATTAAGTAAAATTTAACCATAAACAACTTTTCCAACGCTACCAGCAACAACAGTTGGTGAGGCAACTACACCAGCTGCAACTGGAGTAGCAACAGCAGTACCAGCAACAGGAGAAGCCACAGCAGCAACTGGAGCAGCTACAACTGGAGACACTACAGGAGATACCACAGCAGCACCAACTACAGGAGATGCAACTGCGACAGGAGCAACTACACTAGTTCCTAGAACTGTCGATGTGCTTACGACATTTGATGAAGATAGTCCACTTGCTGGGGATAGAACTGGTCCTCCTGCTACAACAGGTGATACTATAGCTGCTGATCCAATAACTCCGGCATCAACTGTGGCTGAGATAGCCAAAGCTAAAGCAATAACTGAAAACTAAAGAAATGGGCATGATAGAATTGTTTAAATTAAAATGATTATTAATAGGAAGTGGGAAAGTAAAATAATACTTTCAATAATGCATCCCTCAATATATGCTTACTGGGGAAGAAATTCCTTTGACAATTACATGTTTCTTAATTCCTTCACGGTATCAGAAATTTCTTTTTTTCATGAACTAACATAGCTGATACTATATGCTATATTTGATACTATTTTTTTATATATCAATTTTATTCTGTAAACATACCTTACACAGTACAAGAAAGGCCCGAAGCGTTATTTTTTCTTAAATTCTTATTATTGTTCTGACAGTAACTGTAAAAATCGCATGATCCTGGTAAGTACGAAGAATGAATGTAAATTGTAAAGTTTGAAAAACATGATCGCTTCTGTTATTTACATTGAATAAAATTTTAATTCTTATCTCATTTGATCAAATAAGTTCGATAAAAATACAAGAGATACTTGATTAAGAGCTTGTGGAAAATTCTTTAACTTGGGTTTTGTAAATCGTGACTTGACATTTTAAGATATGGCTATTTAAAAGATTCACATACTCTAGAGTTTTTTTTGTTTTTAAATCAGGAACTTTATTATTTTAGTATGTAGTTCATTCAGCTCCTAAGAAATCATAAAATGTAGGATCAGTGGATGAGTCAAGGAAGACGCATTTCTCTAGTACTTCCTACATTATTTGTTTCCTGTTTGATCCAGACAAACGGGTTAGATACGAAACATGCAATGATAACGCTTTATATTGACTCAAAAGTACTGTAATGAAAGACTGAATAACAATTATAGTTTAATTTTAACAAAGATACTATTAAAGTGAAAACAGATCAAAGATGAGATACTTAAGTAAACATGTTTATATGAGTACAAGATGAAATCGACATCGACCTATGATTTGTTGACTTAGTATACGTATTGTTTGGAACTGATAAAGAAGTTCTTGCATCAATTGTTTAGGTTGATAATGGAAGTGGCGAAATTACTTGACTCATCCATAGCTAAGTCATAGAATCATCAACTTTGTTGCGAAGTTTGTCTGGTTCGATCTTAGGCCCTGACAATTTGTGGTTGACAACAGTATATGTCATTTTGTTTTAAGGATGTTTTCACATTTCCTCCACCTTCTTACACAATAATTATTCTATAATAATTCACTTGATTATCATACGTTATGATTAGCTTATAATACATAAATTCGGAACATTATAATAACACATACTCTTAATTTCATACAAAATGTTTGTAAAATACCGGCTTTATGCCCTAATATTTAAAAAAGAAATATTTAACTATTAGCCAAGTAGTATAGCACGTACTTCTCACGAACTTGTTCCGAAAATCTCACGAAAAACGCCCTAAAATCCGCCATTTTGTACCAAAATTTACCCATGTTCCGAAAATCTCACGAAAAACGCCCTAAAATCCGCCATTTTCTACCAAAAATTATCCATGTTCCCAAAATCTCACGAAAATGAGGCTAAAATCAGCCATTTTGTAGCAAAAAATTTACCCATGTTCCCAAAATCTCACGAAAATGGATGCAAATTTCCTGTTGAATGTTTTATCATATATTTTAATACAATTTTATATTAATTTATACAATTTATGCTGATTACTTACTGTTTTTCCCCAAGCCTTTAAGAAACTTGTTTCTTCCGTGCTTATTCATCCCTCAAGTGCCCAGAAATAACTGAAGAAGCTTCAAAACATGTCCACACAAATCTTTTTCGTTAATCTTGAACGCAGTTGGTCTTGGTATTCAAGAAACTAATTCTAAAGAAAGAAGGCACCTATAATAAAAGAATGGCATGTCGTAAGTTGACGTAAGTAAAGGAGAAAGGCAGAAAACAAAAGAAAATCGAGTAGGTTTGGGGCTGTTTCTATCCAACGTGGGTGTTCTTTGTTCATTGGATTGCCGACAAACACCCTTTATAAACGTATGAGATGCTTTTTATGTAGCTGTCTCGTAATTTCATCATTGTGTCAATTAAGGAAGTAAGAAAGTGTCAATTTAATGTGAGATATGGATGTTGCACAATACTTTAACTGTTGGAAGCCAGAAAATAGTGTAACAGCAGGACGTGAGAAAATCATGTAAGCTAAGAATGGCGTAGGAGGGAGGGAGCCCTTTGATGGGTGAAGAGTAACGAACGTAACATAGACACCTGCTTGTATGTGTGTGTTCCAGAATGCTGGAGTGGGGGGGAGCGAACTGTGCTCTGGACATTGCTTAATTGGGGGGACTGTGATTTCTACTGCATGGAAACTGAAAAATATGTGAAAAAAGAAAGAAATAGGAATCATTATTCTAACGACAGAGAATGTAAGAATGAGATAGGTACGTGTCTCTTTTTAAAAGTTAATGTATTGCCCCATATTGAGGGAACCGCACATAAGATGGAGGGGGTGAAGTGTGTTTTTTGTTTTGTGAGCAAAGGACCACTTTAAACCGGCGTGCGACTTGTTACGCATTTTGTTAAGACCTTGCCACATACGTAGAGGGGAGAGAAAGGGTGGCCCTTCCTACCTGACTTGCAAAGAGGAAAAAAAAAAAACTGAATGAATTGTGTACGCAAGACAACTTTCACTATTGTGCTTTTTGGAAGAAGTGTTCAAACAAGATTTCTTTAGGTATTTCCGTATAAATGATTTTATCCTTTTAAAAACTAGAGTAATGAATTAATTATTTATGAATATTAATGAAATGATAATGAATATTAATGAGATGGTAATGAATATTAATGAGGGGTTATTTATGTATTGATATTGTATTTTCAGTAGCTGATATGGGATTTTAGCATAGAATATCATCTTTTGGATATTGTATGGGTCTAAGGGTGTACGAAGCTTAGACAAATGACAAATTGCATGTATATATGATTACTTTGTAAGTGGGTACATTTATGTGTAGCTGATATGTGATGTTAATATAGAATATCATGTTTTGGATATTGTATGGGTCTAATGGTGTACGAAGCTTAGAGGAATGACAAATTGCATGTATTTGTGATTAGTTTGTAAGTGGGTACATATATGTGTAGGTGATATGGGATTTTAGCATAGAATATCATGTTTTGGATACTGTAGGGGTCTAATGGTGTACGAAGCTTAGACGAATGACAAATTGCATGTATTTGTGATTAGTTTGTAAGTGGGTACATATATGTGTATGTGATATGGGATTTTAGCATAGAATATCATGTTTTGGATACTGTGGGGGTCTAATGGTGTACGAAGCTTAGACGAATGACAAATTGCATGTATATGTGATTAGTTTGTAAGTGGGTTCATGTATGTATGTATGTATAGTGGTTTTGATATCGGACATGAATATATGTATCATATTGTAGACATATTATCTTTCGTTTGCATGTAAGTGTTTTAAGCATGTGTTGTTGGTTGCGTAGCTTTAGGGGCTATACTAGACTGGATGCAAACACCTAAAGTGTTTCTATTCTATTAATATTGGATTGTAGCCTTATTTTATCGTATTGTAGAGCTGTATATGTTGTTGTGCTGATACGCTATGTGAATGCAAACACATGAATTGATTCCTTATGTATATAGATTACCTTGAATACCATGTTAGAATGTATATAATGTGATTTTTACGTATTTATGCTCTTGTAATATTCATTGGATCGTTTGTTACTCAAACTCCTTATTTATTTAACCTCTCGTAATAAATTACTCGAACACTTCGTGTGATCATACCAAAGATGTTACCTCAAAATGTGAGCATGCCAAAGATGTTGTACGGATATTTGAAGCACAAAGGATATCACTGTGTTATAACCATTTACATATAGATATCTTTTCACTACAGTATTCTAATGTCTTATATTGATACCTTTACTTACTTCTAAGATGCTTGTTCATCGTATAGTAGACATTATGCCATCATTATGGTTTCCAACTTGGAATCATTTATTGTAGGAACATAAAATACGTATAAATAACCTTATATGAAGCATACGTATTCTTTCTTTATCTTATATAGAATACAGATACTTCGTATGATATCAATATTTCTTTCGAGAAATAAAACATATTATTATAAATTGTAACGCTTTATTGTATTTATAAAGTCTACAATATTGTATTTTGCAATATTGGCATATTGATATACATATATAGATATATTTAAATAAGATATTTACTATACTTAGAATAATGACATATTTACATTATATATACGTACAAGTACCAACAGATAGCAAAACTTATGGACATATTTGATGATATTATGACATCATGATACCTTTAGACAGTTTACTATTTACATATATACAGAATACCATTCATTTCACGCACTTAATACTTTGATAACCATATGGCAATGTTCTATAGTCAGTAATACTGTTATGATTTAATCGTCGTCTTTTATTTTGAACTTTTTGATGTGTTTTAGTTTCAGACTTGGATACGATGACAAACCCAGGCTTACGAACAATTCTTCCTGGATTGTGTAACTGTTTTTTGTCAGCTTTATCTTGAACTAGTTGATAAAAATGATCAAAGTTAATTTCTTGTCGTGTACGATGATTTAAAGTAATTCCTCTAATTTTAAATACATAATCTACTTTCCCTGTTTGAACTTCTTTCATTCTATAGGCATAATTTTTTTGGTCCTAAGCCTATAAAGGCATCAATTTCCCAGCCATCAGGAACTTCATTAGTTAACTGACCTAAATAGGAACCCAAAGAAAGTGGAGGCTTTTCATTACGTTGCTGCACAAACATAATACTATCAGTGTCGCAATACAATACACGCTCAGGATCTATAGCTGTTAGTAACTCATAAAGTTTTAGACGTGCCCAAGAGGTGATGAAGGCTGCAAGGACAACATTGGAAAATTTCCATGGTTTATTTTTGTTTTCAATGTTTTTATATGATACAATGAGATGCCGCTCTCCAATAGGCAATACAGTTTGTACCTCATATTGTGGTGCCCATAGATAACTTAAAAATTTTTCTGGAGTATCTACAATTACAGATTGAGATAAATCTGTTCTTTGTCCCCATTTCCCATACAAGGAATTGAGAAATATTTTGGAAATATATCTTAGACCAGGATTTGATTGAATGTTATTTTCCGTTAACTGAATGCATTCATGTTCATAATAGTCTGCAATATATTTTTCTTGATCTTGTTTACTTTTGCACCAGCTAGGAAATCCTGAAGACTCCTGTTTCATTTTTAAGAAGGAATTGACATAATCTTTAAACAAATTATCTTCTGATCCGGATAATTTGAATTCCCAAATTTCGATAATTTGTAGAATTTTGTATCCGAGATCTAAAGCTACATGAAGTTCAGGAGTACAGTATGTACCAGTAAGGACACGCTCGGCATCATTATGGATGCAATTGTTCTCACTTTGTTCCATACACGTACGACATAACCCAAACAAAAGGCGATCATTACATGTATATGGTAAAATTGGAAAATATAAGTCTTTGGGAGGCAAGATACTACATTTCACTAATCCATGAATACTTTGCACTTGTGGAAAGTCAGGCCCCTTGTATATTATAGGTTTACCTATAGGCAATGGCTTACGTGCCATTACCCACGGATAAAGACTGGTAATATCATAATATGCCACAAACTCTTCGCTGGTACATTCGTACAAGGCATTAAAACATTCTGTACGTCCCCCATGAAAACTATCTTTAGGTACCAGATGGTTGACAAGATCATGACACTGTGTTTGAATAAACTGTTGTAATTTTTTATCATTTTTTACCATGAGGTCCCATTCACATTCCCACATTTCAATGACATTAAGATTTAATTTTTTAAGAAATGCTATTTTTGTGGTGGTGTTTTCATACCGATCTTGTACTGATGTACCTTGCTTAGAGGATGAATCTAGGGACACGTGTCGTAGTGTAGGATAACAGTTTAAACACCCGTGATAGTAACATCCATGAAATTCGTAAACTGTATTTGTTTCAGTTTCAAATCCATCAACCTTATACCTCCCAAATCGTTTTTCCAAACCATTTCCAGAATGAAGAATTTTATTACCAGTAGTACGTTCTAAGTATCGCAGCCAGTACACTGCCTTCAGACTTTGACGATCACGATGGTCAAACCCATAAGGTGGAATAATTGGAATAATTTCTTTGCGTAAATATAAGGTACGATATGTTAGTATTGCCAAACTAGCAATAGTTGGTGCAGCGATAAAACATTGGATACCATTTGTTTTGTCTTCAATTAAGTTTGAAAATTTAATGACAGCCTCTGCTAAAATTTTAACATCATTCCGACAATATTCAATCATTTCCTTTTGGAGATTATACTCCTCATTACTTGCAACACGTTCTTTGTGCCATATGATAAGTTGCTCTCGATCTTCAGTGCTCCTTGAATCAGCATCAAAATATTTTAGATCAGGAATTTTGCCTATATAATTTTGGTTTTCTAATGTATTAAACAAGTACGGAAAATCTCCCTTTCGTAAATTTGCAGAAAGACCTAACGTCTTAGGTAATTTAGATAATTTAACTCCCATATACAAATATGTGTCACGAAAGTAAATCTTTTGTCCTAAACGCATTTCAATAATTTTTTGCCCTGACATTATTACTTCAGGTGTAAAATGATGTTTTATGATCAAAGTTTTAGCACAGAATTGCATATCATAATTACTGCCATTATGGGAAAGCACAATGATTTTTTTAAACATTGGTCGAGTTATTAATACATGATTAACAAATTCTTCAATGTTGTGAAAATCAAACGAACGGAATCCATTTTTATCGCCGCATACAAAGCATGTATCATCAAGCTTCATGTCCTTACACTTGTAACAAGCATGAATACAATTTACGAAATTTACGCGATGTTCTTGTTCTCCTTGTTCATTTTTAGGAAGCAACATTGTTTCTACATCAAAGATAATGTACAAAAAGGTATCTACATGTTGCATCATAGCCGTTTGAACAAAACAAATATGGTCATCTATTACATATGAGTAACATGTTTTACAATAACGTTCACCACATTCATGTTGAGACCTGCGTGAACGCATGTCAATCATATCACCACATTGGACACAAATTTTCTTTGTTTCGCATAAACTTTTTCCGGAAACATTTATTGTTTTATGATTAGCAAAACATTCTTCTGAAGAAAACAGTCTATGACAATTAATGCATTCACGTTTAATATTATTATCATTATTACAAACATTGTGATACTTTTCACACATTGGGCATTTGAAGTTACACTTATGATTTTCTGTACGATGATAACCTTCCAAACAATACTGACAATAATTTTTCTTGTTTAATAGTGTTGTAATACTAGTAATTAATTCATAGTGTCCCTCAGTATACAAAATTAAAATTTTCTTTGATGCATATATTCCAGGATAAATTACATTGTAGTTTCGAGTTAAACGATTTTTTTCGTAAACAACAATTTGATAATGAGGTGCTAGCTTATTTTGAAACTTTTTTACATCATCAATAGTACATCCATAATGGATTTCAATGTCAACTTTAGCACTAACACACAAATCCTTTGCTTGTTTCATCAATCGTTCAGAATGATTTTTCAATTCATATACGCAATTATAACGATGATCAGCTCTACCCATTCCAAGAATAATACTCTTGGGAAGACAATACACATCCTTTTGTACAGGAATAGTACATTGATGCATGTGTGTTACAAGATCAACATATTTTGATGAACCCATAGTTCGTCCCCTACCTTTACGTAAATCAACAATATGAATTTTGAAATTTACTTTATCACCTAATAAATAATTTTCATTACTATTTAAAACATTTTCAATTTTACGAAATAAAATGTCGGAGCTTAAATTTGACTTTTGACGCCACGAAATGTATATTGGTTTATTAATTGTGGAAGCAGAACTTTCTATTTTTATACCAACATACATATCATCATCGGCATCATTTAAAACATGATCCTTTACAAATTCAAATAACAACTGAATATATTTTTCAGGATCATCTATTCCGCTAGTGTGCATACGTTCAATTGTAACTTCCTTTCCCGTAAGTCCAAAATAAGTATAATGTTTGGTTCTATTATTAACAATACGAAAATATTCGTTTGTTTTACCACTCCCATACATGCTAGGTTGTGATAGATTATTAGTATTAGGACTTGGAAAGTTTATAAAATTTTCCATGAAAACGTTAAAATCATTTGTAGTTAAACTATTAGCTTTTCCTTCAGACACAAGTTCCATAAACTTCTCACGAGCTAAATTCTTTATATTATCTTGACGAAAGAAGCCTACATGATATAAATCAATAATATCTTTTGCAGACTTACATTTTTTCAAAACAACATGAGGATCACAACCAAAATGCATAAACAACGCCTGCAATAACTTGGAATAAGCTTCATTGCTTACCCTTGCACCCGTAGCATGACATTGTGTTATCACTTCCCATGTAAATAAAACTTCGTTTGGATTTTCATATCCACGTGCTTCTTGTGCCGCCAACATGGTACATATGACAGACTGTTCTTCCATTGTGTGATTGACACACTAAATATGTAATTGCAATTTGAATTTTTGTCTTATACAATAAATATTTTACACAATGATGTACACAGAACTTTGATATTTCTTTCACAGTTTTTAAATGATAAGGTTTCGTAAGTAGACTTTTATGATATAATTCACAATGTGTTGACCAAAGATACACTTTTTAAGAATTTTTTACACTTACCAGTAAGTATAATAATAAAACTTTCCCGAACTTGTTTCAGTTCACAACAGATTTAGTTGTAAGTTTACCGACACTACACTTAAAAGCTTGTCGGCAATTGCACTAACACTTGCCGTTAACCACAATGATAAAACTTCCCGTAACTTTTTTCAGTTTAGTATCGATGCACTACCACTTGTCACTCACTAAGTATATTTTAGTTTAGCGAAGATATACTTTTAAGTTTATCGGTTAATCCTTTAGCACTTTCCGATAATTGTAATTTACAAACTGGCGTAATAAAATTGATTTAGACTAATTACAGCACGCAAAGTACAAACAGGAAGTGTGTTTACTTTTTATTGATTGTTTATTATCAACACTAATAAATGGAAATTCCAAGAACTCCACACGAAGATTCCCGAAGATTGCCGAAGGTTCCCGAAGTTTCCCGAAGTTTTCCGAACATTGCCGAACCTAACCGAAGATGAACATGAGAGTTTATCCACAATTCCTGTACATGTTGGTTAATGTACCACACGAATGGTTCCGAAAATTACCGAACTTAACCGAAGATGGACATAAGAATGTATGAACAATTCCTGTACACGTTTAGTAAATGTAACTTCCAAAAGACTTGTAACTTTAAGATATATTTCAAAGTTTATTATTATTAGATGTAACTTTGTAACAAAATCGGTATTTTAAAATAAATGATTTAACAACAGAGAGTATACCAATAATTGGCTTTACTTTAACACTAGTAATTCTATAGTGCGCGGCGCGGCTTGCTGCGCGGGATTTATAGTTTAAAATTTAATCTCGTACCCAAACACACTTAGTTTTTGTAATCTCGTACCCAAACGCAGTTAGCTTTGTAATCTCGTACACAGGTGCTTTAACATATTTTAAATTAGTAACAGTAATATTACATAATGTGATATAATTTGTAAATGCACTATTAAAGTTTGCAACACTTCAAATAATTATAGCTACTTGTTTTGTATGCTTTTCCACTGTGTTATTGGCCTTAAAAAATTCCTTTGTTAGTAGTGCTAAAAATTTGTTTTGTCTACATTGCTACAGGTGTTTAAACTGGTTTAAACCGGTTTAAACTAGTTTCTTGTTTTTTCTTAACAGAACACTCATAGAGTGTGATCGTATTTAAATTGCTGTGCAAGCTCATTATTTATTTAACCTTTCGTAATATTTATTGGATCGTTTGTTACTCAAACTCTTTATTTATTTAACCTCTCGTAATAAATTACTCGAACACTTCGTGTGAGCATACAAAATATGTTCCGAAAAATACTAAAATGTGTCAGTATACGAAAGATAATTTGAAAATAATTAAAAAATGAAGTAAACTTAGAATTAATTCCGATAGAAACACAAAGTAACATAGTTACAAATATTTTATTCGTTCGCTTGATTAGCAGCTCAGAGGAATTACATTCCGAAAATATTAAAATTAACAAAACATAAATATAAAAAAGTTATTTTAGCATGACACAAGATGATTAAACTTAAAATTTATTACATGAAGCTCTTTGATTGTTAAATGGAGAAGTAAAATTTAAGTCAGTGTTGCAATTGAATACAGAAACTATCAGTAAAAGTACAAGTTCCCAAAAGTAAAATGTAGAAACAAAACTTAAAACACAATGTTGCAATCTAAATTTGAAAGAAAATTAAAAATACAACTTACAAACAAAATGTAGAAACCGAAAATAAAATTGCAGAAGCAAAATTAATACTACAAGTTAAAAAAAATTGAAACTGACATGAAAATACATAAACAAAATTAAAACAACGCTACAATTTAAATTTAAAGTACAAGTTCCCAAAAGTAAAGTGCAGAAACAAAACTTAAAACACAATGTTGCAATCTAAATTGGAAAGAAAATTAAAAATGCAACTTACAAACAAAATGTAGAAACCGAAAATAAAATTGCAGAAGCAAAATTAATACTACAAGTTTTAAAAAAAATTGAAACTGACATGAAAATACATAAACAAAATTAAAACAACGCTACAATTTAAATTTAAAGTACAAGTTCCCAAAAGTAAAGTGCAGAAACAAAACTTAAAACAATGTTGCAATCCAAAATGTAAAAGAAAAAATTAAAAGTACAAGTTTAAAAAATTAAAACATGCAAACTAAAAAATAAAAAATACAGAAACAAAACTTAAAACACAATGTTGCAATCCAAATTGCAAAAGAAAATTAAAAGTATAACTTTAAAACACAATGTTACATTACAAATTCCGAGACAAAATAAAAATTACAACTGAAGAAATAAAAAATGTAAACTGAAAAACTAAAAATGCAGGAATAAAAAATTTTAAAGTACACAATGTTGCAATCTAAATTGCAAAATGAAAATAACAAGGAGGAAACAAATTTAAAAAAATGCAAAACTGAAAAACAAAAAATACAAAATAAGATTAAAACAATGTTGCAATCGAAAATACAGAAAGAAAATAAAAATACAAACATAAAACATATACGAAACATTATGTAGTAGTATAGCACGTAGATCTCACCAACTTTGTCCGCAAATCTCACCAAAGCTGGTGCAAACTCATGTTATTAAAATAATGACGTGCTATACTACTACATAATGTTTCGTATATGTTTTATGTTTGTATTTTTATTTTCTTTCTGTATTTTCGATTGCAACATTGTTTTAATCTTATTTTGTATCTTTTGTTTTTCAGTTTTGCATTTTTTAAAATTTGTTTCCTCCTTGTTATTTTCATTTTGCAATTTAGATTGCAACATTGTGTACTTTAAAATTTTTTATTCCTGCATTTTTAGTTTTTCAGTTTACATTTTTTATTTCTTCAGTTGTAATTTTTATTTTGTTTCGGAATTTGTAATGTAACATTGTGTTTTAAAGTTCTACTTTTAATTTTCTTTTGCAATTTGGATTGCAACATTGTGTTTTAAGTTTTGTTTCTGTATTTTTTTTATTTTTTAGTTTGCATGTTTTAATTTTTTAAACTTGTACTTTTAATTTTTTCTTTTACATTTTGGATTGCAACATTGTTTTAAGTTTTGTTTCTGCACTTTACTTTTGGGATCTTGTACTTTAAATTTAAATTGTAGCGTTGTTTTAATTTTGTTTATGTATTTTCATGTCAGTTTCAATTTTTTTAAAACTTGTAGTATTAATTTTGCTTCTGCAATTTTATTTTCGGTTTCTACATTTTGTTTGTAAGTTGTATTTTTAATTTTCTTTCCAATTTAGATTGCAACATTGTGTTTTAAGTTTTGTTTCTGCACTTTACTTTTGGGAACTTGTACTTTAAATTTAAATTGTAGCGTTGTTTTAATTTTGTTTATGTATTTTCATGTCAGTTTCAATTTTTTTTAACTTGTAGTATTAATTTTGCTTCTGCAATTTTATTTTCGGTTTCTACATTTTGTTTGTAAGTTGTATTTTTAATTTTCTTTCAAATTTAGATTGCAACATTGTGTTTTAAGTTTTGTTTCTACATTTTACTTTTGGGAACTTGTACTTTTACTGATAGTTTCTGTATTCAATTGCAACACTGACTTAAATTTTACTTCTCCATTTAACAATCAAAGAGCTTCATGTAATAAATTTTAAGTTTAATCATCTTGTGTCATGCTAAAATAACTTTTTTATATTTATGTTTTGTTAATTTTAATATTTTCGGAATGTAATTCCTCTGAGCTGCTAATCAAGCGAACGAATAAAATATTTGTAACTATGTTACTTTGTGTTTCTATCGGAATTAATTCTAAGTTTACTTCATTTTTTAATTATTTTCAAATTATCTTTCGTATACTGACACATTTTAGTATTTTTCGGAACATATTTTGTATGCTCACACGAAGTGTTCGAGTAATTTATTACGAGAGGTTAAATAAATAAAGAGTTTGAGTAACAAACGATCCAATAAATATTACGAAAGGTTAAATAAATAATGAGCTTGCACAGCAATTTAAATACGATCACACTCTATGAGTGTTCTGTTAAGAAAAAACAATAAACTAGTTTAAACCGGTTTAAACCAGTTTAAACACCTGTAGCAATGTAGACAAAACAAATTTTTAGCACTACTAACAAAGGAATTTTTTAAGGCCAATAACACAGTGGAAAAGCATACAAAACAAGTAGCTATAATTATTTGAAGTGTTGCAAACTTTAATAGTGCATTTACAAATTATATCACATTATGTAATATTACTGTTACTAATTTAAAATATGTTAAAGCACCTGTGTACGAGATTACAAAGCTAACTGCGTTTGGGTACGAGATTACAAAAACTAAGTGTGTTTGGGTACGAGATTAAATTTTAAACTATAAATCCCGCGCAGCAAGCCGCGCCGCGCACTATAGAATTACTAGTGTTAAAGTAAAGCCAATTATTGGTATACTCTCTGTTGTTAAATCATTTATTTTAAAATACCGATTTTGTTACAAAGTTACATCTAATAATAATAAACTTTGAAATATATCTTAAAGTTACAAGTCTTTTGGAAGTTACATTTACTAAACGTGTACAGGAATTGTTCATACATTCTTATGTCCATCTTCGGTTAAGTTCGGTAATTTTCGGAACCATTCGTGTGGTACATTAACCAACATGTACAGGAATTGTGGATAAACTCTCATGTTCATCTTCGGTTAGGTTCGGCAATGTTCGGAAAACTTCGGGAAACTTCGGGAACCTTCGGCAATCTTCGGGAATCTTCGTGTGGAGTTCTTGGAATTTCCATTTATTAGTGTTGATAATAAACAATCAATAAAAAGTAAACACACTTCCTGTTTGTACTTTGCGTGCTGTAATTAGTCTAAATCAATTTTATTACGCCAGTTTGTAAATTACAATTATCGGAAAGTGCTAAAGGATTAACCGATAAACTTAAAAGTATATCTTCGCTAAACTAAAATATACTTAGTGAGTGACAAGTGGTAGTGCATCGATACTAAACTGAAAAAAGTTACGGGAAGTTTTATCATTGTGGTTAACGGCAAGTGTTAGTGCAATTGCCGACAAGCTTTTAAGTGTAGTGTCGGTAAACTTACAACTAAATCTGTTGTGAACTGAAACAAGTTCGGGAAAGTTTTATTATTATACTTACTGGTAAGTGTAAAAAATTCTTAAAAAGTGTATCTTTGGTCAACACATTGTGAATTATATCATAAAAGTCTACTTACGAAACCTTATCATTTAAAAACTGTGAAAGAAATATCAAAGTTCTGTGTACATCATTGTGTAAAATATTTATTGTATAAGACAAAAATTCAAATTGCAATTACATATTTAGTGTGTCAATCACACAATGGAAGAACAGTCTGTCATATGTACCATGTTGGCGGCACAAGAAGCACGTGGATATGAAAATCCAAACGAAGTTTTATTTACATGGGAAGTGATAACACAATGTCATGCTACGGGTGCAAGGGTAAGCAATGAAGCTTATTCCAAGTTATTACAGGCGTTGTTTATGCATTTTGGTTGTGATCCTCATGTTGTTTTGAAAAAATGTAAGTCTGCAAAAGATATTATTGATTTATATCATGTAGGCTTCTTTCGTCAAGATAATATAAAGAATTTAGCTCGTGAGAAGTTTATGGAACTTGTGTCTGAAGGAAAAGCTAATAGTTTAACTACAAATGATTTTAACGTTTTCATGGAAAATTTTATAAACTTTCCAAGTCCTAATACTAATAATCTATCACAACCTAGCATGTATGGGAGTGGTAAAACAAACGAATATTTTCGTATTGTTAATAATAGAACCAAACATTATACTTATTTTGGACTTACGGGAAAGGAAGTTACAATTGAACGTATGCACACTAGCGGAATAGATGATCCTGAAAAATATATTCAGTTGTTATTTGAATTTGTAAAGGATCATGTTTTAAATGATGCCGATGATGATATGTATGTTGGTATAACAATAGAAAGTTCTGCTTCCACAATTAATAAACCAATATACATTTCGTGGCGTCAAAAGTCAAATTTAAGCTCCGACATTTTATTTCGTAAAATTGAAAATGTTTTAAATAGTAATGAAAATTATTTATTAGGTGATAAAGTAAATTTCAAAATTCATATTGTTGATTTACGTAAAGGTAGGGGACGAACTATGGGTTCATCAAAATATGTTGATCTTGTAACACACATGCATCAATGTACTATTCCTGTACAAAAGGATGTGTATTGTCTTCCCAAGAGTATTATTCTTGGAATGGGTAGAGCTGATCATCGTTATAATTACGTATATGAATTGAAAAATCATTCTGAACGATTGATGAAACAAGCAAAGGATTTGTGTGTTAGTGCTAAAGTTGACATTGAAATCCATTATGGATGTACTATTGATGATGTAAAAAAGTTTCAAAATAAGCTAGCACCTCATTATCAAATTGTTGTTTACGAAAAAAATCGTTTAACTCGAAACTACAATGTAATTTATCCTGGAATATATGCATCAAAGAAAATTTTAATTTTGTATACTGAGGGACACTATGAATTAATTACTAGTATTACAACACTATTAAACAAGAAAAATTATTGTCAGTATTGTTTGGAAGGTTATCATCGTACAGAAAATCATAAGTGTAACTTCAAATGCCCAATGTGTGAAAAGTATCACAATGTTTGTAATAATGATAATAATATTAAACGTGAATGCATTAATTGTCATTGACTGTTTTCTTCAGAAGAATGTTTTGCTAATCATAAAACAATAAATGTTTCCGGAAAAAGTTTATGCGAAACAAAGAAAATTTGTGTCCAATGTGGTGATATGATTGACATGCGTTCACGCAGGTCTCAACATGAATGTGGTGAACGTTATTGTAAAACATGTTACTCATATGTAATAGATGACCATATTTGTTTTGTTCAAACGGCTATGATGCAACATGTAGATACCTTTTTGTACATTATCTTTGATGTAGAAACAATGTTGCTTCCTAAAAATGAACAAGGAGAACAAGAACATCGCGTAAATTTCGTAAATTGTATTCATGCTTGTTACAAGTGTAAGGACATGAAGCTTGATGATACATGCTTTGTATGCGGCGATAAAAATGGATTCCGTTCGTTTGATTTTCACAACATTGAAGAATTTGTTAATCATGTATTAATAACTCGACCAATGTTTAAAAAAATCATTGTGCTTTCCCATAATGGCAGTAATTATGATATGCAATTCTGTGCTAAAACTTTGATCATAAAACATCATTTTACACCTGAAGTAATAATGTCAGGGCAAAAAATTATTGAAATGCGTTTAGGACAAAAGATTTACTTTCGTGACACATATTTGTATATGGGAGTTAAATTATCTAAATTACCTAAGACGTTAGGTCTTTCTGCAAATTTACGAAAGGGAGATTTTCCGTACTTGTTTAATACATTAGAAAACCAAAATTATATAGGCAAAATTCCTGATCTAAAATATTTTGATGCTGATTCAAGGAGCACTGAAGATCGAGAGCAACTTATCATATGGCACAAAGAACGTGTTGCAAGTAATGAGGAGTATAATCTCCAAAAGGAAATGATTGAATATTGTCGGAATGATGTTAAAATTTTAGCAGAGGCTGTCATTAAATTTTCAAACTTAATTGAAGACAAAACAAATGGTATCCAATGTTTTATCGCTGCACCAACTATTGCTAGTTTGGCAATACTAACATATCGTACCTTATATTTACGCAAAGAAATTATTCCAATTATTCCACCTTATGGGTTTGACCATCGTGATCGTCAAAGTCTGAAGGCAGTGTACTGGCTGCGATACTTAGAACGTACTACTGGTAATAAAATTCTTCATTCTGGAAATGGTTTGGAAAAACGATTTGGGAGGTATAAGGTTGATGGATTTGAAACTGAAACAAATACAGTTTACGAATTTCATGGATGTTACTATCACGGGTGTTTAAACTGTTATCCTACACTACGACACGTGTCCCTAGATTCATCCTCTAAGCAAGGTACATCAGTACAAGATCGGTATGAAAACACCACCACAAAAATAGCATTTCTTAAAAAATTAAATCTTAATGTCATTGAAATGTGGGAATGTGAATGGGACCTCATGGTAAAAAATGATAAAAAATTACAACAGTTTATTCAAACACAGTGTCATGATCTTGTCAACCATCTGGTACCTAAAGATAGTTTTCATGGGGGACGTACAGAATGTTTTAATGCCTTGTACGAATGTACCAGCGAAGAGTTTGTGGCATATTATGATATTACCAGTCTTTATCCGTGGGTAATGGCACGTAAGCCATTGCCTATAGGTAAACCTATAATATACAAGGGGCCTGACTTTCCACAAGTGCAAAGTATTCATGGATTAGTGAAATGTAGTATCTTGCCTCCCAAAGACTTATATTTTCCAATTTTACCATATACATGTAATGATCGCCTTTTGTTTGGGTTATGTCGTACGTGTATGGAACAAAGTGAGAACAATTGCATCCATAATGATGCCGAGCGTGTCCTTACTGGTACATACTGTACTCCTGAACTTCATGTAGCTTTAGATCTCGGATACAAAATTCTACAAATTATCGAAATTTGGGAATTCAAATTATCCGGATCAGAAGATAATTTGTTTAAAGATTATGTCAATTCCTTCTTAAAAATGAAACAGGAGTCTTCAGGATTTCCTAGCTGGTGCAAAAGTAAACAAGATCAAGAAAAATATATTGCAGACTATTATGAACATGAATGCATTCAGTTAACGGAAAATAACATTCAATCAAATCCTGGTCTAAGATATATTTCCAAAATATTTCTCAATTCCTTGTATGGGAAATGGGGACAAAGAACAGATTTATCTCAATCTGTAATTGTAGATACTCCAGAAAAAATTTTAAGTTATCTATGGGCACCACAATATGAGGTACAAACTGTATTGCCTATTGGAGAGCGGCATCTCATTGTATCATATAAAAACATTGAAAACAAAAACAAACCATGGAAATTTTCCAATGTTGTCCTTGCAGCCTTCATCACCTCTTGGGCACGTCTAAAACTTTATGAGTTACTAACAGCTATAGATCCTGAGCGTGTATTGTATTGCGACACTGATAGTATTATTTTTGTGCAGCAACGTAATGAAAAGCCTCCACTTTCTTTGGGTTCCTATTTAGGTCAGTTAACTAATGAAGTTCCTGATGGCTGGGAAATTGATGCCTTTATAGGCTTAGGACCAAAAAAATTATGCCTATAGAATGAAAGAAGTTCAAACAGGGAAAGTAGATTATGTATTTAAAATTAGAGGAATTACTTTAAATCATCGTACACGACAAGAAATTAACTTTGATCATTTTTATCAACTAGTTCAAGATAAAGCTGACAAAAAACAGTTACACAATCCAGGAAGAATTGTTCGTAAGCCTGGGTTTGTCATCGTATCCAAGTCTGAAACTAAAACACATCAAAAAGTTCAAAATAAAAGACGACGATTAAATCATAACAGTATTACTGACTATAGAACATTGCCATATGGTTATCAAAGTATTAAGTGCGTGAAATGAATGGTATTCTGTATATATGTAAATAGTAAACTGTCTAAAGGTATCATGATGTCATAATATCATCAAATATGTCCATAAGTTTTGCTATCTGTTGGTACTTGTACGTATATATAATGTAAATATGTCATTATTATAAGTATAGTAAATATCTTATTTAAATATATCTATATATGTATATCAATATGCCAATATTGCAAAATACAATATTGTAGACTTTATAAATACAATAAAGCGTTACAATTTATAATAATATGTTTTATTTCTCGAAAGAAATATTGATATCATACGAAGTATCTGTATTCTATATAAGATAAAGAAAGAATACGTATGCTTCATATAAGGTTATTTATACGCATTTTATGTTCCTACAATAAATGATTCCAAGTTGGAAACCATAATGATGGCATAATGTCTACTATACGATGAACAAGCATCTTAGAAGTAAGTAAAGGTATCAATATAAGACATTAGAATACTGTAGTGAAAAGATATCTATATGTAAATGGTTATAACACAGTGATATCCTTTGTGCTTCAAATATCCGTACAACATCTTTGGCATGCTCACATTTTGAGGTAACATCTTTGGTATGATCACACGAAGTGTTCGAGTAATTTATTACGAGAGGTTAAATAAATAAGGAGTTTGAGTAACAAACGATCCAATGAATATTACAAGAGCATAAATACGTAAAAATCACATTATATACATTCTAACATGGTATTCAAGGTAATCTATATACATAAGGAATCAATTCATGTGTTTGCATTCACATAGCGTATCAGCACAACAACATATACAGCTCTACAATACGATAAAATAAGGCTACAATCCAATATTAATAGAATAGAAACACTTTAGGTGTTTGCATCCAGTCTAGTATAGCCCCTAAAGCTACGCAACCAACAACACATGCTTAAAACACTTACATGCAAACGAAAGATAATATGTCTACAATATGATACATATATTCATGTCCGATATCAAAACCACTATACATACATACATACATGAACCCACTTACAAACTAATCACATATACATGCAATTTGTCATTCGTCTAAGCTTCGTACACCATTAGACCCCCACAGTATCCAAAACATGATATTCTATGCTAAAATCCCATATCACATACACATATATGTACCCACTTACAAACTAATCACAAATACATGCAATTTGTCATTCGTCTAAGCTTCGTACACCATTAGACCCTTACAGTATCCAAAACATGATATTCTATGCTAAAATCCCATATCACCTACACATATATGTACCCACTTACAAACTAATCACAAATACATGCAATTTGTCATTCCTCTAAGCTTCGTACACCATTAGACCCATACAATATCCAAAACATGATATTCTATATTAACATCACATATCAGCTACACATAAATGTACCCACTTACAAAGTAATCATATATACATGCAATTTGTCATTTGTCTAAGCTTCGTACACCCTTAGACCCATACAATATCCAAAAGATGATATTCTATGCTAAAATCCCATATCAGCTACTGAAAATACAATATCAATACATAAATAACCCCTCATTAATATTCATTACCATCTCATTAATATTCATTATCATTTCATTAATATTCATAAATAATTAATTCATTACTCTAGTTTTTAAAAGGATAAAATCATTTATACGGAAATACCTAAAGAAATCTTGTTTGAACACTTCTTCCAAAAAGCACAATAGTGAAAGTTGTCTTGCGTACACAATTCATTCAGTTTTTTTTTTTTTCCTCTTTGCAAGTCAGGTAGGAAGGGCCACCCTTTCTCTCCCCTCTACGTATGTGGCAAGGTCTTAACAAAATGCGTAACAAGTCGCACGCCGGTTTAAAGTGGTCCTTTGCTCACAAAACAAAAAACACACTTCACCCCCTCCATCTTATGTGCGGTTCCCTCAATATGGGGCAATACATTAACTTTTAAAAAGAGACACGTACCTATCTCATTCTTACATTCTCTGTTTTTAGAATAATGATTCCTATTTCTTTCTTTTTTCACATATTTTTCAGTTTCCATGCAGTAGAAATCACAGTCTCCCCAATTAAGCAATGTCCAGAGCACAGTTCGCTCCCCCCCACTCCAGCATTCTGGAACACACACATACAAGCAGGTGTCTATGTTACGTTCGTTACTCTTCACCCATCAAAGGGCTCCCTCCCTCCTACGCCATTCTTAGCTTACATGATTTTCTCACGTCCTGCTGTTACACTATTTTCTGGCTTCCAACAGTTAAAGTATTGTGCAACATCCATATCTCACATTAAATTGACACTTTCTTACTTCCTTAATTGACACAATGATGAAATTACGAGACAGCTACATAAAAAGCATCTCATACGTTTATAAAGGGTGTTTGTCGGCAATCCAATGAACAAAGAACACCCACGTTGGATAGAAACAGCCCCAAACCTACTCGATTTTCTTTTGTTTTCTGCCTTTCTCCTTTACTTACGTCAACTTACGACATGCCATTCTTTTATTATAGGTGCCTTCTTTCTTTAGAATTAGTTTCTTGAATACCAAGACCAACTGCGTTCAAGATTAACGAAAAAGATTTGTGTGGACATGTTTTGAAGCTTCTTCAGTTATTTCTGGGCACTTGAGGGATGAATAAGCACGGAAGAAACAAGTTTCTTAAAGGCTTGGGGAAAAACAGTAAGTAATCAGCATAAATTGTATAAATTAATATAAAATTGTATTAAAATATATGATAAAACATTCAACAGGAAATTTGCATCCATTTTCGTGAGATTTTGGGAACATGGGTAAATTTTTTGCTACAAAATGGCTGATTTTAGCCTCATTTTCGTGAGATTTTGGGAACATGGATAATTTTTGGTAGAAAATGGCGGATTTTAGGGCGTTTTTCGTGAGATTTTCGGAACATGGGTAAATTTTGGTACAAAATGGCGGATTTTAGGGCGTTTTTCGTGAGATTTTCGGAACAAGTTCGTGAGAAGTACGTGCTATACTACTTAGCCATATTCAACTGTGAGTTATATCAAAGAGTGCGACTATGTATGTGGATGTTTTGAAATGTTATTACTCACATAATGCATGATTGGCTGTTAGTTTTTACTATTTCTTGAAGAACTAATAGCGATATAAGTACCAACCTTCTTTTATATAATACAAACAATTCCTTTCACTTCCACATGGAACTCTCTTTCACACAGGTATTCGGAAATAAAATATGCATATGTTATTCTTCGTATATTTCGTGAAACAATTTAAATATAAAATGGCACTTCTATTGTAGAGGAAATAATTAGCAGCATGCATGCAATAATGTGCAAGGTCATAATTTAAATTTTATCTTATACCGTCATTATGTTATAGGATATATATTTCCGTAACAGTATATAATTAAATGTAGTAATATTAATTTTTCAAGAACGCATATTATTTATGACTATTATTGTCTTAGTCTTTTATTAATATCATTGCGTATGGTCAGTGTTTAGATGTATTTAAATGATTTAAAGTTCTTTTTTTTAAAAAAAAAAAAAACAGACTAAAGATGATTTACACAATAAATTGTTAAATTCTTGGATTACATTTTTCGTTTTTTTTTTTTTTTTTTTTGTTCTAATATTCATTTGAATAATTGTCTGCAAGTTCACAGTTCTAGAAAACATAAGATTGACAGTATTTTCTTAAATTAATAGATCAGATGAAACATTGGACCAATACTGGACAAAATCTATGGGAACAAAAAACACCATGAAGACTTTCTTGACACAACATTATTATTATTACTTCATTGTATCCAAATACTTTTGATCAAAGTTTTAAAATAATGTTGACTTGGTAGACTGTAGTGGGCAATTACCAAAATGTAGCGTACGTGCAAGTTTGTACTAGAAGGATAGAATATAAATATTGTATGTAAATTCAATATTTTTATATATGTGGTTTATATTGAGAAATTGTCTTGATTCAACATTCAGTGCATATGCAAAGTTTTTTTAAGGGATAGATAGGCTACTGCCCCATTTTATTTACTTATTGTGGATTGATATCAATTAGAAACACAGTTATTTCTGAACATTATAAGTATGTATATTCTAAATTTAACTTGAACCAGACACATTTTACAATAGTTTCCTTGTAACAAATACAATAGCCAGTTGAGTTGAATGATGAAATCTAGCTACAGTTGCTCAATTACCAAACAAATGAATTTGGTTTCACAGTGTAAAACCACAACAGCCTTCCAAACTATTTGAATTCATTACTCAAACTTGAAGTAGTACACCTACAACTACTGGTTGAAATGGACGAATAAGATCAAAGATTGATTCTATTCCTTTGACACTGCCATTAACCGATATCTCGTACCGTTTTTGCTCCAAGGTTTTAATGTTAATCATTGTAATTTATATATATCACTTCTGGTTGAAATTAAAAGAACAAAATCAGAGACCAAACGTACTCTTAGTACTGAACTCACAGTGAAAAACTGCTTGTCGGTGAATATTTCCGTTTTATGATTAGTTTTGTAACCAAATAAACGTAAATTTTTACCTTTTCAAGTTTTAACAGATAGATAATAGTCTAGCGCTAAACACCTCTTACAACGCTGAATCTGTGTCAAAGACCATTTTTAATGTGCCTTTTCGCTTTTATTGTATGGAAATAAGTACTGAAAGAGTAAGGGTAGATTCCAAACACTTCTGCGTTTAGTAAGGTGCTGCGGGTGGTGATGTTATGTTTTTCTTCTTAGGTTAAATTCACTAATCACATCCGCCTGTCGGTATCTGTTACCTTTTTTTTTTTTTTTTTTTGTTCTATAACAACGCTAAAAATCAGAAACGGTTGGTTTCTACTACTTCCAATTTAAATAGAATTTTAATGGCAGATTTAGGACCAATTCTTGAGACGCTGAATCAAGAATCCCCTATCTCTTACAATTTTTGCCCTATGAACATTAATATTGAATTCGGAATTGCGGCTGCGGTGACTCAGTGGTAGATCGTTCACCTCTGGTGCAAATATCCTTGGTTCGATCCCAACTGAGCTTTATGGTGGACAAACGTCGTGTTCGTAGATTTTCACGTAGTTCTCGCGTTTTCTCCCGCTTTCTTCATTCCACCATTTCATTCATTTCTCATTATCACCGTCTCATTTAGCCTAGCCAGTATAATCGTATAATCGTAAAACCTAAAGATTTCATTTTTATTTTCTAAATTCTGAATTATTAGTAAATTTCAACCACTTCCGGTTTCAGTAATGATATAAGTTGTAATGGTATGTTCTCTTAAGAAGATGATAAGTTTGTGAAAACGTGTTTCTCCCTCTCTAATCTATTTCTGATATATAATTATAAACAATGAGACCAATAATTATAAACATTGATACATATCACTTCCGGCTTGAATAGAAATTGAGGGAGGAGATACATCAATTGCAGAAAGAAAAGAAAATTCTCGACATCATTTACCGTTTTCGTTATATTAAACCGGAACAATTAGTAAATTTCAAGTATTTCAAGTTTCGATAGAGTATTGCCTCTATTTGTCTCTATTTATTACCGTTCTTGTTCAACGGCAAAAAATGGGCGTACTTGTTGAATCTGAAACTGAATATGAAAATTCACATTCTTCTGGTTTGAATAACAAGTTAATAGAGAAGATGCACCCGATTCTCGGGACGCTGAATCGATTAAAATAAAAAAAAAGAGCCTCTTGTTTTCTCTTACCGCTTTTGCTCTGATACCTGTTGACAGTCAGACAGACAGACGGACGGACGAGTTTACGAATTAGCCGTTCTATAAGACTTCCGGTATATATACCATACTTTGGAATAATAATAATAATAATAATAATAATAATAATAATAATAATAATAATAATAATAATAATAATAATAATAATAATAATAATCCGCCCCTTTAACAGCACCTGCATCACCATATCAAAAACGAAAGTTATTGATATCTAGTAGATTTCCGGTTTCATTACTGATTTCCATCAAGCCAAAGCGACAAATAATATGGATAAGTGGTTTTTGCAATCGATTAGGGGTTTCAATCGATTCAAACTAGAAACGGGGGAAATCAATCATATTTGGTTTTAACCTTAATCGCTACAGAACAGAAACTGTAATTGAGAGTAACAAGCATTTTTTTAAAAATCAGTTCAGCGTCTTGAGAATCTAACCGCAACACTTAACTAATTTTTTTTTTCAAATTTGATAGTACTTCTGTTTTTAATACCTATTTTCATACAGCAAAAATGGTATGGGATATAGAAAACAATGTGACCAGATTCAGCATGCAGGAGTGAATTTTGGTTTCACTTCTTATCTATTGAAACCGGAAGTGTTGAAAATCTACGTTTATTTGATTACAATACTAATCTCGTAATTGATAAAACGATAATAGTCAGCGACAAACAGACTTTTGATATGGATTCAATACCAAGAGTGTATTTCATCTCTGATTTTCTTCTATTATGTGCAAAAACAAGTGATAAACAGCTATTACCATTTCTGATTTACATATTAATCCCCATACAGCGAAAACAGTAGGAAATAGCTAATAATGACTGATTTGATGTGGATTTGGCGTTTGAGAAATAGAATCGATCTTTGATCTTAGTCGTCTATTGCAAATAGTAGTTATAGATGTACTACCATTGCAGACAAATTTAGAGATCTCTTGCCCCAACCACTACTCATTTTTCCTCACACAACCCTCGGCTGATCTTAAAGAGCACATGCGCTGTCATTCTCTTCAATGATGCCGCACTTTTGTAACACTTGTATAGACAATATCTAATGAAACCTTTTAGTTTTAGTTATGAATACTCAACACTACAGTTCAACAGAAAAGTATGATATACATTTTAAACACATTCGTCTTCGATTCTTTAATCCCAACTACTTTTCTTGCCCTCCTTATCAACAAAGAAATAATAACAGGTAAATTATAAAATGCAAAAAAGAAAATTTACTACAGGTGTCCCTCCAAATACAAGTGGACACGAATGTTCGTTGGGCCAAGATAGCTCAGTGTTGGAGCGCTTATTTGGTTCGATAGGTTAGGTTCAAAGTCCAATGCCTTAAATGTTGCATTTTAGCAGCAAACAATCTTGATAGCACATTTTCATTTTTTCTTTTAGTAATTATAGATCTACAAAGCACCAAAAGTTCCAATAATTACGGTTCCTTTTTCGTATGTAAGAAATTAGGTAGCCGCTGTCCGGGAATTATTAAAATATTGACATTTCAAAGATATAAAGTAGTTTGTTCTGGCATAACTTTCGACTATGGTCCTGCATTTTGTCCAAGGAAAGTTGCTCTCAGTGGTATAATGCCATCCATTTGTCTAAGAGCTAAAATTAAGCCAGAGTGGAACTTTGGAATTGTCAAAATAATTATAATCATATTAATTATTATTATTTAGTTTTTCTGCTCTCCCTGCCATTCGGCTTATGAAAGTTAGAAGAAAAGCAACTACAAATTATTGTTGGATTTTATGTTTTTATGACTGTAATCGCTGTTCTTAATTTAAGTAGCTTCTCAATTACCTGACGAAGTTCTGTTCTCACCCGGAATCGAACTAAGTACCTCGCGAGCCAAAAAATGCACTAGTTTTACAAAACAAACTCTTCAAAGATGTAAGAAATTAACCAATTAAAACATAATAATAATCCGTTTAAACATAAACGAAATTACGGTAATAGAGTACTTACCTTTCACTTTGAGTCTGAATTGATGTGTCCACTTTCTATCGAGGAATCTTCAAACTCCACTATTATAGGTGTAATGTGATTGTCATCGAAGACAGGATTCAGATATCTATATAAGCAACAGGGAAGTAAAAAAAAACACTTCGTTGTTGACGGAATGTCTGCATCTCATGGCATGCGAAGCAGTGGAAAAGAAATTTTGCTAAAAAAGAATGAAACAATGGACAGCAGTGCAATGTGAAAACTGCCCACATTTGTATGTGGCCAGAAACAGTAGCATCCTGTGGTTCGTCTGAAATCGGATCGTACCTGCTGGAATTTCTTCTGAATTCAGCCCATGTTCTACGCAAGAAAACAATGTGTCATTTCGGACTCCTGCTTTCGACAAAACAAGAACGTTATCATTTTTGTTGTTTCACTCAGCCAAGTTTGAAGAAATACGTCACTACTACCTGGTTTCAGGCCACCCCTTTCTGTCGTGTGATGCTGATTTTGGAGTTATCGACAAAAAATTAGGAAAATAAGTCTTATATACATGCCTGAGCAATGGTTCGATCTTGGAAGAGCCAGGGTGCAGGATCGATTTCATATAACCCATGATGTCTTCTGATATGAAACATAAGTCAAATTCCAAAGTGTTATTCAAAGACACAGTGGATGAAACTGACAGTAAGGTGAAAATACAAAAGGTGACAGCTGTCAAGAGATTTGGCTACTGAACCTGGGCTCATCTTGGTTAAGTGCACCTACTCATCTGTTGAGTTTTGTAAGAAAATTCGTGTGTTCCAGAAAAACTCAGGCACAGGACGCAAATGTGTTGTGTCTTCGCAGCGGATGACCTATGGCTTCTGTTGGATTGCTTACACGTGCTGTATCCTGATGGTAGAAAGATTAACGATGTGAATTACCGTTATCAGATAAAGATGATATAATTTATTCCACCCGTGTACCACCCATTCTACTGAAATCTAAAATCAGCTCATAATGCGGACAATATTGATACAATGTAATGCTTGTAGTGCTGTAACGACTTACGTCATTCAATTGGTATTTACATGAGGATGGTAAAGGGGAGTTCGACCATATAATACTATTTAGCTGTTACGGATGTAAAGTACATTACTTTCGGGGTATGTAATAACAAATTAGGTTAGGATATTTTAGGTTAAAAATCTAATCTACCCTAACCTAACACTACCTAACCTAACCTAATTTGGTTATTTTAGGTTTGGAATGTAACCTAACCTATTGTATTTATTGTGTATTAACCAAATAGTTAGATATCATCACTGCGAAATATTTCCTTTACATTACTAATATTCATTTATTACTCTTAACACTCATCCAACTGAAAGCGGGTCATTTTGACGAATAAAGATTGCATTTTAACTTTTTTCCTATTTCTTCTTCCTTTTTCCAGTCATCGGCCTAGGTATGCTTCATTTAACATACGTAGTATGCAGTAGCATTTCTATCACCACAAATAAACGTTTCTTTGTATGGGTCTTGAATGACCCGGTCTTCGCTGTTTAAGTGAAGGATATTTGATTTGTCTTGTCTACCTCACACCGTTCGATTTGTTGCCATTTTTCTCATTCTGCATGATTATTTCGTCTCCTTACTCATTATCTTAGCATGCTCTAACACGGTGTTTCTTTGGTAGGTCGCGAGAAGTGTTTTTTTCCTTTTAATTGTGAAAAATTTATTTTGATGCAGAAACATATGTTGTAAAGTAAGTACCATTCAGGAAGAGAAAATTAATGAGCGTTTCCTAATGAGATGAAGAGTAAGTGGTTATTCAGAGCCCTGCCCTATTGTACAGTCAGTAGAGATGCTGGGTTAGGATAGAAAGAGAATGGGTGAGTCAAAATCTGACACGGAGTAGGGGATTGCGTTGAGAATAGTGTGAGCTCTGTGTTACTTTATATTGAAAAAATTAGAGATATGATTTATAAAATTTAATTGGTTTGAAATACCACCATTTCGTAGAATAAAACGAGTATTTGAATAAAAGTAGGTGGGCCACAAAGTACTTTTTAATATTTAATGTGGGTCGCGGTAACAAGTTTGAGAACCACTTCTCTAACATGTCAGCAGTCTTGCTAGGTCTCAAAAACATTCCCGCAAAACGGGAAATTCATATTAGTGGTGAGAATGTGGGATGTTCCTTTCCAAATATGTAGGATACGAGATAAATTTTCTTGAAAATACGTACCAATGGAAACGCATAGTAGTACTTTTGTATATATATCTTAGCGTGTTTGTGTGCATTATTTATTTGAAGGAAACATAACATCATTTACCTTCTAGAAGGGAAATTTACCTTCACGAGCTGGTAAGACTGTCTGTCAGAGCAAATATCAAACATTTTAGTCCAGTTTCACTCGTGCAGGCGAAGAATGTAAATAAACCTTGCGCGTATGTTCTCTGTGCGATAATAATATCCGAGCTAAAGTTTTTGAAAACTTCAGATGATATATTTCGTGAACTGATTAGGCAGCACGAAGAAAGTGAGGAAGCTAACGTAGTCTGGGTTCTGGCTGACCCCCGAATTTTTACCTTCTAGATCTGCCAGTGAAAACCAATATGCTGATCAGTAATATCAAGTTTTAAATTAATTGGTAAATCTAGTAACAGTAAAGTAATCTAGTATTGTTTTCCTTTTAAAAATATCAAAATATTGATGGGTCAATAAATGACCCTATCTTCATTGGAAGCGTTATTTGTGGTATGTTCGTTGGGTGAGTGTTAATACAATACACTTTGCATCATGTATTCCACGTTAAAAGTTGCACAGATATCTGTTGAGTGATACGCAGAAATAAAAGAATCGCCTTCATAGGGGAAAATTTGCAGTTATTTGTCCTACACTTTACCCTTCGATTTCTCGGAATTTAGCTTTCGTGACTTGGCCAGCCCTTCAGTTATTTGCAGAACAGGTTTGATTAGTACGGAAGTAGGAACTTCAATATTGTGAAATAGCATGAATTAATTATAGATGCTTTGTTCCACAAAGAATTAGGTCTAGGATCTAAAATTCTTGAGTGATAAGAGACATGGTCCATGACTATTACATTTGGATCCTCTAGTCGTCAAAACGCAGTTTAGAAAACAATTTTCAAACATTTTGGAATTCATTATTCCATGATAGTCTGCAGGGGCATAGACCATTTTCTTGTGTATTAGGAAAAGTGCGTCTTCGAGAAAACTACAACGTTCTCTGCAATGCAAAATTACAATTCTTTCATCTTTCGTATCTGAAGTTGCCGTTGTACAATTTTCTGTGTCGTTAGTCCAGCTCTTCATTTTATAGGTGTTCGTGTCATATCACGTTTCATCTAAATATATATCGCAGTAGCGTTCATGTCTAAGCTGTTGATTTTTTCCAGATACTGGTTCCACCACGCAATAACTTCTTGAGATTCTCTATTGGCAATTTTCCTTCCTATAGTTTTCTAGGTAAACCCCATGCTACGCTGAAGTCTTAATAAATTTTTTACTGTTGTATGGGAACTCATAGTCTTTTCAACTTTTTTTTTTATTTGCTTCATAGCATAGGTTCAGTTTCTTTATCGTAGGCGCCACACCGTTTTATAAAATTCATATACAGTACGACGCAATAAATCTCGGCGAAAGTCGTCAACTTTGTCAAAAGGCAGTTTTTTTTCAGACACGTGTTTATTTGTGGGAGTTTGGTACTGATCTAAGTTCACATGAGAAAGTGTCTTCAGAGTAATCTCACTGTTACCTGTCACTTCACTCACTAATTTATTAATATTCAAATGTTGTAAAGTACCATTGTTACTCTGTAACACACCACGAAGAAAATC
This sequence comes from Thermobia domestica, assembly GCF_964235325.1. Lineage (NCBI taxonomy): Eukaryota > Metazoa > Arthropoda > Insecta > Zygentoma > Lepismatidae > Thermobia > Thermobia domestica. The sequence goes on along the minus strand of NC_137462.1, from coordinate 136,424,683 downwards.
CTGAACATTCTGTACAATTTGTACTGTCTGCTTCCGTAACTTTCCTTCCTTCCCAATAAACAATCTTTTCCTTTTTGGTGTTCTCTCTAGTGAAGACCTGTAATAGATATTTCTTCATTCAGCACTTCTGAGCCCAAAGGTTCATCGACTAACCATGGCCTGAATATATTCACCGTATATTCATGAATAAAATAGCACTATAGAAGAGAAAAACAGCACAAACAACAACAAAACCAATTTTTATATCAATTTACAGCACCACAAACAACACAACTGAACACGGTTTATAGAAAACACAAGGGAAAATACAGAGAGAAGTGGCAGTATGCTCACTGAAACAACAAAATTCAGCATTTTTTAAAAAACAAAAATAATGAATGAAAGATAAAAGAAGGGTCAACAGAGGAATGTGACAACGTTGACTTTTAGGTAACTGGGGTCATAAATCTCTAACAAATGTCTCCTAAATCCCCAGAGAGAGTTTTGAGGACTTTCTAGATTCCATGAAAAAAGTATCTCTACAAATGTCAGCTAGAATACTTCAAGTTTCAGTATTGAATTCACATACCGTAACACTTGAAAGTCTAACGTAGTTTCATACAGTGAAACGAAACATATTATTATTATTATTATTATTATTATTATTATTATTATTATTATTATTATTATTATTATTATTATTATTATTATTATTATTATTATTGCACAGGTTGCAAGAAAAAATTGGAGCCTAAGATTTTAAAACAGATTTTAGCATTATTTGGAGCGCTGAGTCTAAGAATGAAATCAGATTCTTTACCTCTATGTGCTCCACTTCTTTAGATAAGTTTTTCTAACATTCAATTCTACACAAAATGTGCACTTCTAACCAGGCCTGTAGCCAGCCCAAAAATTTAGGGGGGGCGGTAGAAGTTAGGGGGGGCCCGACCCAATCATATTATACTTCATCACCATATTATAGTTCATTTGCAAGCCTACCGTGAAATTTTATGGGGGCCAGCCAAAGTTTAGGGGGCGGCCCCCCTTGCCCCCCCGTGGATACGGGCCTGCTTCTAACTCCATTTTGTGTAGCTCTAATGTGCAGATGGAGTAAACTTCCGGTAATTTAAATGAACTTCAACACTTCAACTGCAGCAGTGTTTGCCAATTGAGCTATTTTTCAAGTGCCTTCGCTAACAAAATTTCAAATTGGGCAACACCCTAGTTTTGGGGATGCTTTTAATTATCTACAGACTATAACTCTTAAAAATTACCTACTTTCTTATTTTATATATGAAATTACAAATTATTAATTTTATATAATACAGTACAAACTTTGCTTGTTGAGTATTTTGTTCACAGTGAACAATGGTTTTCCTAAAACTAACATCTTCGATACAAAATTATACTTCTTTCAGTACGTTTAAATCTCCAAATCTGACAACAGTAGTTTTGTCGAATTTGTGCTGCTCCAGTATCACTTAACAGTGTTGCTGCCTCAGATAATACCTAGGCCTATTAGTTGTACAGAGCTGTGTAAACGTGAGCACTGCAAAATTTATGGTGTTACTATATTATCGATATTAACATAATGAGTAAGTAAATTTCCAATAAAAGCATCCAAAGTTCACGGCTCCCAGATAAAGAATTTAGCAAATGGATTTAAAATGTGAGGAATAACATTTTGTAAACGATGTAAAGTGTACTCCAGAGCTTCCAAAACTGATTTTAGCAAGCATGTCTTCTTGGAAATCGGAAAGGTCACCAATTTTCACCTATCACCGTCTTTCCAGTTCAATGTACATTCCAGTTCTACTGCTTCTGATATAGTACGGAGTTGGTCCTAATATACCACCACCAATAGTCCGAAACTGCGGTCGCCACCTGACCATTGCCAACCCATACATCTGACATTTCAACTCAGGTGTTTCCTTTTATATATATATATACGTGTGTGTGTTTGTGATTAGTAAAACTGTATAGCTGTAAATTAATTCATTTTTATCCGCTACTTTCAGAGCACAATCTCGTTACCTTTGCATTTTCTGATCTAGCAACACTGAGCTAGTATTGAGGTTATTTTGTAAGTTCTCGCCATGTAGGGTAGTTCACATTGGCCTTGTGCGATACGTGTATTCAAGAAGGATTTGTTATAAAATTAACCTAAAACGTGATGTATTGTAGATTGTTGAATAGAAATAGAATAAGTTCAAGTAGAACAATGTAAATAAAATGAGTTCAAGTAGAAAAGTGTAAATCATCCTGATGTGTTTTGCGACATATGTGAACAACACACCTTCAAAGAAAACAGAAAGATTGTGATTTTGGATAGAGACCTGATGTTGAATACTCTGGTATTAGACTTGGTGATCGGGATAAAACCTGGGCACCGTACAACCTGTCCAGAACATTTACGGAAGTTGGCTACCAGAAAAAAGAAAAGTCTGAAATTCGGTGTACCGAAGTTTAGGAGAGGACCCAAAAACCACCTCGATGACTGTTATTTCTGTCTAGTAAATATTACTGGAATCAATCGAAACAAGAATAGCAAGTAGACTTATCTTAATTCACTCTCTGCAAGACGCACAGTGGCTTATTCACAGGAAGTGTCGATAACATTTCACCAGCTACCAAATCTGTGTGAGGACGAGTATTGTCTCTCTGATGGCTCTTCTGTTACTATGAATTTGACAGTGAGAGAATGTCGTCTACTTCTCAACGTTTCAACCAAGAAGAATTAAATTATCTCACCAGAGATCTCAATTTGTCGAAAGGAGCTTCTGAATTACAGACTTCCAACTTGAACGACAAAAATCTACCAGAACAACGAACCATAGTTACCTTCTACCGTACAAGTGAAAACGGTCTGCTACCCTTCTTCTCTCAAGAGAACAATATTGAATTTCGAAACGAAATTAGAGGACTTCTAAAAAAAATGGATCCCTGAATATTTTCCAGATGATTGACAGGTCAAAACGAAGTTTGATATATGTCCTTCTACACAATGGGAATAAACATGGTTTAATACCAATTGTCACTCAACGCAAATAAAATAAGGTTATAACACCATAGCTTTGGTCTTGGAAAACGTTTAGTGAAAAATTCTTCCATTCCGTGTACGAAAGAGGATCAATAAGCTTTAAGCCTAGAATAGTAAGAAAAGAGAAATGATCTTCATTGTTTTTTTTTATTTCTCAACGTAGTACTCTTGGACCTCAATACACTTGGCCAATCTATGTTCCAACATTTGCATACCCTTCAGAAAAAACTTTCGTCAAGACTGTCAAAATATTCCCCTACGGTACACATGACATCGTTATCACTGTCAAAATCTCTTTTCCTACAGTTGCTCCTTCAAATTCAGAAATAGGTATGAATCACTTGGGACCACGTCTGGTAAATTCCAAAATCAATTCGAAACCAGCATCATGAATGGTTGCCATTGCAACTGTTGACTTGTCGACTACAGCGTTCTCCTGATGGAAGGGCACTTCGCCTGAGAACTTTCCTCTCTGTTTCTGCTTCATGGTTTCGCGCAAGCTTCGGATTAAGTAGGCGTAATAGTCACCTGTGATAGTCTGCTCACGTGTCAAATAGTCAATGAACAAAATTCCTTTAGCATCCCAGAAGACTGATCCCATTATCTTCCCGGCGCTGAGTACGACGCGGAATTTACGGGTGCATGGGGAACCAGGGTGTTTCCACTCCACAGATTACCATTTCGTCTCGATCGAAAGATGAATCCAAGGCTCATCTATGGTTACAAATTGCTTGTAAAACGTTTCTGGATTACGCTTTATCCTGGCCAAAAATTCTTGGCAACAAAGCACTCGGTAGCTCTTGTGATCTATGGACAACATTCTTGGCCATAACGAGAAGATAATTTTTTAATGTGTAGAGCATCGACCAATATTGACTGCACTGTACAATATGATACGTTAGTCTTCTCTACGATTTTGTGTATAGTCACTCTTCGATCGGCCATAACGATATCATGGATATTGTATAATTTTTATTCATTCGTCATTGTGCATGGGGGACCGGCACGTGGTGCGTCTATCTAAACACATATCTATCTATTGACACCATCTATTCACAGTTGAATATGGTGGGGAAGAATCATGGAACGTACTCACCAATTCTTCATGGATTTTCTTGGTGTTAAGTTGTTTTTTCAATAGAAAATTTATCACTACACGGTACTCAGAAGGCTCATTTTCAGCAAATATCACAAAACGGATTATTCACATACTTGTAATTAGAAAAGAAAATGAGTTAGATACTTGAAATTTTACGTGTAAGCCTACTAAAGACAACAACACAGCATACTAAACTTCCGAAGCTGGATCTTATTTCTAAGGGCATCAGGACGAAGACTTATTGATCCACCCTCATATTTTAGCAGATTTGTTCTGCTTTAATCTTTTCACGACTTATTTAATATTTTTAGCTTTGATTATTAGGTATTTAACTCTTTTATTTCTTTGAGGGATGACACTAAATAGCCTTGAGAAATGTCGTACGGTTTCCTTCCTTCATACCAATGATCTTAATTTAATTCTTTCAGTTCATATTTACAAATATTTTACAATGATGGTGAAATCGAATAAAAATGTAGGAAATTAGTTATCTAATTCCGTTTATATTTCAATACTAGCCTAAAAAGATTTTATTTTGAGTGAATGTACTTTTATTAGTAGATTAATTCAAGTATAATAATGAACATTCAAAAACTATATTACTATAATTTACTTTTGGCGTGACTGTAATTTCCTTTGTGCAACTTGTGCCTTTCCTTTCTAAAAGGAAGAAAATTACAACAGATATATATGATCGATTGCTAATATATATATATATATATATATATATATATATATATATATATATATATATATATATAGAGAGAGAGAGAGAGAGAGAGAGAGAGATTAAAATTTCATAAACAGCACTGAGTTTGTGTGTAGAACACCAAGTGAAACGAAGTTTTGGACACAATGAAGTTTGTAAGTATACTACAAATTTGATTAAACTTAAACATTCGTTTTAACTACAAGCACCATAATTAATTTTGTACTACTTTTAGTTTTAAAGATTCGAACTGTAGAAGTCTAGGGCATTGTTTAATCAATTTTGATCGAAAACTTTGTATTTCAAAACTAAGAGGTTATTGAAAATATGTAAAGATTGATTATTGATACCAAAAGTTCCCATTACTTTCTTACTTAATAAATATGTTAGAACTTGTAGTATAGAGTAGCGAACACAGAATAGTAATTTTATTTATTGTTTTGCAATCGAAATTTTCTGAACTCCGTTCTCAGCCACCCATACACTCACACTTCCAGGATTATTTGTCAGTTCTAACTAGCGGGCACATGATCATATCTTTAAATATACCTGAATGATTTTTTCTCTTTAACGTTCCTTTTCTTATTATTGCCTGAATGAACCACTATCGATTTACAAAGAATGGGACATGATTCATCATAACCAAATCAAGTATAAAAATTCAATCTTTACTTATCTTGGACTAGGTTACTCGAGAGGAAAGAACTCTTTGCAGTTGTCCAGTCTGAAAAACGTTCCGAAACTTGTGTTTGAATTCGGAAAATGTATGATTTACTACTGAAAAAGATCTTTCTCTCCTCGTACCTTTATATTAAAATTCTGTCTTGTCTTTTCTAGTTGGTAACCTTACTTTTAATTAACAATTAACTAATAATACGAATAAAGCTGGATGATAACATTGTAACAAAATGATTCAATGTAGTTAAAAACGCAATATATATGGAACACAACATAAGGTTTCCATAAGTGAATATAATCTAATACAGGTATTACTGTTATTCACTTTCAGGTGTTTGCATTTGCTCTTTTTGCCCTTTTCATTGCTTCAGCTGTTAACGGAGGACTTGTTGGCTATGCTGCACCAAGTCTTGTAGCAGCTCCAGTTGCAGTTGCTGCTCCTGTAATTCCAGTGGCATTGCCTCCTACCAGAAGAATTTCTTTTGGAAGAACAGCAACTCCACACTCACCTGGATTCCATACAACTATCCACGATTCACCTATTCCAGGAGAAAGCCATGTCACAACTTCCATTATCACGCCTCATTTTTAACTTTTTCTAATACAAAATAGGGTGTATCATAGAATAGTTTGTGAAAGCATGAACTAAAATATACCAAAGATAATTATTGCATTTATGACTTTTTGTATGTTTCATATATAATTTCGAATAAATAAGAAAAGAGCAAAGGAAATTTAATTAATTTTCCAATGCCTGCTAGTATTCATAAACAGTATCAATTAAAAACATTAGGTACACGTGACCACGGATTGAAGTTCCGGCGGAAAGGACATTGAAATTTGAAATCATCATGGTGGTTTAGATGCCACTTTAATATACAACTATAGCTCCACGTCCTATACAGCCTCAGTGCTGAAAACGGAGGATAAAATTCAATTAACAATCAGCCACCTAAAGAACAATTCAAAAAATGATGAAGACTCCATCATCAAATTCATTATCTACTATAATTTTAGCAATTGTAGAAAAAAATAAATTTGCATCATCAAACATTGTTTTCAACATCGCCTCTTTCTGAAATTGTTCCTATTTCTAAGAAGAGACTGTATTTAAGAAGTTTGAAAGTTCACATTTCTTTCCTTCTTCAGTGAATATTCAGCAGTGTTGTACAATATGAAGATTGTGATTGCAGAAATTTGAGAAAATAGATCCATCCCGGAAGATAAAAGAATGTACAAGAACAAAGCTCTAGACAACCTGTTATAGCCCCTTTAGTTACTATAATCTTTGCGATAATATTATCCTTAACAAATTGTACTGTACAATTGAAATACTACTATCAAGAGTCTGTTTGGAAAGGTAATTCGAATTGATGCCAAGCATTAAATTAATTATTAATTGACACATGTATAGGAACTCAAGGAAGAAAACAGTTTGTAAGACACTGTGAAATGAATATTTTAGAACTCTCTTGGTTTACAACTTTCTTGAAACAATGGTTCTTAACTTACAGAAAACTAATTTGCATTTTAAATTAACTCTTTTTACAGTTTTTAATACTTTTTAAATGTTTTTAATATTTTATTTCTCATTTAAAAAAAATACGTATGACCATTAGATTCAAGGAATTTTAAAGAAAATTGCACGTAACTTACAAACGTAATTCTTTAAAACACTGTATATTTAACATATAAATATATAAGGAATATATAGCTAAATATATAAGCAATATACTTTGCAAGTGCATTAATAAACATTTAGTATGACCATAATTATTGAAATAGAAACTTTGGTGCAAAGTTGCCCCATAGGCACAAATAAATAAATAAATAAATAAAAGAAACATGTTCAACATACGAACATTTTTTTTTTTTTTGCAATATTTTCTCTTCAGTATTTATAAATTTCACTTTCTACACAAAACTGCATGCAGTCTACAAATATTGATATTAGAATGATGATAATAGTATCAGTACTTAGTATGAATTATCGATATTTGAAAGAACATTATTTTTTTCTGGTACAGTCAGAGAAATCACATTTGGATATTTTAGCATATGTCACACAAAAATGCCAACTCATGAACAGAAAATAATTTTCGTGAACTGGCATACCTTATTTGTTCTTTGTGTCCAAGAATGTCATCCAAAACGTAATCAGTGGAATACTTACAGGGTTTGGGCTTTCATCCTGAAGCCCAACCAAATTTCATGATTTCTTTCTCTCACTCTTCATACTTTTACTTCCAGTAAGTTTCGGGAAACTGGAATTCCTTTTCTCCGACTCCATAGTTTTATCTGGCACTTCATCTTCTTCCGACTCAATCAGCTGTTTATACTGACTTGCACTTTCCTTGCGCTTCTTAGGTTTTCTTTTATTCTTCACAGAACTCCGTTCTAATTCCTCTACCCTCAATAATTCTTCTTTCTTCAACTTTTTGTGCAAATCTAATTCTCCTCCTGGGTCAGCTCTATACATTTCTGGTTTTGACTGTGTTGAAGTAGACTTACTACGTAATGCTATTTCCTCGACTGTAGCTGATTCATCCTTATTTATTAAATTAATGGACATGGCGCTTGATTCTTGCTTCATTGCTGTAGTTCTAGACTTGGCATTGCAAGCATAAGCGTAGTGACCAATGGCTGAACAAGCGAAACATCTACGATGTTTAGCTGGACATTGATTTTCCATATGTGTTTTGAAACAATTGTTATATTTGCAATCACTTAATCGAGATTTCAATTTACTCTTGAGGCAGTCCGTACAATACTTCTTATAATGATTCTTTGCATGCATGCCCTTTTGCTTTGCTTTCAACTGCTCAATTTCTTCTTGTAACTGAGAAATTACAAGGTCACGCTTCCTAAATTCCTCTAAGATCCACAAACGAAGTTCTTTTTCACCTTGGTATCCCATATCTTGAAGTCTAGCCCTACACATAGATTCCATCCTATAAGACTGCACCATTTGTTATGTTAGTCAAAAAATCAGTGCAAGGGTATTTATCTTAAATACCTTTCCAAATCTTACTAGTGTTCTACAATGCACATGTAAACAGCTACCTGACTGCATCAACCGTTTACTCCATCTATATATCTCTGGGTACATTTACATACACCGTTACAAACACCAAGGTTTAGAGATACTACACTTCAACAACTTTACAATGCACTCAGCCACTATTGGCTCATATTCACTTTACTAACAACTTCAGCCACTTATGGCTTCATTCCAACATCAATATAAATACGCACTGGCATCAATATAGGTGTCAGAAATTTGTAAGGACAAATGAAGAGCGTAACTATGTAATTCAAATAGTGTGTATTTATATTGATGTTGGAATGGAGCCATAAGTGGCTGAAGTTGTTAGTAAAGTGAATATGAACCAATAGTGGCTGAGTGCATTGTAAAGTTGTTGAAGTGTAGTATCTCTAAACCTTGGTGTTTGTAACGGTGTATGTAAATGTACCCAGAGATATATAGATGGAGTAAAAGGTTGATGCAGTCAGGTAGTTGTTTACATGTGCATTGTAAAACACTAGTAAGATTTGAAAAGGTATTTAAGATAAATACCCTTGCACTGATTTTTTGACTAACATAACACTTTCTTTAAAAGAATCTAATGTTAAGATTCAAACCTCACCCCAAAGTTTAGCGATTTCTAAAAACTAAGCTTTTCTAAGTGAAGCCCCCTCTCAAATTAATTTCCTGGATCCGCCACTGTTCGTAATTTATTTTCCAACGAGAAATCCATTCCGGCATCTACATAAATAGCAAAGTTGCCTAAAATTAGAAGGCAAGAAGTATCAAAAGTAATATTTTCCTATCTAAGGGATTACTTTGGAAAAATGAAATGAAATGAAATCTTTAAGTTTTACGTCCCACGATTATGCCGGTTAGGCTAAAGGAGACGGTGATGATGAGAGATGAGTGAAATAAAGAAAGTGGGAGGAAACGGGAGAACTTCGAGAAAACCCACGAGCACGGTGTTTGTCCACCACAAAGTCCACACGGCGCGAGCTGGGATCGAACCAGGGACCCCAAGCACCGGAGGTGAACGCTCTACCATTGAACCACCGCGCTCCCCGGGATTACTTTGGACCAGTGCAAAAATAACCCCCATTAGAGGCTGAAACCACATTCTTCCAGTTTTAGCTTTTCTTAACTTCAAAACGTTTGACACTTCAACTATTGCTTCAAATTCCTAAACAGTACACAGTAGTATTGTAGGAAACTAACTTTAACGGAAATTCTTGTAGGAGATATCACTCAGACTTTTTCGGCCTTTATAGTGACTGCTTTCCACAGCTCTACAAGAACAAATCCTCCTGGTAATTAGAACTGAAGTTAACCGCTAAGATTGTACCCAAAATACAGCGATGTTCTATCTTAAAGTGGTAGTTGAAACTTTCTTGTTACAGTTCATGGTTTTACAGACACAGGACTGTGCATTTGTTTTGATGCTTTGTGCAAAGTAATCCCTGATGTGCAAAGTAATCCCGTCTTATGGAACCTCAAACGCTAGTTTTGAATCTAAATCTTATTTCTGTAATGTAAGTATTTCAAATTAAAAATTACGTTAGAAAAATGGTTGCCTTCTGAGAGTATTTTGCGACTTCTAACAATTATACATTTCTATTTTATGAACAATAAGATCGATATATATTGAGATCCGAATTATACGAGAAAATAAAAGGTAAAATAAAACTTAGAGATAATGTTAAATGCATTTTCAAATCGTTTTCAAAAATCTGTACTTTCACTTTCTTATTATGCAGTAAGTTAAAATGATATTTACATATCTTCTTTCTAAATTCAAAACCATTACAGCAAAGACCCAGATTGATTGCCCCTTCTTCCAGAAACCGAACTTGCTACTCGTCCTTTCCAGGTTTAATTTTCTACTGTCACCACTTCAATATATTTTCTCATCATTAGTTTAATAACAGTACTTTAATTCTTTGATATATTATATTATGAAATTTTTTAATAAGTTACGTTAAAAGTTAAATGCCAATTGCACAAATTTGACATCGATTTTCCTCTTATGATACAAAGTATTTAATTAGCCCCAGTTTTAAATCTGTCACTTTTTCATCATTTCAAAATCATTTGAAGTATCTTCATGTTGGTTGACCGACTTAAGTCGCTCGTACAAGAGAGTAAAGTTTAGTTTCTAAGCAACTCTTACTGGTAACGGAAATGTATTAGTGTTCAGCAAAACGTAGACATTTCGAAAACACATACGACCCCACTTGGTTCTACTTGATCGTGCTTACCAAATGACATCACACTCATTCACTACCTGTTTCTATATCTCAATTTCGTCGCATTAGAACCAGAAAAACGTAACTCCATTTTCGTAGGTTTACAGCCGAGAGGACAAAAATATTATTTTGTGAGAGAGGTGTGTTTTTATTAAGATGGTAATTGAGCTACATTGCAACAGATGTTCGACAAGAAGAACAGATGACATTATGTTCCACTTACACCAAGTAGGGCTTTCAAAGTCATGTCCAAACATGAAGAAAATAAAAACCGCATTTTTGGAGTTACATTCTTTTGGTTCCCATGCGACGATTTGTACTAACTGCTTCTTCAATGCTGCCCGTTTGGGCAAATTGGGCTGCTGAACGTTCCCTAAGCGATTTACATGCGATTTAACCGCTTCAAAAGTTGACTTTTTTTAAGCAAGGGAAGCTTTTTGTGATTTTATATTTGGGCGTAGCTGTCAATATTACCATCCACGAAGGATCTATAAATTATGTCTTGTGCAAAGAGGTTGAAATAAATAAATAAAAAGCTTCTTTCCTTCGCAAGAAATTCGGGAATGCTATGAATATTATTACTTTCTCAACAATATACCAAGCAATATTACACTAATAAACGCAAATTAGTAAATCATAACTATATTCACCAATCAAAATAAAAGTTTGTGTGTTTCTTTGTATACAAATCGAAAGTAAAATAATATCACATTGCTTTACCTTGTTTTTCACACATAAGGGATCATCATCCTTGAAACCAACGATTCCGCCACGAGCTTCCTCGAATTGTGTAATCCTAGAGTTTGATTTCACATAACCTTAGAACTGATCATGTATTTTAAATGGAAGCTCCCATGTTTCTAGCTGTTTCAATTTCTGAGAATACATATAAATTTTAGAATTTTAATACACTTTCTAAGTTTCGTTTTAGAAACATTCTACAATGTTCTGTCAATAAGAAACAACGAGTCTCATATATGATGATGCAGTCTTTCGATTTAGAAATTCACTATGAATTAAAAAATATTTTGAGAGCGACATGATAATCAAAATGGACCACCTTAATCCAGTCGTCAATAATCACTTACAGTGTAGTTGTCATCACACTATTAATTTTGAGTTTTTTTTTTAATAAAATTACTGGCTATGATGGGTAACCTTCATGGAAATTACCCATTGTATGGCAGATCTTACCCTTGGTGATCGTTGACTCATTTGTAATGCCATTGGGGATGCGGTGGTTCAGTGGTAGAGCGTTCACCTCCGGTGCTTGGGTCACTGGTTCGATCCCAGCTTGCGCCGTGTGGACTTTGTGGTGGGCAAACACCGTGCTCGTGGTTTTTCTCGGGGTTCTCCCACTTTCTTCATTCCACCATTTCTCATCTCTCACCATTACCGTCTCCTTTAGCCGGTATAACCGTAGAACGTAAAACTTAAAAATTTCATTTCATTTTTTGTAATGCCATTTTGTGCAATGTGCAGTTGTGGTAATAGTTTAAAACCCTTAAATAACTGCTAATTGCTACTAAAGTTCCTTCTTGGCTTTATGCTACCGTGCGTGCCTTAGACGCGGAAGACTTGGGTCCGAGACTTAGCAGGAACTGAATTGGATAGTATCTCAATTTAAGATTTAGATCTATGCCTCATTTAGCCTTGGTGCTGAAAAGGACACTACACCCCGTATCAAACAGCAATAAAAAATGATACTGTTCAAAATTTTGTTTCTCGCACAGAAACAGATCTTTTAAATTGATACTCCAACAAACTACCATATTTTGAACTACAAAATGAAAATCATGTTTAGCATCTATAAAGGTAGTAGGTAAAAGGTCCAAATGAATAAATCGAGTTGCGTTATGAGACATAGTGCACCTAACAGAGGATGTCAAAATATGTGTATGTGCAAAGTTATAGCGGCTGAGCACATAAAAAACAGAGGGGGAGGGGATCAAAGTTGGTGGGAGAAGGGCTATGCTATGTTATAGAAATATATCAAATAGAATGTTGAATCGTAAAAATAGTGAAAGATAGACAATGCAAACAGTGATAGTTTCACATACTGGCAAAGACGAATGGGCAGAGTATATAACGAACCTCCGCCGCCATCTTGAAATCCACCATTTGAAATCTGTAACATTTTTTTTTTAAATAGAAAGGTAGTCATGTGATGTATCAATTAGGGTCAGCATGATCTCAAAAAGTCAATTATGAACTTTGGTGATTTCTATCTATAATTATATGGGGGATTTAGGATCATGTTTATGATTATTTACTATAATCTAGGAGAATGACACTCGTATGTTGAAAATTGGATTATCAGGAAATCATATTAGACTACAGTAGTCCATTTTTCATCCAGATATCACATGCTACGCTTGTCATAAGTTGATATTGCTTACGAAGGTAGACAAAGAAAGTTGAGTAAAACATATAGCAAGTGTTGAAAAAAAATAGTGGTCTACGTACAGTACATAATCTCGTACATAACTACATTCCAATCTATCATATTTTAATGTTATGGTCTATATTAGTAAGTATGTCATTTAGGAGAACATAGCTATATAAAATCCACATTGTTTTCGAACAAAAGCGAAGGAAACAGCTGTAACACTTCTTCCACACCGGAACAGTTCTCTTCGGCACTATATGAAGCAAATTGGAAGTAATGTCATAAATAATAATGTACTGATATACAACTTGGATGTCACATTTCACTGCTAGTTTTTTTGGCTTATAGATATGTTTAACTTACATTTGTTTCTGTGATAATCCAAACTTTGAACATACGAGTACCAGTCTCTTAGATTTTCGTAAATAATCATAAAATGATCCTAAATCCCCCATATAATTAGATAACGATCACTAAAGTTCATAATTGACTTTTTGTGAACTTGCTAACCCTAATTGATATATGACTACATTTCTATTTAAAAAATATCACATATTTCAAAATGGCGGATTTCAATATGGCGGCGGAGTTTCGTGATCTACACTGTCCATTCTTCTTTTGCCACTATGTGAAACTATCGCCGTTTGCATTGTCTATCTTTCACTATTTTTACGATTAAACAGTTTATTTGATGTTTTTTTATAACATAGCATAGCCCTTCTCCAACCAACTTTGACCCCTTCCCCCTCTGTTTCATATGGTACTCAGCCATATCAGGCGCATTATACCTTATCCCGCAACTCGATACAACCATTACGACCCTTTACTTGTCAATGAGCCAACATTCTGGATGTTAAACTAAGTTTATTATTCGATGAAACTTCAACGAGGCATTTATTCAATATAAAATCAGCTGACTTCTTACTTAAGTAGTTTCACAAATATAGTTTAAAATCCTTAAATAAGTGTTTTATAGATACAAAGCTAGCTTTCATAGTTATAGTTAAAAGGAAACATAAAAGAGAAACTATTCTTTCTGGTGAATTTGACGTTCTTCTATTTCAGTTGATCATGCAAAGTATCCGATGTGTATGTGGATACCAGCAGGGTCTTGATAATAATTTGCTCTTGATCAATTGCCGTTCATTATTTAGGAGCTTTCTAGGTATAAAATTTATAATTCTTGTACTTTTCGTTCTTCTTGAGGTTGTTTTCGTTGTCATCAATATTATGTATACTTTATAATGTAAGAATAAAAACACTAGTTATTCTGATGATTCTATGCTTTATTGAATACTGAGAAAAATTAATCTAACGAGCGATCGATATGCAGAGATGATTTCATTAAGTAAAATTTAACCATAAACAACTTTTCCAACGCTACCAGCAACAACAGCCGGAGAGGCAACTACACCAGCAGCAACTGGAGCAGCAACAGCAGTACCAACAACAGGAGACGCCACAGCAGCAACTGGAGCAGCTACAACTGGAGATACTACAGGAGATACCACAGCAGCACCAACTATAGGAGATGCAACTGCGACAGGAGCAACTACACTAGTTCCTAGAACAGTGGATGTGCTTACGGAATTTGATGAAGATAGTCCACTTGCTGGGGATAGAACTGGTCCTCCTGCTACAACAGGTGATACTACAGCTGCTGATCCAATAACTCCGGCATCAACTGTAGCTGAGATAGCCAAAGCTAAAGCAATAACTGAAAACTAAAGAATTGGCATGATAAATTTGTTAAATTTAAGTGATTATTAATGGGAAATGGGAAAGTAAAACACTACTTTCAATAATGCATCCCTCAATATATGCTTACTGGGAGAGAAATTCTTTTGAAAATTACTTGTCTGTTAATTCCCTCACGGTATCAGAAATGTCTTTTTTCTGGAAGTAATATTTCTGATACTATATGCTATATATGAAACTATTTTTCTATACATAACTTATATTCTGTAAACATACGTTATGCAGTACAAGAAAGGCCTGAAATGTTATTTTCTTCTGAAATTCGTAATATTTTTCTGACTGTGGCTGTAAAAATCGCATGTTTCTGGTATGTACGAAGAATGAACGTAAAATTGTAGAGTTTTATAAGTTTAACGATCCCTTCTATTACTTACAATGAATAAAATTGTAATTCTAATCTCATTTGATCAAATAAGTGCGATAAAAATACATGGGATACTTCATTAAGTGCCTGTTTGTACAGAAAATAGTTAGCCATGTTCCATAATTCGTTCCTTGACTTTGGAAGATATGGCTACTTAAAAAATCCATACTTTAGAGTCTTATGAAATTAGAAATTTCATTATTTTTAGTATGTAGTTCATTCAGCTCTTAAGAAATCATAAAATGTAGGATCAGTGGATGAGTCAAGGAGGATGCATTTCTCTAGTACTTCCCACATTATTTGTTTCCCATGGGGTCAAGACAAACACGTTAGATACGAAACGTACAATGTTAATGCATTATATTGACTCAGAAGTTCTATAATGAAAGAGAAAATAACAATTATAATTTCAATTTGACAAAGACAGGATATAAAAGAGAAAAAGGTTCAAAGATGAGATAGGTAAGGATATGTATTTACATAAAAATAAGAAGAAATAGACACCGGCCTATGTTGTTTGCCTGGTAGACGTTAGGAACTGAAAAAGAAAATGTTGCACCAGTTGTTTAGGTTGATAATAGAAATGACGAAATTACTTGACTCATATATAGCTAAGGGATAGAACCATCATCTTTGTTGCGAAGTTTCTTTGGTTCGATCCCAGGCCGTGACAATTTGTGGTTGACAACAGTATGTCCTTTGGTGTTAAGATTCTTTTCCCATTTCCTCCACATTCTTACACAAAAATTATTCTGTAATAATTCACTTACTTATTAGCTTATACATATTGATTAGCTTATACCACATAAATTTGGAACATTACAATAACACATACTCTTAATTTCATACAAAATGTTTGTTAAAATGCCGGTTTTATGCCCTAATATTTAAAAAAGAAATATTTAACTATTAATCATATTCAACTGTGAGTTATATCAAAGAGTGCGACTACGTACGTGGATGTTTTGAAATGTTATTACTCACATAATGCATGATTGGCTGTTAGTTTTTACTGTTTCTTGAAGAACTAATAGCGATATAAGCACCAACCTTCTTTTATATAATACAAACAATTCCTTTCACTTCCACATGGAATTCTCTTTCACACAGTTATTCAGAAACAAAATATGCGTATGTTATTCCTTGTATATTTGGTGAAACAATTTAAATATAAAATGGCACTCTTATTACAGAGAAATTTATGAACAGTATTAGTAATTAAGAGTACGCATGCAATAATGTGTAAGGTCATAATTTAAATTTTCAAAATACAATCTTTATCGTCATTATGTTATAGGATATATGTTTCCGTAACAGTATATAACTAAAAGTAATATTAATTTTTTTCAAGAACGCGTATCATTTTTGTTACAATTATGATCTTTGTGTTTCATTTATGTCATGCAAGGTCAGTGTTCAGATTTATTTGAATGGTATAACTTTTCTTAATAAAAGACGAGAGTTAATTTACACGCACACACAAAAAATGATTTTTTAACTCTTAGCGTACGTTTTTCGTGAAATAATGTTCAATCGGTGTTTGGTTCTAAGACGCGTTCGAATGTTTGTGCACGATTCCACAGCTCAAGGAAACACAAGAATGACCATATTTGCTTAAACCTTTAGATCAGATACACCATTAGGCCTATACTGGGTGCATTTTACACGAACATAAAAAAAAAAGATGACCTTGCTACCAGATTATTATTAGTTCTTCACTGCACCCACATGCTTTTAATCGAAATGTAAAATAATATTCGGTTGGTGGATTGCCCTGAAGAATTACCGATATGTAGCGCATCTACAGTTTCATACTAAAAATTAAAATATAGTTATTATATCTAAATAGAGTATTTTTCATATGCGTGGTTTATTGCTGTCTTGTTTCTACTTTCAGTGTACTTGTTTCTATTCACAGTTTCTATACGGATAGCTACTGTTCCAAATAATCATTTATTTTGCATTGATATCAATTCCGAACACAGTTATTGGGTGCTCAATTACATAAACAAATGAGTTATGTTTCTCAGTAAGAAACTACGATAGCCTTCCAAACTATGAGAATTCATTACTCAAACTTGAAGCACTTCATCTATAATTACTATTTGAAGTAGAGGAATAAGATCAAAGATACATTATGTTCCTCAGACGATGAACCTATATACGCGCTATGTTTTACTGTCTTACTATCTGTGAGGATTAACTTTAAAGCCAAGAGTGGTAATTGATGTCTATCACTTCTGCTTGCAATTAAAGGAATAAAATCAAGGATGAAACATACTCTTGGTGCTGAATATATATATAAACAAAACTGCATGTGGCTGTTTCCGTTTTATCAATTATGTGAAATGTGTTGCAATAAAAATAATGGTAGATTTTTACAATTTCAAGCTTTACATTACAGATAAGAGTCGAGTTAAACTCATCCTTGTAATGCTTAAATCTGTGTAAATATATATATTTCTAAATATCTCTTTCCGTTTTCACCGTATGGAAAAAAGTACTGAAACCATAACAGTAGGTTAAAAACACTTCTATTTTTATAGAGTGTTGCGGGTGGTGATGTTTCCTTGATAGCCTAGATTGATTACTGATGTCCGGTTGTCGGTATCTATTACGGTTTTTTTTCTTTTTTGTGGCGATTCACGCTTAAACTGGACAGTGTCGTTGGACTTGAGAAAAACGTGTAAGCAGCTTCCGGGCCACAGAGAAAAAGAAAAAATAACAGCATCTGTTAGGACCAAGTACTAGTGGACGTTCTAAGTCATCTCCGTTTCACAAAGATCTTTGCAGTGCCTTAGTTGGGGCAAATATCCCGTTGGCAAGATAAAGAATGAAACTTTCAAAATGTTTTTGGAACAGTACACAAATCGGAACATTCCTGACGAGTTGACCCTCCGAAAGGAGTATGTGCACCGCTGGTATGAAGACACTATTGAAAACATTTGAGCCTATGTCGCGGGTAAGATCATTTTTGTGTGAATTGACGAAACAAGTGATGCAATGGAGTAGCTCCGTTGTAAATGTGATTGTTCGTACGCTAGAGGAAGAAAAACCTGGAAAATATTTATTCTCGCAATGGAGATCTTGGAAAACGTAAAGCACCAAACCATTTGTCATCTGTTTGACAAAAGTCTCTTTCTGTTGTGGGTGCAAGGCATACTGCATGACAATGTCCTGCTCTTTCTTATTGATGCTGCACCATACATGGTCAAAGCAAGAAAGACAATTAGGCGTTTTATCTCAAGTTGGTTCATGTAATGTATGTCACACATGCTTTGCAAAGGGTGAGTGAGGAAGTGCGGAAACATTTTGCAGATGATGACAAACTAGTGTTCAATGTCAAGAAAATTTTGTTAAAATCCCAGTCTAGAGTGCGATATTTTCGTGAGATTGCCAGTGAGATACCTCTACCTCTGGATTAGTGCAATCATTTTGACGTGGTTAAATCCGTGATTGACAGCTTGTACGCGGAAGATGATGCTTCCATAAAATGTCTCAAGATCTAATGGCAAATCTTCAGGTGAAAGGCAGTTTGGCGTACATTAACAGTATTTTTTTTCTCATTTAGCGACATCATTAAACTATCTTGAAAAACGAAACCATTCAATCAAAGGTGAGTGATGTACAGCAAAAACTAGGTTAATGTAAAAGTAAAATTGGAAAACCTATCAGCGAGAAACTTAAAGTAGTTCTTGAAAAAACAAGGGGTATCATACTATGTGCTACAACGGTATATTGTACTAGGGTTGTATTGTCGTACTATTATTTACCTGTACCGGTCTTAGAAAGGTGATCAGAGGTGCGACAACGGAGCATATTTGGTAAAGAAGAAGAAAAATTGTATTAAAAAGATTATTAGTGCTCCTTAGTTACCAAAAAAAATTGAATATATAAATAAGTAAGATTGTTGAGTTATAGATTGCAGGGTTATCAGGAGAATTGATATTTAAGAAGTTAATCGATTGTAATAGGTATATTAAAATAAAATAAAGTAAGGTATAAAATAAATGATATTTACACTTCAAAGTTCTGTTATAGATATTGTGGCTGAAGAAATATTTATTAAGAACCAGTGGTGTTACATAATTAAATGGTGCCTTCACACCGGGAGTTAGTGTATCGTTCTGAAGTACAGTAACAACGGACACAATTGAGTCCAATATTTATGTTACTATATTAAGAAGCGGTAAACGAATAAATCGAGGTATGTCGGAAACAGAAGGTATACAAGACCGACCTATGCAAAGTGGTAGTCATGCTCCTGACACCGTGACGGACCTTTTAAAACAGATATCATGCCAAATGAACCAACTTCAGCAAAATATGGTTACCCAACAACAATTTGAGGAATTTCAGAATGTAACCCATCAACAATTGGAGGAGTTCCAGCAAAATATGGTGACTCATCAGCAGTTTGAGAAGCAGTTTGAGGAGTTCCAACAAAAAATGGCTACCCAACAACAATTTGAGGAGTTCCAACAAAAAATGGTTACTCAACAACAATTTGAGGAATTCCAAAATGTAACCCATCAACAATTGGAGGACTCCCTAAAGCAATTACAACTTAAAATTGAGGAACGACTGGAAGATAAAATGGATCAATTACATTGTAAAATAGAAGGTCAATTGGAGGAACAGATTTCCACGAGATGTAAGCAGTATGACCAAAAGATGGAACGAATATCCCAAAATTACACTGAGATGCAGGATGTGGTCAAAGCCATGGAATCGGTAATTAACGAACACACCTTTCACATCCGAGAACTCCGGGAGGATATGAATTGTTGCCAAGAATGGTACCATACTACTAAGGAAGAGCACGACGGTGGACATAGACATCAGTCTCACAGTGGACATAGAAATCAGGCTATGTATAATGGATTAGAACCAGTAATCTCTCATGATGGTGGTTATAGAAATCAGTCTCCTTTTAAGGAACCAGAACCAGCAACACCTCATCGAGTTTTGGAGGATAGTGAGTCTTCGGGATACAGTGATGGAAGTACCGAAGTCGAAAGAAGAAAGAAATATTCATCCCGTAGGAATTCAAAAGGTTACGGTAAATATTCAAAATTTCATAATAATGACCAACCTTTGCGATTTAGCGAGGTAAAGTCATTGACCAAATTTAGCGGTGGACCTGATGATATTCCTGCACGGGTATTTATCGAGAAGTTCGAGGACGAATGCGACTTGATAGGAATCAAAGAATCAAAATTCTTGAAGATACTTCCACACGTCCTACAACCTCCATGTTTAACGTGGTTCAAAGCCATTCGAGAAAATCTCCATGCTTATTCAGATTTTAAAGCGGCCCTACTATCCAATTATGAAAACGACTTTATGCTTGCTAACAGGGATGCTTTATTACGTACCAAAGTTTTCGATCCCCGAAGCCACAAAAATGTTACGGAATTTGTAGTATCGACATACAACGAATTAAAAGCTCTAAATCCTAATCATCCGGAGTCACGTATAATTGCTTCAATTCGCATACTATTGCCGTTCAGATTGCAACAAATGTTAATGTCTGCACAATGTGTCAATTTCAGTCATATGGTCATGCTAGTGCAGAACTTCGAGAGTCAATATTTGATGCAGAAAAATAATAAAAATCCCAATAGAGGTCAGGGTAATGGTAGCCGCAATCCTATTAATTATGCTCATGTTCGCAATCTAAGTGTACAAAATGGAAATAACTCACACACACAAGGAAATGGCAATCATCGTTTTAATGAACGAGCGTGTAATCCAAATAATACCGGTAACTCAACTCAACCTAATGGAAGAAATAATAATAGGAATTTCCGAAATAATCACCGAAATTATAATCGAAGTAACAACAATTATCGTGATTATGCACAAAATCGATTCATAGGTGGTAGCAATTATAATAATAGAAATCCAAATTCTGTGTATGCATACAATCGATCCGATTCTACTCAAGAATGCGGAATACAATGTTCCTTAATTGCGCCCTTTGAACGAATAACTTGAACCAGTAAAAAGGCGTCCGACAGATGTGTTTTAGACCGACTTTGCTTATGTCTATGGTTAATGTGTTCTTTATTCAGTTTATTATTTTGGCAACCTACCGAAAACACTAAAAAGAAATGGATGGACTTAGTTAAAAATGTAGTCCCTCCTGAGATCATAAGTAAAATTAATATAAATAATGTATAATAGAGGGAACTCAATCTCAAAAAGAGATAAACGTCGTATTTCATAATTATATAACTTATTTATTGTATTTTTCTTCATGTTATTTTATCTTCAACTATTTTTCTAGTGTAACAATTATTTTCTTCAATGTTAAAGAATGCTATATTGTTTTATTGTGTTCACAACACTATAATTACTCAAACCCTTTATGCGATCTATATGTATATTCACGTAGAATGTTTATTCCGTGTTTACATCTGGATCAATTCTATTAGAGAACATATTTATATTTAATACAGTGCAATTATATTTAACTTCATGAATTAAACTATGCATATTATGGTAAAAATATCCTAGTGAATCTAAAAATAATTGTGGACCGTATTATTATAGTTATTTTCTGTTGATGCACCTTGTTATTTATATTATAATGTAAGGCCAAAGAATATGCTTAATTATGTGATTGATTTTATGATACTGATGTAAAATATAATTTTATGTATATACAAGGGCTGATCAAAATGTGTATACTTGTACGGTCCAGGATTCTTTTCATTTATTGTTAATGAATAAATGAAATCCATGTTCGTGACGCCAGATACAACGGTATATTGTACTAGGGTTGTATTGTCGTACTATTATTTACCTGTACCGGTCTTAGAAAGGTGATCAGAGGTGCGACAACGGAGCATATTTGGTAAAGAAGAAGAAAAATTGTATTAAAAAGATTATTAGTGCTCCTTAGTTACCAAAAAAAAATTGAATATATAAATAAGTAAGATTGTTGAGTTATAGATTGCAGGGTTGAGGATAAAGTGGAAAAATGGCGGCGGATGGATAGCAACTTATGTCGCTTGATATTACATTTATTAAATAACCATTGTGTTCAAGATATTATAAACTCAATCTTATATCGAGTGTAATAACTAGTGCTGAAAAACATAAACAGTGATAAAATAACAGAAGAAAAACCATCGAAACTAACTCACAGACAATTAAAACATTACGTGTTTAGTGAGGTCGGTGGATTTCCCTAGACTGTTCCAGATCAATCTAGTATTGGTGAGAACGTTCTTATATTTTATGTTATAAGTGTTTGAATTAATTAACATTAATAATTTTCATTTGTATATATAGGTCTTTTATCTTAAAGTGATTACATAATGTTATGTTGTATATATAAAACTTAAAACAGAAATAGAAAATGATTAATGAACCGGAAGTTGAATGCGAAGAAACTACAATACAATCAGATAATAATATTATGGACATGGAACAAAGTTCCAATACAGAAACAAATACTAACATTGAACAAACGAAAAGTTTGATGTCATCTTCCGTACATGGCATCCAAACTATAGGTAGCAAAGTAGAAAAACCTATAAAAACTCAAAATAATTTTACGGAAATTAGTAAGACAAAATATAAACCGCATCACCTTGCGCCATATTTTGTTTTCGTGAAGTCAACCATTGAGGAACTAGGCAAAAAACATATCATGTCTATAAGTAGAAAACAATTCCTTGCGGAAATTCCAGGAATCGAAACAGTAGACAAAATAGGTAGAAACCTATTAAAAATTAAGTTCAGGTCAGGTGAGGAAGCTAATAAATTCCTAGAGCATCCCATTCTTGATCAAAATAAATGGGAAGCATATATACCCCACCATTTAATATACACCACTGGTGTAGTACATGGAATAGAAACGGAAATAGAAATGAACGATCTTCTAAATGATATTAAAAGTGACGTTCCTGTCACTTCTGCCAGAAGAATATACAAAAAAACCGCAAAAAGTGAAATTCAACCAACCGCTACTGTTATATTAACGTTTGACTCACAACAATTACCAACAGATATTAAGTTATATTACATTAAACGCACTGTACATACATATATACCAGTTGTAAGACAATGCATCATGGGATGCAATAAATATGGTCATCGAAAAAACAATTGCCGCTTAAATAAAGTGCTATGTATTAAATGTGGATTACCACATTCAGCTGATCAATGCACTAACCCCCTTCATTGTATAAATTGCGGAGGAAAACACGCAGCTGACTATTCACAATGTCCAGAAAGAATCAGACAAAATAAATTGATGGAACTCATGGCTAGGGAGAAGATATCATTTAATGAAGCTAATGCTCTTCTGAAAAATTCTAACAACGTGACAAGTAATTCAAGTCAAGATAACGACAAACATAATAACAATTATAGGCCGACATCTGAAAATAATTCAGTGTTTCAACAAAAAACATTCGCGTCAGCACTCAATTATGATAATATGCCACCTTTAGTAACTCCCCTATCTCCTCCAATAAATCGTATGTCTACTTGGGTTCAATCCATGAAAGATATTTCAGGCTCACCACCTGAAAAACGACGCAGAGGACATGTGGAAAATAATGCATGGAAAACACACAATACAGCTACATACCGAGAATATACAAAAATTGGTAACAAAAATAACAAACATGCCCAAGCTTCTACATCTTTCGACTTTAATAATAAAATCCTACAATCACAAAGGGAAACTGGATTAGTTAAAAACATTAGTGAAAAACAAAATACAGAAAACACATGTCCAGTTAAAAATAAATCCTTAATATTGCAACAAAATACTCAGAATAAAAATGAATTACAAAACGCATACTTAAAGGGACAAATTAACAACGACAATTCAAGTTTCACTAATCAGTCAGGATGGAATCAATCATCACAGAATCAGGATCAATGGATGGGTATAAATTCATCAACAAACGTGACCTTAAATATTCAAGACCAAAAAAAAATACGAGAAGGCATTAAAAAAATTTTATATACGTATGCCATATCTAGAGAGGATACTTTTTCGCAAAATCAATTTGATGCAGCTTTAAATAATGTATTTACATTATTAAAATTGTAGAGTAGCATCTTGTATGGCCATTTGCAAAAAAGAAAGACTAACCATAATACAATGGAATGCACAGAGTATATATGGCAAGTTACAATATTTAAAAATATTAGTGTCTATTTTTGTTCCTGATATTATTTTATTACAAGAAACCTGGTGCACACCAAGAATTCCTCTAAAACTCAAAGGATATCAATGTATTAATCAGATTCGGCATGATGCTCACGGAGGAATTGCTATTTGTGTTAAAAATCATTTAAGTTTTAAAAATTTAAATTTTAGTTTACAAAATATACATTCACATATTCAACTGCTTGGTATAATGATTGAGAACCTAAAAATAATTAATATTTATATACCTCCAAAAATAATCGTGGATCATAACTTTTGGAAACAATTATTCGCTAACAATGATATTGATTATATA
This sequence comes from Thermobia domestica, assembly GCF_964235325.1. Taxonomy (NCBI): domain Eukaryota; kingdom Metazoa; phylum Arthropoda; class Insecta; order Zygentoma; family Lepismatidae; genus Thermobia; species Thermobia domestica. The sequence goes on along the minus strand of NC_137462.1, from coordinate 136,399,902 downwards.
GGTGGAGATTTTAATATTCATTCTGAATTATGGGGATCAAATAGAACTGATTCAGGTGGTAGGAGTTTTCTTAAAGAATTGTTAAATTCATCTTATATATATCTCAATAATGGATCTTCTACTAGAATACAAAACAATATATTAAGTGCTCCAGACTTAACACTAACGAAGAGCTCACATTATATAGAAACAGAATGGCAAACGTATTTTCATACTTTCTCCAGCGATCATTTTCCAATTATTTTCAAAACCCACTTTATTTCAACAGGACTTAATCATAATGACAGGAAAAATATTACCTTTAAATCAAAATTACAACATGTGACCACGAATATATCATGGACAGACTATCAACATATAATTCAAAATCAAATCAATCAAGACCAGAATACTTCAGAAATATTTAAATTGATAAAAACTACAATTTCTATTTTGAATAAAGAAACAAAAAATTCAGAACGAAAATTTAGACAATCATCTGAGAAGAGACATCAAAAACCCATCTGGTGGAATACACTATGTCAAAAACATGTGAATCAAACTATCCAAACCTTCAAAATTTTCATATCGACACGCACACCAAAAGCCTTCTTCAAATATCAACAACAAAGAGCTCAAACAAAAAGAATCATTAATCAAACTAAACGCTCAAAATGGCAAGAATTCTGTAATACTTTATCTGATCGTACTCCACCTTATAAAATATGGAATTTCTGGAAAAAACTTCAACAATATCACTCCAAACATGATAATCAAATTTATCTGCATGATTTAGAATGGATACCTAACTTTCATTTAAAATTAACACCATGCACCGTCAATAATGATCGGCGTTTACTATCCAAATTTTTATTTTCTAATACGAATTCCGAACTGGATAAGAACTTCACCATGGCTGAATTAGAAACTGTATTAAAAAATATACGTAAAAATACTACACCGGGAATTGATGGAATTAGTTATTTGCATTATAAAAATCTACCAACTAATGGATTACAGATGTTATTAAATTACTATAACCACATTTGGAATACAGGACAAATACCATTAAACTGGAAAAAAGTGTTAATATTACCTATACCAAAAAATGGTACAGATCCAAATGCAGCAAATAACTTCCGACCAATTTCTTTATTATCTTGTTCATACAAAATTTTCGAAAATTTAGTATTAAACAGATTAAATTGGTTTTTAGAAAACTCACAAACTTTCTCCTTCAATATAACTGGTTTTAGAAAAAATTTTTCAACATATGATGCACTAACGATATTAATACTTGATATTTATAAAGCTTTTATTTCAAGAGGAGCTCTATTGGTTACATCATTTGATATAAAAGGAGCATATGATCATGTGATAATAGATATCCTAGTGGAAAAAATGTATAAACTTCATATTCCCGGAAAGATGATTAGAATCATACATAATACTTTGATTAACAGACAGGTTTTTATAAAAGTGAAGAATTCATATTCAGCACCAAGGATCACTTCATTAGGCTTATTACAAGGGAGTAAATTAAGTCCGATTTTATTTAATATTTATATCACTGATTTAATAAATTTAACATTGGATAATACCAGCATTACTTGTTTTGCTGACGATATCCAGATAAGATCTTATACAACACAAGTGGAACATTCAATACCAAACATGGAGAAAAATTTAGACAAAATCAATAAATGGATGAATAATAATGGACTAGAACTAAACTGGAAGAAAACAAAATTCATTATTTTCTCCAGGAAAAGGAATTTACAACAACATCAATTGTCCTACCATGATAATAAATTGAAATCAGAAAATCATATAAAATATTTGGGTATATTATTAGATCGGAAATTAAATTGGAAATTACAACTACAATCACTGAGTAAAGAACATATGAAATATTTAAGTTTAATTAAATGTCTATCATCAAAGCGATGGGGAATCAATCCATTCACGCTATTACCAATACTACATCAAGGATATATTTCGAAAATTTCATATGGTAGTATATTTTATAACAAGTCTGGTTTATATTATAAATGCTTAGAACAATCAATATATAATTTAACAAAAATAATATTTTCACAACCGTCATTCTGCCCAAAAATGGCATTATTAAAGGAATCAGAATATACCCCATTACCAATATTATTTTCTATGTTGGCATCAAAATTTCTATTAAAAGCATTTGGCAAAACAAAATCACCTATTATTACCAAACTTCAACAGTTAGAAATATTACTTAAAAAACGAAATCTTCCTTACACTCGAAATTATCCATGGATAATTCAGGCTTATCTAAAATTTAAAATATTAAACACGAGGATACATAAAGTTCCATCTCTTCCATGCTTTGTCTGGAAATATAAGGTTAATACAACACGAATAGCAGTGATGAAACCGACTTATATCTCGGTATCAAACGAAGATCTAAAAGAAAAAATATATCAACATCTATGGAAGGAATTTAAACAAAAATTTGATGAAGATGCAACATTCATATATACAGACGCATCAAAATATAATAATATCAATGTAGGAGCAGCAATATATATACCATCCAGTACAACAACTCTCAAATATAAGTTACCCATTAATACAACAATATTTGAAGGAGAAGCATTTGCCATCCGGCAAGCATTATTATACATCAAAAAATATAAAATAGAAAAATCTGTTATCTGCTCAGATTCGTTAAGTGTGCTGACAGCATTAAACTCTATTCACTGGAACAACTATACAACCTGGAGCATCCTGAATATTAAATATTTATACCGTAACATGACTGAAAATAATTATAAAATTTATTTCACTTTTATTAAGGCTCATGTTAATATTGAAGTAAATAGTAATATTATAGATAAAGCGGCGAAAACAGCATGCATAGAAGGACAACCAACGGATATAAAACTATCATCCAGAAATTATTTTAATCTCATCAAAGAATATCATAAGGACGAGTTAAACAAATGGTATGACAAACAACAACCACTACCTGGTGAATTTTATTGGTTAATTACTACTCCTCTTCAAAAATCAATGAAACAAAATATTAAAACATGGACTCGTCGAGAAATTATAATTTACTACCGCCTTATTTTTGGAACAGCGCTATCACCTTTAAAATTATATCAAATAAGAAAAAAACCCACATATCATTGTTGGTGTGATAAAGGAATAGGAACTATTAATCATATTATTTTTGAATGTGAATTGTTTCAATCTTTACGACCCCAGCTATTAAAGCAGTTATATTTTTATCTCGGATATGCACCTTTCTCCTATAAATACATATTAGCAACTAACAACTGGTTACCAATCAAAGCACTAGTAATTTTTTTTGTAAAATCTGATATAAATATTTAAAAAAAAAAATCACTTCATAATATTATTAATGGATCATATGAAATACAGCGAAGTAATATGAAAAAAAAAAAATACTAGAAAATATTTTTACTCATCTTTTTACTAACCCAGATATAAATTACGACACAGGAAAACCTGACAAACATTGCATTCATAGTGGAAATAGATCAATAGAAACAGCAAATCAAAATGGGAAATATATTGCTTCATTGAAAATTTATACTATTTGTTATTTATAAATTATATTTGGAAAATGATTAATGAATTTATTCCACATTTATAGCATATATTGGTGAAAAACCTGGTGCGCCCATAGAACACTAATAATAGTGAACAAGACAAGACAAGACAAGATTGCAGGGTTATCAGGAGAATTGATATTTAAGAAGTTAATCGATTGTAATAGGTATATTAAACGAAGGTATAAAATAAATGATATTTACGCTTCAAAGTTCTGTTATAGATATTGTGGCTCAAGAAATATTTATTAAGAACCAGTGGTGTTACAGTGCAAGATATATCAAATATTAAGAGGAGAAATTTTTGCTGTGAGTGTTTCTGAAGAGTACTTTTCACCACGAGACCTTGCTTGTTGCACCCTTAACATATGTTGACGTGGAGAGAAGTTTCTCAATGTATTGAAACGTGCTGTGAGAAAACCAACAATCTTTTACACCTAAGAACCTGGAGATGACTACTGTGATAATTGAGGTAAGATTTCCGAAGCCCAATTTCTATAATTCTAGTATGTTTAAAATTCTGAACTGACTCGCTAAGTTTATTCTTACTGGTTAAAATTGTACATTCTACATTCTACAAATACTTTCCATTTGCGTTTTTAAACAACTAGATTTCTTCAAATTGTCTTTATATATATATACGGAAAAAGCCAGGCCGACTCGAGGGTAGGTGGTTGCCTGGGAGAAGGAACAAAAAAATTAAAAAGTTTTGTAGTTTTTCTGAACAGTTGTTGATATTTCTTCACCACGGAAGAAAAGAGAATTTCGTAACACTACGCTATGTGTTGTATGTTTAGAGCTGAATGGCGGAAGCTTCAAGAGAACTGTATCGGCTGTTTGAAGTGACGTATTTAGGGGGACTATTGGGCTGAAGCCTTCGTTGAATTACTTTTACTTTTTCGCAACTGCAAATGGAGATTTTGTGACCTCTGACCTGTGTAGTGCATGTCTCCCGAAACAAAATTTTAAATACGCCACTGGTTGCTTGAGACTGTACTCCAATTGAGAATCGCATTATAATTCGCTCTACCTCCTTCTGCAAAATGGCTTCTGAATTATTAAAATCACTGTAATAAAATGTAAACCATAGACCAGAACTAGGAATAGGAGCAATATATCTCTTTGCCCAGGTGAAAATATTGCCTTGAGCCGCTCCTGGAAAAAGCCTAATACAAATTTATTTTCGTGCCTAATTCACCTGCGGCGGGGAAGTAATTTTGTTTTTCACCTACAATATATGGCATAAAATATTTAAATATTTTTATTAGGTGCCAACTGATACACAGATCAATTAAAATTTCAGAGTGTTACGGGCCAATGTTGTGTTACGGGCCAATGTTGTGTCCTGACCTTCTCCAAAAGTGTCCGGCTTCTGTCTGTTCTCCAAGACAGAAAGAATATAACAAAACTGCAAATTAAACGACAAGCAAAGCATTTCATTGATAAAGTTTCTTTAAACTGTATATTGTATACTACAAGAAGTTTGTTTTTCTTGATCTTTATATTCATTAAATATGTTGTTCTAATTAAATTGCATATTATTTTCACGTTCTTTTTCCCAGTTTTTAGGTCCTTTTTTATAGATATTTTAGGTTTTTTATAGGTCCTTTTTAGGCAATTTTTAGGTCTTCAACTTCCGAGTCCTTATGATTACTATTATTTGCTATATAAAGTTAGTCATTTTGTAGTTTATGTTCACAAGAAAATCCTTGCACAGTTTGTTCTACAATACTGTTAAAATTATTATGAAGATATTTTCATTTTAATTTGTATGAATGTGGTATTTTCTTTTAGTAACATTTTGGTAATATAAAAACCTTTTGCAATCATTTGCATTACGTAAGTTGTTTAAAGTATGCACTTAATGTTCCTATTACATATGTAGAGAATATCCATTACATGAACTTATCCTTAACATTGGACCTGGGTTTGAACCCGTTTCTCTAATGTTTTAGTCAGACGCGTTACCGCCTGTGCTAGGGTATAATCAAATTATTCTTATAGTAAAGGTATATTATACTTTAACATAGCACAGCCCTTTATGATAGTGTTCATAAAAGATTTTAACTAAAAGGAAATCAATCAAAAAATATTGAGATTCTCCTTAAAAAAAAAACATATAACACATCCCGCTATTTATGTGCACCACATAAATTTTAGAAAGTCGGTGCCGTTGCCTATAAAAACTATCTTGCGTGAAGATGTAGAAGTAAAACCAACAAATAAACATCTTCCCTCCTTCAGAAGAAGTTCGGAAATGCTATGATATACCATTTCTTGCTGGACAATGTACCAAGCAATGTTGCACTAATTATTCTAACGCAAATCACCAAGTCATAATCAATCGAAAATAAAAGTCTGTGTGTTTATATGTACGCAAGTGGGAAGACAAATTATATCACACTGTTTTCTCCCTTAACAAACAGAAAGCTTCCGCCACGCGTTTCGTTGAATCGTATAATTCTGAAGTCTCATGTTTCTGTTGTAATTCCTGAGGAAGTAAAGAAACCTCAGAATTCTAATGCATTTTCTAAGTTTCGCTTAACAAAGACTCTACAATGTTCTTTCGGTAGCTATTAACGTTTCTTGTCCAAGAAGACACATTCTACAGATACAGAAATACATTATGAATTCTAAAATTTTTGATAGTGACAAGATAATTAAAATAGATGCACTTAATCCAGCCATTAATAATTACTTTCTATTTTGTTGTCATAAAATTCGAAAATTTTATCGAATTCAACAAAATAGAAATCTTTTCTGTCTCAAATACCAATAGACGTTTCTGTATTCTATTTTACGCACTCATTCCTGTGTTTGTAACATCATCATAGATTGAAACTTGATTTCAGTGAAATTTTATAAATGCACTGATAAAAATTCTCTCATTTGAGCTCATTGAGAATGCACCCAAGGAATGTTACTGCCGGCTACCTTCTTTGTATTTGTTCAGCATTTTGGTTCCGAAGACGTCACGTATATTATCGAATTGTACCTCTTTGTCGGTATCTTAGATGTACATTCGAATTCAGTGCGTATATTACATTAGCATTTAACATGAATTTGATTATAATTATACCGTTTCAAGTCTAGGTCAGTTAAAATCGGATGATGCATGTTCGCTATGTTCGTGAGCAAAGTAACTCCTATTTTCCTTCTAATTGCTTTGACTAACAATATACATAATTCTGAATTAAAACTATTGGCCTACTCTTGTGAATCTGTATGTTTTCTTTAATGAATTTACTTAAATGACATATCCTTTGACTTATATGGGGATATTTTTACTTCTAATTCTATTATCACGTTTCCCCTACCATAAGCAAGTTATTTACACATGTAAAACTGCTCCATTCGACTTGCATTGACTAAAAAGCCGATCTTGTTATTCCATACTCTAATGTAGTTTTCCCTTAGGAGTATATCGGGTAGTCACACGAGGTATCTCGCGAAATTTTGGTATAAAAATATAAATAGTTCATGCTATCTACCAAATGTACACTTTAAATTTTACCTTTAGAAGCAAGTTAAAATATTTTTTTTTTTGGCAACCTTTACCAGCCAATGCCTTCAACGGTTAAAACGCATCTCAATTCTATCATTGCATAACATAAATGTGTCATGATGTAAAGTCATAGTCCGTAAAGAGTGTCTCAGTTAAAAGAAGGTTCGGAACCAATGCTGTAGTCAATTCTTCTTTAAGTTTTTTTTTTATTTACCAATTTTCTTACTACTTTGCAAATATTATAATTGGACATTTGAAAACTTCTAGTGAAAATTCTTCCATTCTACGTATCTTAACAGATTTGTTGTATTTTAATCTTTTCACGACTTATTTAATATTATTAGTTTTCATTATTATTTATTTATCCTTATTTCTTTAGGGTGATGACACCGAAAAATCCTTGAGTAATTTCGTTCATTTTTATTTCTTGCACACCAACAATCTTTTACTTCTTTAATTCTTTAAATCCACATTTACGAAAGCATGAAAATGATGACCGTTCTCATCCAATATTACTCTAAACAAATTTTATTATTTTGAGTGAATATGTGTTTTATTACTAGGTTAATTCAAGTATAATAATATACATTCAAAAACGGTATTATCATAATTTATTTTTGGCGTGATTCTAATTTCCTTTGTGCAACTTGTGACTTTCCTTTCTGAAGAGAAGGTAATTTCAACATATACATATGCAATCGATTGCTAAAGTATATATAAGTTAAAATTTCAAACAAACAGCAGTGACTTTGCGTGTAGATCACCAAGTAAAACGAAGACTTCGATACAATGAAGTTTGTAAGTATAATACAAATTTGATTATTTTTTTAAAATATGCTTTTAACTAGACGCACCATAATAAATTTCGTACTACTCTTAGTTACGAGGATTCGATCTGTAGGCTACGAGGCCTACAACATTGATCAACTTTGATATGAAAACTTTGCATTTCAATACTAAATATATAAAAGTCGATTATTGATACCAAACTCCTGATTACTTTATTACTTAATAAATACAAGTTAGAACCTGTAATATAGAGTACCGAGCAGAGAATAGTGATTTTCGTTGTTGTTTTGCAATCAAAATTTTCTGGACTCAATTCCCAGCCAATGACACACCCTTCAGACATTTTTGGCAGTTCTTCCTAGCGAGCACGTGATAATATTTTTAAATGTACCTGAACAATTTTTCTTTTATTTTAACGTTCTTATTCTTATTATCGTCTCAATAAATCACTAGCAAATTCACAAACAATGGATTATGAATGTTTCTCCATAACCAAATCAAGTTTTAAAATTCAATCTTTTTCTTGGATTAGGTTACTCTCGAGAAAACAACAATTTGAGGCTGTCTGCTCTACGAAAGACTTTTCGAACGTTGTGTTTAGATTCGGAAAATGCAGATTTTCTTGCTACAAGAGTTCTTTCTTGTCTTGTACCTCATTACTAAATTCTGTTTTGCTTTCTTTTTCTAATAGGTAACCTTAATTTCGATTAACAATAAAACTAGATGATACCTTCGTAAGAGAATAATGCAATATAGTTAAAAATGCAATATATACTGAACACAATATTTAGTTTCCATAAACGAACATATTCTAATACCTCTATTCCTATTATTCACTTTCAGATATTTGCATTTGCTCTTTTTGTCCTTTTCACTGCTTCCGCTGTTAACGGAGGACTAGTTGGATATGCTGCACCAAGTCTGATAGCAGCTCCAGTTGCAGTTGCTGCTCCTGTGATTCCAGTGGCATTGCCTCCTACCAGAAGAATTTCTTTTGGAAGAACAGCAACTCCACACTCACCTGGATTCCATACAACTATCCACGATTCACCTATTCCAGGAGAAAGCCATGTCACAACTTCCATTATCACCCCTCATTTTTAACTTTTTCTAATGCAAAATAGGATGTATCACTGAATAGTTTGTGGAAGCATGAACTAAAATATTCCAAAGATAATTATTGCATTTATTACTTTTTGTATGTTTCATATATAATTTCGAATAAATAAGAAAAAAAAGTTAAAATAAAAATATTTCATATTGTAATGCCTGCCAGTATTCATAAACAATATCAATCAACATTACATGCACGTGACCTCGGATTGAATTTCCAGCGTGAAAATACTGAAATTTCAAATCATCATGGTGCTTTAGATTCCACCATAACATAGAACTGTAGCTCAACGTCCCATACAGCCTCAGTGCTGAAAAGGGAAAAAATATTCAATTAACAAGCAGCTACCAATAGAACAATTCCAAAAGCAATAAAGGCTCCTTCGTCAAACTCACTACCTACTACAATTTTAGCAACTATAGAACAGCAAAAATAATTTTCTTCATGAAACGTTGTTCTCAATATCGTTGCTTTCTGGAATTGTTCCTACTCCTATGAAGAGCCTGTATAGAAGAAGATTTAATCAACACATTTCCTTACTTCTTCAGTGAATGTGTACTAGTGTTATACAAAATCAAGGTTATCATTAGAAGAATTCGGGAATTCAGGTTTATCAAGAGAAAAGAAAATGATCCACAAGAAAAAAACTCTGCGTTTATCCTATAGGTTGTTATGATCTTCGTGATGGAAATTGTTCTTAGCAAATTATAGTATGTAGATTATTATTATACTATGTAGATTATTAGTTGAAATACTACTCTCAAGAGTCTGTTAGGAAAGGTGATTCGATTTGCTGTCAAGCTTATAAACAATGATAAAATTAGATATGTGTAGAAATTCACGAAAAACAAAACAAAAAATGAAATGAAATCTTTGAGTTTTACGCCCTACGCTTATGCCAGTTAGGCTAAAGGAGAGAGTGATGATAAGTAATGAATGAAATGGAGGAATGAAGAAAGTAGGAGGAAACGGGAGAACCCCGAGGAAACCCCCCACACACTATATTTGTCAACCACAAAGTTCACTTGTTGAGGGCTGGTATCGAACCAGGGACCCCAAGCACTGGAGGTCAACGCTCTACCACTGAGCCACCGTGGTCCCCGAAAAACAAAACAGTTTGTCTGTGGTAAGTGCCTGTGAAATGAATATTTTAAAACTCTCTAGGTTTACAGCTTTCTTGAAACAATGGTTCTTAACTAGTGATGAGCGCAAGAGTCTTGGTCTTGCAGTTTTTGCAAGAGTCTTGCATGCAAGACCAAGACCAAGACCAAGACCAAGACCAGGAATCCCGATGCAAGACCAAGACCAAGACCAGGGGTGCAAGACCAAGACCAAGACCAAGACCATACCTGCAAGACCAAGACCAAGACCAAGACTCTTGCGCAAGAGTCTTGCACAAGTACCGGCTCAGTGGTAGAGCGTCACCCTTGGTAATAGGGCTCCTGGTTCGATCCCAGCATGCACCATGTGACCTTTTTTGGTGGATAGAGACCATGTGCGTAGGTTTTCTCGGGGTTTTCCCGTTTCCTTCTACTGTCTTCATTCCACCATTTCATCCACTTCTCATCATCACCATCTCTCTTAGCCTCGGTGTATAATCGTGGCACATAAAACTTGATATTACATCATTTCAAAACATATTAGTGGTGTTCTTCTCATAAAACTAAAGAGAAATGTAGTTTTCAACATCGGTAATTCCGTACACCATAGATGCCGACTAATTGTGTATGGCCTTGGCTACAAAGATCAAGCATCCGTTAGAAATTTTTAATGTGTGTTCAAAAAATTAATATCGAAATAACATTTTCATGACATTTGCAGAGGTCATGTGAACACAAGTTTGATTTCATGGGTGGGTGTTTATACGTTGAATAATTGTTTTACGAGAATTGAGCCATATAACATTATACAACAATAAGTCATCCATATTCACAAGTGAGAGTGATTTGTACAGTTATTTCAAATAACTTGGAGTTTGATGTTGGGTTTTTGTATTTCTAATATAGGTCAAAAGTATTTGTGTAAGTTAAGTTTACACAAAAGACATAGACAGTTGAGTCATTTTAAGTTTTTATACTCAAGTTATAATAAAATATTAAGAGGTTTGATTATAATCGTTATTATTTTAATTTTTCTCTCTCTTTTTTGGCCAATATTGCTAACATATCATCACCATAGCTATTCTGCCATTATTGACAGGTCACTTGTTGCAATTCAGAAGCTTCGATGTAGAGTGATCCTCAGCTAGTCTCTTCGTCTTGAATTAGCAATTTTCTATTTTAATACCTTCCTTCAACTACAGTCTCCTTTGCCCCCTACCTCTCTTTCCTTCCACCATATTCTCTAGCATGTCCCTCATAATAAAGATCCTCCTCAGCCAATGCCCCAAGCAGTTCCTTTTCCTCCTCTTAATTATATCTAAAATTCTTCTTTTCTCCCCTACTGCTACTATTTCTAACACCTTCTCATTCGTTTTCCGTTCAACACAGCTAATTCTCTCCTTTTATCGAAACCCTTCAATATTTTTTCATCGCTTTTGCGTAATGTCCATGTTTCTGTCCAATGAGTACATGTGGGAATCAGTAAAATAAAATCTCAATATTTAATTGAAACTTTGTTCAATACAAAGATTAGTTAATCTTAGTTGAAAATTTTAAAAAAATCTGACGCCTTTAGACTGTAAAAATAATTTAGAATTTATGGTATTTCAGTAATCTATGCCGTCTTGATTTTCTTTCATGCGTCTCCCCAATTTGGGAACCAGTAGAGTATTGAATCTGTTAAAAAATATAAAAAGAATACGAAACGTTGTAATTTATCTTATAAGTAGTGAAGCGTGGAGACCCATTGGAAAAAATGAAGATTATCACTTGTTGTATACTATCATCATACTTACACGAAGGTAAACTATATTTCATTTAGAAACATACATTGTATTTCCGTTACTATTGGCGCATTGTAGAGTTTATTATCACTTATATCCATAGTAAAATTTACCTTTGAAAAGATTGAGATTTCTTAAAAGCAAGACTTGCAAGACTCTTGCAGCAAGACCAAGACCAAGACCAAGACTGGGTGTGCAAGACCAAGACCAAGACCAAGACCAAATATTCCAGTGCAAGACCAAGACCAAGACTGGATGTGCAAGACCAAGACCAAGACCAAGACCACCCGGGTCTTGGTCTTGGTCTTGCATTTGCTCATCACTATTCTTAACTTTAATTTGCCTTAAGTTATAATTTCGATGACATCGACCTCTTATTTATACATAACTACTTTGCATCTTAAATTAATTCTATTTCAGGTTTTTAATACTTTTTAAATGATTTTTAATATTTTATTTTTAAACCTCAATTAAAAGATACTTCAATCTCTAATTAAGATCTAAATCTTATTTCTGTAATGTAAATATTTCAACTAAAAAATTACGTTAGAAGAATATTTGCCTTGTGCGACTGTTTTTAAACTTCTATCAATTATACATATTTATTTTATGGAGAATAAGACCCCATACGGTTGCAATCGACATATATAGAGGTCCTAATTATATGAGGAAATGAAATGTAAAATAAAACCTAGAGAGAGTGTTAAATAGATTTTCAAATCCTTTTTCAAAAATCTTTACTTTCATGTAATTATTACGCAGTAAATTACAAGGATATTTAGATATGTTATTTCTAAATATAAGAACATTACAGCAAAGACCCAAATTGGTTGTTCCTTTTTCCAGAAACCGAAGTTGCCACATGCCTTCTTCAGGTTTAACTTTCTACTGCCACCACATTAATATATTTTCTCGCTATTAGTTAAATAGCAGGACTTTAGCTCTTTAATATATTGTACTATGAAAATTACTAGTAAATTAGGTTAAAAGTTAAATGTCAGTTGCGCAAATTTCACATAGATTTTTCTCTTATAATTTCACATAGATTTTTCTCTTATAATTTCACATAGATTTTTCTCTTATAATTTCACATAGATTTTTCTTCTAAACAGCCCTACTTTTAATATGTCATTTTTCATCAAAATCTTTAAAATGTTTTTCATGTTAGTTGATCGACTTAAGCCGCTCGTACCAGAGAGTACAGTTTAGTTTGTAAGAAACACTTAATGGTAACGAAAATGTATAATGTGCATCTATACGTATACACTTGGAAAATACATTTGATCTCGCTTGGTTATATGCGATTGTGCTTACCAGATGACATCACACTCATTCAGTATCTGTTTCTATATTTCCGTTTGTAGTGACCGCTTCTTCAATGCATGTGTCATTGAGCGTTCTGGCCTTTTTTGTGAGAATGTTAACAGATTTTAATGGCGTTCTGACCTTTTCAGTAACTGGACACTCTACCCGTTCTGATAATTTGTCCTGTTGATCTTCTGGGCTATCATTGACCGTACTTGTAGGCAATTTGACTGTTTCGAAAGTTGGCCTTTGTATTAAGAGAAGATTTAGACACATTTGATATTTGGACGTATTATTTGTTTTCTAGATTTTTGACTGTATTTGTTGGCCTTGTGATCGTTTTAAAAGTTGGACCTTCTTGCATGCGGACAATCGAACTGAATCCCATACAAATCTAGTGGTAAAACTTTGTATAGACTAAAGTTGGTGATCTTTAACTTCGAGGAAACGTGTTGTTTTTCCGCTTACTCTTCTTCAACGTAGGCCGCGATGGCTCAGGGGTAGAGCACTCACCTCTGGTGCACGGGGTTCTTGGTTCTATCCCAGCTCGCGCCAAGTGAACTTTATGGTGGACAAACTCCGTGTGCGTTGATTTCCTCGGGGTCCTCTCGTTTCTTCCCACATTATTCATTCTACCATTTCATTCATTTCTCATGAACACCATTTCCTTTCCCCTCACTGACCTCAAGTGTTAAATATTGCCTATTTGAATCCACCTTGTAATCAGGGCACATCTGAAAACACTATTGAGAGCATATCTGAGAATTGCATCCTGTACAGAATACCCTGCACACCCATTTAACGAAGATGAAATATACATTTTTGGATTGCATATGCGTGGCTTCTCTTATGCTGATGAGAATCACCATTCACAGTTTCTCGAATTCGAAATAGGGCCTGTTGAAATGTAGCTCTTTCGCGATTTTGGACAGCCCTAGCTCTGAAACTACGCACTTTTCCCCATAGGTTCATAGGAAGTTTTTCTCTTATTTTGAAGTGAGGAATCACCTCTTACAGTTTGTCGGTCTATATATATAAGTTCTCATGTTTCTATCTGCTTCAATTCTGGAGGAAGTAAAGGAAGTTTAGGATTTTAGTATACTTCCTAAGTTTCGCTTTACAAAGATGCTATACTGTTCTTTCAAAAAGTAAAAACGAGTCTCATATAAGAAGATACATTTTTAGATTCAAAAATATACTATGAATTGTAAAATGCTTTGATAGTGACAAGATAATGAAAATGGACCATCTTAATTCAGAAATCAATAATTACTTACTGTTTAGTTTTCAACATATTATTAATTATGAATTTTATGAATAAGATTACTGACTATGGTGAATTTCTCTTATGGAAATTATCCATTGCAAGGTGAAACGACCCGCCCATTTTACGCTAGATCTCAGCATTGGTGTTTCTTGAATCATTTCTAATGGCACTTTCTGCAATGAGCAGATATGGTAGTTGATACTAAGGTTGATTCATGGCTTTATGCTAGTGTACGTGCCTTAGTCGCGGAAAACTTATGTCCGACTACTAGTAAGGGCTGGAGTGGATGGTATCTCACGTCAAGCTTTAGTTCTATGCCTCATATAGCCTCGGTGCTAAAAGGAACACCACATCGCAAATCAAACAATCAACAAATTGATACTGTTCAAGACTTATTTCTCGCACACAAATAGATATTTTACATTGTTTCTCCGTCAAAGAAACTTATTGTGAACTACAAAATGAAACGCATGTTTAGGATCTATAAATGTAATGTTTCAGTGAACGTACTTTTAGGATATAAAACGTGAAAGTAACTTTATTCTTCGATGGAAATGCAAGGTGACATTTATTTAATATCAAATCAAAAGACACCTTACTAAAGTAGACTTTCACTAATATAGCTTAAAGTCTTAAATTAGTGTTTTATAGATACAGTGCACGGTTTTCAAGCGGAAACATAGAAGAGTTACTTCCCTTTCCGGAAAATTTGACGTTCTCCTACTGTCTTTGATCATACATCCTCTTCATTTTCTTTCAGCGGGATCTTGATATTAGTTTCTTCTTGATAAATTATGGGTTCACTATTCAGGAGTTATCTAGGTTTGAAAGGTATAATTCTAGTACTTTCCGGTACTCTAGTGTTGGTTTTCGTTATCATCAAATAATATTGGTTTTCGTAGAATATACTTTAAAATGTTAGAATAAAAGCAATAATTATTCAGATGATGTTATGCTTTATTGAATAATGAAAAAATAAAGCAAACCTAACGAGTGCTCGATGTGCATATATGATTCCATTAAGTACAATTTAACCGTAAACAACTTTTCCAACGGTACCAGCAACAACAGCCGGAGAGGCAACTACACCAGCTGCAACTGGAGCAGCAACAGCAGTACCAACAACAGGAGACGCCACAGCAGCAACTGGAGCAGCTACAACTGGAGATACAACAGGAGATACCACAGCAGCACCAACTACAGGAGATGCAACTGCGACAGGAGCAACTACACTAGTTCCTAGAACAGTCGATGTGCTTACGGAATTTGATGAAGATAGTCCATTTGCTGGGGATAGAACTGGTCCTCCTGCTACAACAGGTGATACTACAGCCGCTGATCCAATAACTCCGGCATCAACTGTGGCTGAGATAGCCAAAGCTAAAGCAACAACTGTAAACTGGAGAAAATTGCATGATATAATTATATAAAGTAAAATGTTTGCTAATGGGGACCTGGAAGATGCAATACTACCTTGCATAATGCATGGTTCAATACATGCTTAAAGGGGATGAAATTGGTTTGAAAATTATTTGCTCGTTCATTCGTCACACGTAACAGATATGTCCTCTTTTCTCGAAGTGAGTATACATAGCATTTTATTTGTATATATACGTTATGTTGCAGAAGAGAGGCTCGAAGTGTTACTTTTTGTGAAATTCATATTCTATTGACTGTTACTGTGATAGACAAAATTTTCCAATAAATAACACAGACTTAAAGTAAATTGGGAAGTAACAAAAGCTTGACAATCCCCTCTGTTACTTATATTAAATAAAATTTTAATGGTTTATTTAATCAAATAAATTCGATTAAAATATAAACGATACTTGATTAAACATCTGTTCGTGAACAAAATCTTCACTTTGGTTTTGTAATAGCTTAACCTGCAAGGTTTCTTAAAAATAATACCGTACTTTATTTTCATATGAAGTTACAAAGGTCATTATTTTTAGTACATAGTTCGATCAGCTCCTAGGAAATTATAAAAAGTAGGGTCAGTGGATGAGTCAGGGAACAGGTATTTCCTCCAGTACTTCTGACATTATTTTTTTCGGGGGATTCCAGACACACCAGTTATAAAGATAACCAAGAAAGTTATGTTTTTCACCAAGTTAAGTTATGTTATGTTATAAAGGTAACCAAGTTTTTCACCCACCATTTTTGAACATCGATATTTCACCTAAGACATATCTGGAAGATCAAAAATAGTCCCCATCAGTATCGACAACCTTCTGCCAATCTTCTGGAATGCCATGGATTCCATCGAATTAGAATTTGGAGAGCCGTGAATAGGAGAAAGTGTCAGGTGCATTTTGCACCTCTACTAGGGATTTGAACTGGTGCCCTCTAAGGTGATTGTCCAAGGAATGGAACAGGTGACAATCAGAGCTTGCATTGTCTAAGGAATGAAACAGGTGACAATCAGAGCTTGCATCTTCCGATGTGGATGCAATTGTGTTTCATATCCAAGGCGTAAAATGGTGTCCCAGGCTATCCTAGCCACGTGGGGCTCACGGGTTATTCTGTAACAGGAGGACTCGTTTGCGATTCAGAAGTGCTCTGTCTCCATAGATTTGAGTTTTTTCTTGAACCAGGATCTACTGCTGTCAGTGCACAGTCGAATTAATGCTCTGACCAGCTGGTAGAAGTTTCCGATGCACGTTGCCGCGAGCAGTCAACTGAACACACAAGAGGACCTTCTTCTGATGTTGTGCTGGTTTCAGTTGTTTCGGAACGGGTTCATGGGATGCTAATCATACAGGATCCACTTCTCATCACATGTCAACACTCTGTCCAGAAATGGCCCCTTCCTCACAGACAACAGCAAAGAAACACAACTAACTGCTTGCGTTTCCTTCTGGCCAGTAGTCAAATAATGTAACACACATCGACCCAACTTTTAGTGCTTCCCAAGTTGAAGGAGGTGCTGCCAAATGGTTTCTCTACTCACACTGAATTGTAGTTCCAGTTCCTCACATGTCTGCTCACTGTTCGCCTGAATTGCAGCCTGAATATCTCATTGTGTACATATGTTGTTCTTCCGGCGCGTGGTGCGTCTACGAGTGTTCTGTACTTAATTTGTTAAACTACGTTCAGTCTCTTCTTATGCAAGTTCACGGTGTAACTGAACTACCACAACCAGGTAGTACGCTTGACATACCCACACCAACAACTCGCCTTCTCTTTATCTCCATTCGCATTCAACTCATTGTGTGAGAGCCAAAGGAACACAGACCTCCACAAAAAGTGACAGAACTTTCTTGGTTACTGTTAGAGATACTGATCATGAACAATAATGTTTAGTGCTGACTTATAAATAACGTAATAAAAGAGAGAATGAAAATTATACTTAAAATTTACCAAGGATGGAACACTGAAGTGAAAATAGATCAAAAGTGAGATATTTAAGGAAATATATTTATATGAAAAGTCGAAATACAAGGCGGCCTATGGTTTGCTTATCTAGAATGCGTTTTGTTTTAGATGAAGAAGTGACTTTTGGTACTTAGGTTGATAGCGGAAGTGACGAAATTAGCTGACTCATTCATAGGTAAGTGATAGAACCATCACCTCTGGTACGAAGAGTTTCTGGTTTGATTCCAGGCCATGATGAATTGTGGTTGACAACAGTATGTTTTGGGTTTTAATGGTGTTTCCCATTTCCTCCACATTCTTATACACCAATTATTCTGGAATGATTCACTTGCTTACCACCTTTTATGAATAGATTATACTACATCAATTTAGGAATTTATAATATCAGACATACTTAATTTGATACTCAATATCACATAAGAAGTCAGTTAAAATAGCAACATTTATGCCCTAACATTTAAAAAGAAAAATATGACTATAAGGTATATTCAACTGTGAGTTATATATATCAAAGAGTGTAACTACGTATGTGGATGTTTTCAAATGTTATTACTCACATAATGCATGACTGGCTGTTAGCTTTTACTGTTTCTTAATGAAATAATAGCGATATAAGCTCCAGGCTTCTTTTATATAATAGAAACAATTTCTTTCACTTCCACATGGAACTCCTTTTCAGACAGTTATTCGGAAACACCATATGTATGTGTTATTTCTTGTACATTTCGTGACACGAGTTAAATATAAAATGGACTTTAATGTAGAGAAATATGTGAACAACATTAGTAATTAACAGTGTACATGCAGTAATGTGTAAAGCCGTAATTTAAATTTTCAAAATATAATCTTATATCATCATTATGGTAAAGCATATTTATTTCCGTAACAGTATATAATTACAAGTAATAAGTTTTCATGAACGGATATTTCTTCTTAGCATTATAGTCTTTGTGTTTTATCTGCAACGTTGTGTATGGTTAGAATTTAGATATATTTGAATGATTTAACATTGAAATATATAGAAAACAAAGAAGGGACAATAATTTCTTAAATCTTTAAATCGTATACACCATTGGACTAATACTCCACGAAATCTATGGAAACAAAACAAAAGAAAAAATTAGATTTTTTGCCACCACATTACTATTATTACTTCTTTGTACCTACATACTTTTGCTCAAAGTGTAAAATAATTTGTACTAAAAGATTAGAATATAACTGTTGTATCTAAATTCAATATTCTTATATAAGTTGTTTGTACTGAGAAATTGTCTTGCCTCTACATTCAGTGTACACGCAAACTTTCTATAAGGAATAGATATTGTCCCATTTTATCCATTTATTGTGGATTGATATGAATTCCAAACACGGTTACTTCTGAACATTAGAAGTTTGTGTGTGAAAGTTCAGTTTAACCAGACACATTTTACTGGAGTTTTCATGTAACAGCAAACACAATAGCCAGTTGAGTTGAATGGTGAAACTTCGCCACATTTACCCCAATTACATAAAGAAGTGAACTTCGTTTCACACTGTAAAACTACGATAGCCTTCCAAACTATCTGAATTCATTACTCAAACTTGAAGTATTACATCTATAACTACTGGTTGAAATAGGAGAATAAAATCAAAGATAGATTCTGTTGCTCAACACTAAATCCATACCAAAAGAGCCATTAGTCGATACCTCTTACTCTTTTAGCTCTACAGTATTTAATTGCTAATCCTCATAATTGATGATTATTACTTCTGGTTGAAATTTAATGAGCAAAATCAGATGTCAACCATACTCTTAGTACTGATTTCACAGCGAAAACTGCTTGTCGCTAACTATTTCCGTTTTATCAATTATATGATTCGTGTTGTAACCAAATAAAGGTAGATTTTTACCATTTTAAGTTTCAACAGATAGATAAAAGACGAGCTAAATATTCTCTTACACTGCTTACTCTTACAAATGTCAAAACCCATTTTTTTATTACCTCTTACTGTTTTTACTGTATGAAAATAAGTACTGAAACCATAAGAATAGATTCCAAACAGTTCTGTTTTTAGTAACGTGTTGCGGATGGTGATGTTGTTTTATTGATAGGCTAAATTGACTTGTGATATCCACTTGTCGGTATCTATTACCGTTTTCGTTCTATGGCGATCAACATTAATACGGGAAATGGTTGATTTCTATTACTTCCGATTTTAAAAAGAGTATTAACGGAAGATTTGAGACCAATTCTTGGGACGCTGAATCTAGGAATCGCTTCTTCATATCTCTTACTATTTTTGCTCAATAGAATATGGGATTCGGAAATGCTAGTAAATTTCCATAACTTTGTTTTCAAAAATGATTCAGAATTGTTCCATTAGCTGATAAATTTGTCAAGAAGTGTTTGTCGCTCTCTATTACCGTTCCTGTTATACAATGATAAAAAGTGAAATAGTAAATGGTTTATTTATATCACTTCCAGTTTGAACAGAGAGCCAATCGAGTAGATAGGTCAATTGCAAAATAAATAAATAAATAAATAAATAAATAAAAATAAGAAATAAAATAATAAAAAAAGGTTCACGACATCATTTGAAGTTTTCGTTCTATGCAAATCAGTATTGAAACCGGAGCTATTAGCAAATTTCAAGCGTCAAGTTTCAGGAGAGTGTTGTCGGTGGTGATGATATGTTCTCTTCAGATTACATTGTTAAAAATCAATTATCGCTATTTCTTATCATTTTGGTTATACGGCGAAAAATGTTGAATCCGGAAATGGATAACTTCAAACACTTTCGGTTTGAATAAAAGTTATCAGAGGTGATGGAGCTGATTCTCAGAACGCTAAATTAATTTTAAAAAATAAAAAAAGCTTCTTCATATTTCTTACTGCTTTTGCTCTGATACCTGTTGACTCAGATGACAGACGGACGAGTGGGTGGACGGACGTAGCTGTTCTATAAGACTTTTGACAATATTATGTATTGCATAGTTTGGAATAATAATAATAATAATAATAATAATAATAATAATAATAATAATAATAATAATAATAATAATAATAATAATAATAATAATAATAATAATAATAATGGTCTGTATTTTGAAAAAAAAAAGAAGTTCCAATGATATTGGTTTGAGTGGCTTTTTCTTATGATTCTGGGATACTGATTACGAATAAAACATCAATTTTTCGCCATCATCTCACGTTTTTCTGGAAAAGTGGAGGCCTGTTAATATCAATACGAACAAGCTACATTATAATATAGAATACATAATATATATTTTTCATGTACGCACAGTGGTTTCAAAATGACAAAAGTAATTAAATACACAAATGCAAACAAATACCATAGTTTACTCAAATATGTACAATCAGAAACAATATTAAGTATAGACTGGAGGTTTAAGAAATAATAGGTCCAACCTATACTTAATAGTTTTTCTGACTGTACAATTAATCATAGAAAAGCCTGCTACTTATAAAACAATTTCTTTCGTTTTGCCATTTTCCCAGGAGTTGCAACGCATGTATTTTTCCTTTTTTTAGTAACTAGCAGTAGTCAGTCATCATATTAATAGTTCAGTCACCTTGATACCTCTCTTCAATATCCCTTAAATTCAGGTGAAAGCGTTCACCGTATTCTTCACTATAGACGTGCATGTAAATATGTAGTTTGGCACTCATATTACACTCAAGATCTTGCATTAACTCTTTTACAATATATTCTTAATCAGGGCTTCTTGTATTACCCAGGAAGTTTTTAACAAAATTGCTTTCTTCTCCATTTGGGTATTCTCAAAAAGTGGGTCATTGAGAAGTTTTCTTATCTGTGGACCAGTAAATATACCAACTTTGAGTTTTTCGATACTCATAGTACTAAATACATTGCAAATGCACTGAAAACACTTACCGTCATTTAGGGCACGATCTGTGCACGAGTAGATTCATGTTCAATCAGGTGACAGAGATTTTCAGGATGGCCATTCTTTTCTAATCTAATGTTTACCCTTTGTAGGGCTGTCCAATTCACAGAGATAACAAAGGAACCGGTCAAAACACCCACACTCAAGAAATGTCAAAACGCCCACACAAACGGTCATAACCCCCACACAAATGGACAAATCTCCCAAATACACCAACGGTCATAACCTCCACAGCCAAAATCCCCACACTCAAGAAATGTCAAAACGCCCACACGATCGGTCATAACCCCCACGCAAATGGACAAATCTCCCAAATATACGAACGGTCATAACCCCCACAGCCAAAACCCCCACACTGGTAATCGGTCATAACCTCCAACGGTCATAACTCCCACACAAATGGACAAAACAGCTACACATAGCAACGGTCACAATCCCCACATAAATGGACAAAACCCCCACACAAATGGACAAAACTTCCACATGCAGAAATTGTCACAACTGCCACACAAATGGACAAAACCCCCACACAATCGGACAAATCTCCCACACTCTAAAATGATCCTGGTTGCATGTCTTGCCCTTGTACTTTTTAATAACATTTTTTATTCCACTTAAACTGATGTTGCAACTATTCGGCGTCTTGGGCGTCATAAAGAGCCGCAACAAAGACGTGAAATGACGATCATTTCAGAGTGTAGGGGATTTGTCCGAATTTGTGGGGTTTTTGTCCATTTGTGTGGCAGTTGTGACAATTTCTGCATGTGGGAGATTTGACCATTTGTGTGGGAGTTTTGTCCATTTATGTGGGGATTATGACCGTTGCTATGTGTGGCTGTTTTGTCCATCTGTGTGGGAGTTATGACCGATTGTGTGGGCGTTTTGACATTTCTTGAGTGTGGGGGTTTTGACCGTTCGTGCGTTTGGGAGATTTGTCCATTTGTGTGGGGGTTATGACCGATCGTGTGGGCGTTTTGACATTTCTTGAGTGTGGGGGTTTTGGTTGTGGGGGTTTTGACCGTTCGTGCGTTTGGGAGATTTGTCCATTTGTGTGGGGGTTATGACCGATCGTGTGGGCGTTTTGACATTTCTTGAGTGTGGGGGTTTTGGCTGTGTGTGTTTTGACCGTTCGTGCGTTTGGGAGATTTGTCCATTTGTGTGGGAGTTATGACCGTTTGTGTGGGCGTTTTGACATTTCTTGAGTGTGGGGGTTTTGACCTAGACCCGATAACAAAAGTGTCTCGTATAGCCTGATTTAAGTCCTACCAGGAGGCTTATAATTTTAAGAACACAGAAGATATTGGTGTTCTTTATATTTCCCACAATCTAGCAAACATTTGACATCTTCGTATGTCTCTTTCATATGAATAGAATGTGCAACAGGAATAGACCCAATGATATTGCCATTGAAGTAAGGTGCCTTTTAAATTCCATTTCGATGAATCTATAAAAAGTTTCTTATCAGAAGCATTGTAAGTCACACCAAGCCATTCTGTCCTTGTGTATCACGGCAGTAAACCATTGATCCATATTCAGCAAAAAAAGAATGATCTCATGTCCTCTTTGCTTATACCAAGAAAAACTAGTCCCGGGTAAAAGTAAGTTTTTCGCTTTGAGCCTTGAGCCTAAAAGTTCAGCATTTCTTTAGATAGAACAAATCACGAGTCAAATCATTTGGGTTTTGCTGGTTAAATAGTTGTGGTTTATCATTGTCGCTATAAAATAACTGTAAAATCACTGTAAAATCATCACTTTAAGAGTGTGAGTGATTCGGTTTTTCTTCATTGTCAAATGATTTATCAAGAGAAGCACTACAAGAGGGGCTTGGGGCCGATGCCGCGGCAGTAACTCACTTTACACAAAATAATACATTACTAATGCAAATAGTTTTATCATCTCGTTATCATATCTGACCGTAAAGATATCAAGGCATCGTAGGAATCGGCCGTAGTAAATTTAATGCCAACCTTCTAGCAATTACTAGAATATATTCATGTTTCTAGTAGTTTTTCCATAGACATAAGCACTTTTTCCACTAAAGCTTAATTTTTGAATATGTCGAATTCTCAAAAGATCTGACGTGATAGAAAAAAAAACTGATTACATATTTGAAATCAGTGGAAAAGTCTAGTTGAGAAAATGTTATTCATTTGAAAACATCAGAATGCATGCAGAACAGTGTAATAATAATAATAATAATAATAATAATAATAATAATAATAATAATAATAATAATAATAATAATAATAATAATAATAATATTCCGTTACAATAGAAGATATCATCAGCCGTTAACACTCTACCGAAACCGAAAGCTGTTTCAAATACTTATTTTCATAGAGTAAAAACAATAATGATACGATAACTGGTTTCATCAATCTGCTTAGGTTCCAAGAATAGTGTCCATCTCCTCCGTTAACATCTTATTCAAACTATGTTTCTGGTTTCAACCTTAATCGTTATAGAAACTGTATTCGATAATGACAAGTATTTTTTTCAATTGGCTCAACGTCTCAAGAGAACATATTATCATCAGCCACAACACTTTAACTAAAATGAAAATTGTTTACAAATTTGCTAGTTTCCGGTTTTAATTCCTGTTTTCATATGACAAAAGCGGTGAGGAATAAAACAAATCAGTTTCTGACACAGATTCAGTATTCCAGGAGTGAATTTTGTCTCGAATTTTATCTATCTGTTGAAACCCGAAGTGATGAAAATCTACGTTTATTCGATTACAACATTGATCAAATAATGAATGAAACTAAAATACTTAGCGATAAATTTTTGATATGAATTTAGTACCAAGAGTATGTTTCATCTCTGATTAAACTTGCTCTTGGTGCTGAATTCGTATCAGACATCCGTTTGTCCTCAACTATTTCTGTTTTATTTATTATGCGATCAGAGTTGAAAACGAATAAACATAAATTTTCACCACTTCCGGTTTCAACAGATAGATAAAAAAGTCGATACAAAATTCACTCTTGGAATGCTGAATCTGTGTCAGAAACCGCTATTTATATCCCTTATTATTTTTGCTGTATGGAAATATGTATTGAAATAGGAAGTACTAGTAAATTCTATCTACTTCCGGTTCTCACTGCAGATGGTGATGATTTGTACTCTTCGGACGCTGCAGGGATTGAAGAAGAACATTTCGGTATATCTTAGGTTTTGGCTCACATACCTATCGACACTTACATAGATGGTGAGAGCCGTTCCATAAGACTTCTGACACTTACACACTACATAGTTGTCTAATAATAATAAGTGAGTTCCACTTTATAGTGTGAAACTACCGTAAATTTTCGTACTATGAAAATTCAATACTCGAAATAGTGTATCTGTAACTATTGGTTGCAATAGAGGGATAAGATAAAAGGTAGCTTCTATTCCTCGGACACTGAATCCACAGTATACTGGTTTTGCTCTTTGGAAATTGACGCTAACGAGGGAATGGTCCCAACCTGACGAGTTCGAGTTGAACGGAATTTCGTAAAGATATTAATTTAAGGTCGGTTAATAACGTAGAAATCGTAATTTGATTCAGTTTTGCGTACTTTACGAGATATACAGGGTGATGCAAAACAGAATGCAACATAAGACAGCTAGGTAATCCGACCCGACTTGGACGAAATTATAATAATAGATACTAACTGAAGGTCGATGAATATCCTGGGAATATTTATTCGATTGCCTTTTGCGTATTTTACGAGATACACAGGGTGAATGCAAAACATAATTCAACATAATACAATTATTTAAGGAGCATGTGCTAAACATTTACGTTTTGCCCTAATGAATGTCATAATTGCACACAAATGAAACAGAGTTCAGTTAAAATATATTGAATGGAAGTTAAAACAAGACGTACGCTATCGATGGTGCGTCTCACAATCTGCTGTCCCACAATCTTCTGTTGCACATATATCATCACCAACTTGAAATAGAGTTTGAAAAACATTTTGGAAAGCACTGTTCAGTTTTGTTACATATCCAGCTTTCAGCCACACTTGACTTGCAGTGCAGGGAACAGAATTGATGATAAATCACAGAAGGTAATGTCATTATAGACACTCTATCATGAATGAAATCATTTCTGTACCATTTTCAAGTTTAAACTTGTTTAGAAAGTATTCTTCAGTTCTTCGAATGACAAGTTTGTATTGCCGGAAAAAGTAAACTTCAAACTGCTTCAAAAATCTTGTATGCAACAACTGTTGTATTTGGAGCTCGTTAAAAATATCATGAACTCGGGCTCAGATTACATAGTTATATTATGTTGCATTCTGTTTCGCATAATCCTGTGTATCTCGTAAAGTATGTCAAAATGAATCGAATGAATAATCCCACGTTATTCACCGACATTTAATTAGTATATACACGAAATTTCGTTCAACACGGACTCGGATTACATAGTTGTCTTATGTTGTATTCTGTTTTGCATCACCCTATATATTTCGTAAAGTAGGCAAAAGGGAATCCGAATGACTATTCCACGTTCTTCACCGACTTCCAGTAAGACTGGAAGTTGTAATTGATGTTTGTAATTTCCAGTTACAATAAAATAAATAAAATTAGCAATAAAACACATTATTAGTATTAAATCCATATCAAAAATCTCCTGGTCGCTCTATTTCTGTCTTATTTATTATGCGATCAATGTTGTAATCGAAATATCTCTGATTTTAATCACATTCAGTTTCAACAGATAGATAGAAGTCATTGTACGAGCGCAGACTCTATGTCAAAAACCGTTCTTGATATTAGTTCAAGTTTTACTCCATGAAAATAGATAATGAAACAGAAGTAGCGGTACTAGTAATTTCCAGCCATTTCGGTAGAATGTTACGTGCATTGATAGTAAGTTTCTTTCTCACACGCTGAATCGAATGCTGAATTCCGCTGCTTATTATTTATTGTTGTTTTGCTCTATGGAGATCAACGTTAACACTAGAAACAGTTAATGTGTACCACTTTCGGTTTTAACAGTGTTTAATGAAAAAGATGGTATCTATTCTTGAAACCCTACTCGATTGCAAGAAAAAGCCTTTCGATTTCCCTTTACGTTTTTGTTCTATGATTATAAATATTCAAATCAGAAGTAATAGAAAATTTGAAAACACTTCCCCTTTTGCTGAAGTGTTGCGGGAGGGGATGATGTATTCTCTTGAAAGGCTTAACCAATTGTAAAAATACTTGTCGCTATCGATTGCAGTTTTTATTCTATAGTGATGAACGTTAAATTCAGAAATTCTTGATTTGTACCACTTCCGGTTTGAATAGTGTGTTAACGGGGATGATAGAACTTACTCTTAGAACACTGATTTGATTGCCGAAACCGCTAATCGGTATCATGAATCGTTTTCACACTATGGAAATCAGCATTGAAACCTTAAGTAGTAAATATCAACAACTATTGGTTTTGGTAGTGTGTTGAAGGTGTTGGAAGTCGATTAAAAAAAAAAAAAAAAAAAAAAACCTCTTCTTGATATTTCTTATCGTTTATGCCCTGATGCCTATCGATAGTTATTTATACAGACGGACAAACTATTATTATTATATAACAAGATGTGTTGTTTTCTTCAATCGATTCAGCTTCCTGAGAATCGATTCACACTAATCTGTTACCATGTTATTCAAACCGAAAGTGTTTGAAGTTGACTATTTATGGCTTGAATATTTTTCGCTGTAGAACAAAAGCGGTAATTGATAACGAAAAGTGCCTTTTAACAATCGCTTATTATCTCAAGGGAACATATTATCAGCAAGTGCAATACTCGACTGAAACTTGAATTATTTGGAATTTACTAGCACTTTCGGTTTCAAGATTGATTTCCATAGAATGAAAATAGTAAATGATATCGAGAAAAGGGAGTTTGCAATTGATTCACTGTTCCAAGAGTAAATTCCATCTTCTTCGTAGACTTTCTTGTCAAATCGGAAGTTGTAGAAATCATTTGGGATTTGATTGCCTATCGTTGTACAACAGAAACGGTAATAGATAGCGACAAATATATATATATATATATATACATATATATATATATATATATATATATATATATATATATATATATATATCTTTTTTTGCAATCTGTTCAACGTCTCACAGAAACATACCATCATCACCTTCAACAATACCGAAACAAGAAGTGAATGAAATTTACTAGTATTTCCTGTTCTAATGTTATTTTAAAAAGAGCAGAAACAATTATAGTTAACTGGAAGTGGAGTATACAGCCTCTAAAGATTATATCTCAAATCTTTCATTAATCTTTTATTTTAATCGGAAGTGACAGAACTCACACGTTCCAGGTTTTAACGTTGATTGACATCAAACAAAAATGGTAATAAATAGCGAGAAGCGTTCTTCTACAATCACTTCAATGTGTCAAGACCACATATCATCAACATCCGTAATACTACCAATACTACCGGTTTCAATTCTTATTTTCATATAGCAATAATAGTAACGGATACAAAACATACTTTTTTGACATAGTATTTTTAGTAATTATATGAATTGTGAACATGAAATAAAACTAAGGATAGTAATGACGAAAGAATATTTTAGGAAGAAGAAAATACTATTTTGTCGAGCCTTACACAACGAGTTTAGAACATGAGTGTTTAGTGTGGATTATTGTGATGTACGGGTGAAAAACATGGATATTACACAAAAATGATGAGAAACGACTGGAAGCTTTCAAAATGTGGCTGTGGAGAAGAACGGAGAGAATTAGCTGGGTCGAACGGAGAACGAGTAAGTGGGTGTTAGAAATGGTGAGGGAGGAAAGAGTAATTTTATATATTATTGATAAGATAAAGAGAAACTGGTTGGGATATTGGCTAAGAAGGAACTATATCATGGGGTACATGCTAAAGGGAATGGTGGCAAGAAAGAGAGGGAAAGGGTGAAGGAGACTACAATTAATGAACGATATCAGAATAGGGAAATCGTACGTGAAGACGAAGAGGTTAGCGTAAGATCGTGGAGCATGAAAGCTTCTCAGTTGCGGCAAGTGACTTGCCAATAATGGCAAAATACCTATGATGACGATGATGATGATGAAAGACTTAGCGTCCCAAGATTAAGTTTTCTCTTAATTTTTATCTATCTTTTGAGATTGGAAGTGATGAAATCTACATTTCTTCTATTGCACCGCTAATCGCATAATTGATTAAATGAAAATAGTTAGCGACAAGTAGATTTTGATTTGGATTCAATACCAAGAGTGTATTCCACCTCTAATTCTTTTTTTTATTGCAACCTGAAGTAACAGACAATAAAAGCCACATATGGTTTTATTGTTAATCCTTATATAGTAAGAATAGTAAGAGTGAGCGAGTTATGCCTATTTTATACGGATTCAATGTCTGAGGAACAGAATCTACTTTTGTTCTTATTCGTCTATTGCAATCAATAGATATAGGTCATCAACGTCAATTTTGAATATTGAATTGATATACTTTGGAGGGCTACCGTAGTTTTACATTATGTAGCGAAACTCAACATTTTATGTAATTAAAGCAGTCGAGTTGTCACCATTCAACTCAACCGACAATTGTGTTTTTCTGTCGTCTGTCTGTTACACGAAATCTCTTGTAGAATGCATCTGGTTTCAGTGAAATTTAGCATATACGTACTTCTAATATTTGGAAATAATTGTAGTGCTTGAGATTAATATCAATCAACAATAAATGGATAAAATGGACAGTATCAATCCCCTACACAAACTCTGCAGATACACTGAATGTAGTAGCAAGATTATATCGCAATATAAGCAACGTACGTAAAAAATATTCTATTCAATACGATCTACCTAGTGAATAATATTTTACACTTTGGCCAGAAGTATGTGGATATAATAGAGTTCGGAGGGAAAACAATGATAGCCCTCATTTTAAAACCAAGTGAGATAGTTACAGAGAAATAATGATAACACTCATATGAGCTGAATTGCGGAAACAATTCAAGATATAAGAAGTAGCATATTGAATAAGCTCTTGTTTCAAACGTGAACTCTTTTGACAATTCAGATCACATGAGTGTTGTCATTGTTCTTCTGTAGCTAACTCATTCGGTTTGAAAATTAGGGTTATCATTGTTAACCTCCCCGCCGAACTCTTCAATTAATAACAGTAATATGTTGGGAAGAAAGTCTTTAAAACATAAAATTGGAATATAGATAGATAGATAGATACGTAGATAGATAGATAGATAGATAGATAGATAGATAGATAGATAGATAGATAGATAGATAGATAGATAGATAGATAGATATGGAAATGAATCTCACAACCTTTTGTATAAAAATACCTTCATTTCCTTGTTAAAAATAAAAGATGTTATACTATTTGAATAATCTAAGCACAGATCTTACACAACGTCATAAATAAAATACACAAAGGCTTTAATAGTAACATAATTGAAATGCGTCCTTGAAACATTAATATTAATTATATATTGTTAGTCAACATTGTCGGAAATATATGTGCTATAAAACGTTGATGATATAAGGTTTTATTTTCGAAACTTAAATTATGACCTTACATAATGTTGCATCTATACTGTTAATTACTAACAGTATTCATGTAGTTCTCTCCATGAGAGTGCAATTTTATATTTATATTGTTACATGCTATATGTAAAGAATAATATATATGCACGGTGCTGATAAGGTGCGGTCCGGTACAATTGGTGTTTCTGAGTAACTGAAAGACACTTCCATGTGGAAGTGAAAGGACTTGTTTGTATTATATAAGAGGTGCATGGTGCTCATACCAGTATCAATTCTTCAAGCAAGAGTAAAATCTAACAGCCAATCATGAACTATGTGAGTAACAACATTTGAAACTAACGATACATACACATAGTCTCATTTTTTGATATTATTCAGGGTTTAATACGATCAATAGTCATATATTCTTTTGTAAATACTATATTATGGTGTAGATCTTACTATTTTAACGGACGTCTTTATGTTGTTGAGAAAATGAAGGGTATTTGTTATCATAATATCCCAATTTTATATAGTCAAAACGGATGAAAAGCAGGTGAATTGTTGTATAAGAATGTGGAGGAAATTTGAGACTCTTAAAATGCAAGGACATACTGTTCTAAACTAAAAATTCTCATAGCATGGGATGGCATCAGAAACTCTTCTAGCCAGAGGTAATGCCTCCAACTCTTAACTATGTATAAATCAAGTAATGTTCTCACTTCCACTGTCACCCTACGCGGAAGATTTCAAACTCACATTTTCAGTTCTAAATAATATGTCTGCCAAGGTAAACAAAGCATAGGCCGATATGCACTTCACCTTATTTTGTTGTAAGTAAGTTTCCTCGTCTAATTTCTCTTTCATCCACTTTCTCTTTAATAGTACATCTTTTTAAAATCTAAAATAAAATTGCAATTCTGTCTTTCATTATAATAGAAATTGGTGAATCAAACATTATCATGGTAAAACTCGTATGTTTGGAACTAACCGGAAACAAATAACATCGGAAATATTAGCGAAAATACGTCATTTTGACTCATTCATTGTCGACGTTGTATGATGTTCTAGCAGCTGAATGAACTACATACTAAACATATTGATCTTTCTAACGTCATAAGAGACTAATTTATAGAAATCGTTTAAGAATCCATATCCCCCAAAGTCAGCTTCAGAATTACACAACGAGAGTTAGAGTATTTTTCAACAAACAGAAGCTCTATCAAGTATCATTTGCATTTTTACAAAACGTAATTGTTTGAATGAAGGAAGGCTTATACATATAATTTTATTCAACATAAGTAACACAGAGGCACATGAAACTTTTGATAGTTTTCAATTTACATTCCTCCGTTATAATCTGTAAAAGTATGATTTTATACATATTACAGTCAGAATAATTGTTTGGAGCTTCCTTTTACAGCACAATGTAGGCTACAAAATGAAAGTTATTATAAATTAATTTGAAAATGCATCTCTGACAAATAGAGAAATGAACAAGCAAGCAGTTTTCAAAAGAAATTATTTTCTCATAAGTTTTTATTGAACCGTACATTACGCAGGGGAGTGTTTTATTATCCTACTTCTTTTCCATAACCATTTTAGTTTAAACTATTCTATAATGCTTATTCACTATAAGCATTATAATGCTTATTCTCTCTATAATTTCTTTAGCTAGCAGTTGTTGCTTTAGCTTTAGCTATCTCAGCCACAGTTGATGCCGGAGTTATTGGATCAGCAGCTGTAGTATCACCTGTTGTAGCAGGAGAACCACTTCTATCCCCAGCAAGTGGACTATCTTCATCAAATGCCGTAAGCACTTCTACTGTTCTAGGAACTAGTGTAGTCGCTCCCGTAGCAGTTGCATCTCCTGTAGTTGGTGCTACTGTGGTATCTCCTGTTGTAGCTGCTGTGGCTTCTCCTGTTGTTGGTACTGCTGTTGCTGCTCCAGTTGCTGCTGGTGTAATTGCCTCACCGGCTGTTGTTGCTGGTAGCGTTGGAAAAGTTGTTTACGGTTAAATTGTATTTAATGAAATCATCTCTGTATATTGAGCGCTCGTTACATTTTTTCTCGTTAATCAATAAACAATAACATCTTTGAATAATTAGTGTTGTTATTGTTTTTCTTTAAATATACGTTATAGGTGATGATAATCAAAACCAGCAAAAATACGCAATTTATTAACAGAAACTGCAAAAATTGTACGTTCTGTACCTAGATAACTCCTTAAAAAATGAACTCGCAATTTATAAAGAGGAATAACTACTGTAGAGTATCTAAATAATATTAAAAAAAAACGTAACACTGTATTTCCTGTTGCGTCTCCAGTTGTAGTTGTTCCTATTACTGTTGTGGCTTCTCTTATTTTTACTACTGCTGTTGCAGTTACAGTTTCCTGGTGATGTAGTTGCATCACCGTGTGTTTTTGCTAGTTGCGTTGGTAATAATGTTTATGGATAGCATACTTGTAATGAAATAATTTTCTCATGTCGAGAATTCGTGTTTTGTTCTCTTTGCTCAAGAAAGTTTAAAATCAACTGGATAAACAGTGTTTTAATCTCCTATTCTAGAAGCAATTGTTATTTTTAATGATTGCATGGAAGTATATTTCAGGTAATATCACCTACTTGGTGCAAAGCGAATATTTGCAATGATTTTTTTCTAGTTCATTATCATGCTACAAGGAAGTTGTAATGATGCCGGTATGGATTTTTCATACTACAACAAATGTCAGCTAAATACAATAAGTGCTCATAGCTTAGCTAGAATAAAAGTAACGTTATGGCAACTTAAGAATGAAAAATTTTATTATCTATTGTTTTTTAATACATAACGTTGCATATAAATTCAGACATAGTTTTTTAAAGAATAGAAAGAGGAAACCGGTAACTCAATTTGCAAATGATCTTCTACACTGAGAAAAATTATTGAGTTCAAATTGACCCTATTGATGCATATATTTACCCAACCAGGTGGCTAAAATTTCTCCGACCCAAATAGGCGCAAAGCGTTTAGTTAAATTGGGTTGAAATAAATTCAACCCAGCCTGTAGTTAAGTGTAGGAGTCCAATCTAAACACCCAACTGGTGTAAAATCACATAACCTATTAATACGTTTAACCCCACTTGATATACAATATGACCAAACAAAGTATAAATCCCATTAACCCGATAATGCGTTTGACCAAACGTGTAGTTAAAAATGAACAAGCGTGAGGTAAGAAATGACCACATTGTGAAGTCGTTTGGAGAAGAAAGGGTGTGCAAATAACCCAAAAATGAGGTAAAATTTACCACGATGGAGATAAACATGACGAAATAATGGGTTAAAAGAGTGAATGTTACATTCACTGTTATGGGATTTAACACAACATGTGGTTAATGTTACATTATCAGTTGACTACAAAGGTGACCCAACACAAAATGATTACTACTTTGGCGTGTTACTTGAAATTTTATTAAACACCAAGTTTTTTTTTTTTTAGGAAAAAAGAAAATTTACTTATTCTACAAATAATGTGAATCCGGAAAATTATATACTTCTCCAGCCTCTTAGAGACTTACGCCCTCTCTTTGGCAAGTGATTTTCTAGACAAAATATAATTTTGAAAAGAATGGGATGGTCTAAAGGGACTTTGATTATTAGCAGTGATATTTGTGCATCAGTTTTGGAAAGGTGTTTTATTGTTCTTTATTTATTTATTTATTTATTAGTCATATCTTTATTATAAAGTACAGAAAAGAAACAGTGTAATGAAGGCGCCAAGTGTGCGTACATAACAAAGTATATATAACTTAAATAAGGCTAGAAAAATATAAAAGGGTATCATGTGAATACCGAAATATAATGTGAAGAATACTTAGGTGCAAATGTGCAAGAATACGAAAAAAAAGTTATATATAATGCGAGATAGTATTTGAAGTGAGTGAAAATGGAGATGAATGATGAGATGAAATGCCAACACATCATAAACAAATAGAAATTAGTCAGACAGATGCAGGTTAAATCTTTTGTCCCGGGGCGACTCGGGACTAATGATCACAAGGGGAAGCCCTTGTTAGTTATGAGGATCTCTGTGCTAACATGGAAAAACATGAGGAATATGATAATAAATGATATAAATGGCATAGATGTCACGTTCGTCCTCTGGGAGGTTTGCATGTTGGACATACAAAGAAATTAGTACATTTAAAGGAGAATGCTTGTAGCGGTATGCGGCATCAGACTGAAGAATGTCCAGGAATAGCGGATTGCCCGTTTCAATGCTAGAAGTGATATACCGAATACGGAGTTGTGCAAGATGTTCTGTGAGCTTTGGAAAGTTGATGTACTCATACCTGAGCCACGTAGAATATGGCAGTTTCAGTACGGTAGTCGAATAACATGACGCTCCAATATGAAAAGTTTTTCGTAGAAGGAAGCAGATGCATGGCACCCGGCAGTATGTCCGAAAGTGAGTATAGGTCGAAGAAACATCTTGTAAGTATGGAGTAGAACATCGGGTTGGAGGCCCCAAGTGGTGCCTGTGAGACGACGTAAAAGATTTAAGCGAATAGTAGCCTTAGCTCTTGCAAATGTGCATTCCAAGTCAGTTTGGAATCGAAGACGACGCCCAAGTAGGTAGCAGTGTTGGTAGGGCTTACACTGTACCCATCAACAGTTACTCTTAAGAGTGTGGGGTTTCGGAAAACTCTGGAACGCCTATTAGGTGGTAGAAAAACCAGCCCTTGCGTTTCGAATGGGTTAATAGTCAGATGCCATCTCTGGCACCACTTGATGAAATTGTCGAGTGTTGTTTGTAGAACTAGGTTAATTTGCTGGACAATGTTGCCAAGTGCAAGAAAAGCTGTATTGTCAGCATATTGGAATGTAAAAACATTTCGTGGCACTGAAGGAATGTCGGAAGCGTAAAGAATATATAATAATGGGCTGAGTGCAGACCCCTGGGGAACTCCAGTAAGCGAAAAAATAGGCCAAGAGAGTGTGTTACCAACTGCGACATACGCAATGCGATTTGTAATGAAAGAGTAGGTTTTCCTTAGATAGCAGACGGGAAGTTTTAATGACTGCAGTTTTTTAATTAGCCCATAGTGCCACACTTTATCGAAAGCCTTTTCTAAATCCATTAGAATGAGGCAGGATGGAAATTCTTTGTTAAATTGATTTGTAATTATGGTACTGAGATGAAGCATTTGGTCATGGATGGAGAATCTAGGCCGAAAACCTGTTTGATGAATAGATAATAGACCAGTATTTTCAAGGTATTTATCAAGGTGACAGACAAGGGTCTTTTCCAGGATCTTGCTGAGAACAGATGTGAGTTAGATTGATCTGCGTGAACAAACAGAATGGACAGGTTTATTTGGTTTATGAAACATAGAAATTTTTGAGACTTTCCAATCAGGAGGATAAAAACCAGTTTGAAGAATGCAATTATATATTGTTGGCTGAATTAGCAGGAATTAGTATGGGTCTTCTTTTATGTGTCGATAAGAAATATTGTCAATTCCAGGTGTTTTATTTTTCTTCCGTTTCAGTGTAAAATGGATTTCATCAGTAGTAATGGGTGCAGAGAGAGGATGCTTCGGATCAATGACAGTTGATTGAAGGTTGTAAAGCAGGAAGGCAAGAGAGTTATTTCCGTTCAGAGGGTTTAGAAGCCGCTGTTGGTGTAAAAACGGTCTGTAGCTGTGAGCAAAGGCGTTTGCTTTTTCGTCATAGGAGAATAGAGGAATGCCATCTGCAACTAGCAGGTAGGTTATTGTGGTATTCTTTCCAGTAAGTTGGTTAAATCGCTTCCAGTAGCGAGATGGATGTGCTTCCTCGGATAAGATGTTGGAAGTTTTAATCCAATCGCTGCGTTTGTATGCAACAAGGTAGCTATGAACAGCTCGTTCCCATTGGCTATGCTGACGAAGACATGAGTCATTCCCGGTTCGATAATATTCCCGAAGGTGTTGTCGGGCTTTCTGTATGAGTGGAAGATATGTCGGTGGTAGGGCCGGTTTTTGGGGATGTACTTGCTGCATCGGAATATGCTGCTGGGCCTTGGTTTGAATTGCCGTAGTAATAGCCGTAAGACAGGAAGCAAGTTCAGTTTCATAAGTTGGAGGTGTTATGGTAGAAAGAGAGTGCTGTAGGGCTTCCCGGAAATGAGGCCAATACGCCTTATTAAACCTCGGAACTCGACGAGATGCTAGTACATGGCTTGGGGGTTGTCCCCGAGTGAACGTTAATTTTATTCAATGATGATTGCTGCCAATAGAGTCTAGTATTGCAAACTGACAGTCATTAAGGAGATTCATAGTGGTGATGACAACATCCGCTCTAGTGTGACTGATAGGTCTAGTGTGTGCAGGAAGAACATGAAGATGGAGCTGAAGATTGTTACTTAAGTATTCCTTAAAGTCGTTTTTTTTTTTTTTTTTTTTTTTTTTTGCGGTCAGTATGACTGTGGATATTAATGTCCGCCATGAAGATAATATTTCGAAAGTTGGTAGCTATGTATCGAAAATATTCGAATGGGATAAGTTAACGTGATCTAATATAGATTGCACTGAAGTTAATAATAATGGAAAGTATATAGTGAATAATAGGTATTCTGGGAGATTACCTAAAGCTTGTGAAGTATAGGCTCGAACTGGATACTTTGGGAAATATCCTATTGCTACTACCCTTTGGGCCCGTTGAGCTTGATCTTGAAAATTGCATCGTTGCAGTTGGTATCCAGGAATACGAGCTAGCATACTCAGTTTTAAGGCGGTTTCATTTAAAGCAAAAACACTAATATGTTATTCTAGTAATAAAGATTCAAATAACAATCTATGCTGAGAAAAGGATCGAATGTTGATAAAAAGAAAGTTAATCTCCATTATGAAGAAAACAGTATAGATTATTTTAAACAGTGTTTTCCAGGGTTCCAAGTTGAAAATGCACATAATTATTAGAATAAGTTGCATGAAGATTAATATTAAAAATATATTTGGTGGCAGAAATGATATGTTGAATGATGTGAGCTCCCTGAAAAGGAAAAATGTTTTTTGTAACACCAGACTAACATAGCGTATAAGATCTTCGACTGTTAACAGATGTAATAGTGATTCTGTCGGTGGTGTAGTTTTGTCTACTGTTTTAATGGAACAATTAGTTCCAGATGCTCAGGCGTAGGTGCTTGTTTAGGCTTACACCATTAGCTATATGTAGGGTGGAGCCCACTACCACATGTATTGCATTTAGGGGGTCCCTTTAAGTCCGGGCATGTCTTGGTATCATGGAGTCCGGAGCAGTAACCACATTTTGGTTGATTACGACAATTGGCCGTAGTATGGTCGTTTTATAACTGACACTTTTTGCAACGAATTGGAAGCGGACCTTGCGTTTTAGATGGTTCGAAGCGATGAATTTTTTATAGATGGGTGCGCCAAATCTGAGAAGATAGTCAATGGTATCTTGCCGCTGCGATAGAATGTACCATATATGTAGGATCATTATTGTTGCGAACGCGAATACATTTATCCACTGAAATCCCTTCTTGTGCTATTCCTATTGAATTTCTGCGTTAGTTAGGTCGAGGGAGACACCCTTAATAACAACCGACAGAACGGTGGTCCTCTAGGAGGTCTCTGTTGTTTCGTTCGCTTGTCAGTGAGCTTCGTGAGTTTATCATTCTTACCAAAAATTTCGTAAGAAGCTTTTATGAAATGTGATACCAAAATTTGGATCGTTAGATTTTAAGATATTGCCATTTTTGGTTTTCGCGATTTGAACTAGGGTGTCTCGTACCCGAGGAACATACATAACAATTTGCAGAAAATCATTTTTGGTTTCATATACTTAGCATCAAAATCAGTAAGGATGAAATGAAAGAGAGGCGTATGATTTGATGAAATAGTTGGAGACACTGCAGAAGGTACACCTATGTTTTGGCGTTCAACCTCGATATCCATTGATGTTATAGCTGAGCGTGACCGAATGCGTTTCGAGGATTACGTAGATTCGCTTGAGAGGTGTCTATCTCGAGATACACTGATCGGTTCATGGCCCCAAGAAAAATGCCGAGTGCGAGTGGATGGTTGTGCTATTGAAGTGCTGGATATTGAAGAAGATAAAGATGGTAAGCCCGAATGTCTGCCAATTTGTCCAGTGATGTTGCCAGAGTCAGTCATCGTACGTGTGTAGCCTAGGGCCGAAGCCCAAATGAGGATGAAGGTGAAAGAAAGTATGATATGATGTGGTTCAAAAAGCAAGCTGCCCTCCGAAAGTGAAAACTTTGGTCAATATTCTAAGCGCAGTACGTGTGCTTTGCTCACAAATGCGTTTTGCAACGCTTGATCCTCGCTCGCACATTACCTTACACAAGAGAGGTTAGGCCTCTTAATTCAGTATGGACACCAGGGATATCAACTTCCGAGCACATCAGAAATAACTATTTACCGGCTGTGAATATTTTCATTTCTCACAGTGAGTAAGTAGTTATTTCAAAGCTTTTCGCAGTATATTTGGCATTTTTGCGAAGCAATAAACAACGTTCTATGCTTTCTATAATTGGTCACAATAATCATTTTTTAAACTCGTGAATAGTCTGGCAACAGTTACACGAGTAACAATTGGGCTGGAGCCATCTGTTATTCTTATATGCTAGAACATAAGAATAACAGATAAGGAAAAATACAGCACTGCTACTCATACATTGTGACTTCGATGCAATTTTTTCTTTCTATTTGGTGCTATTTTGTTCCACTGTAGCCTTCCGCTTGGGCTAGAGGTAAAGGTGTTATTATAATCGTACTCTGACAAGATATAACTCTGTATAATTTCGACTTAATAGGCAGTAAATAACAAGCATGTTTTGTAATTTTTGTGGTACTAAGTTGTTCACATAAATCAGCTTCCTTTAGACTATATGTTTCACGCATCATGACCTTTAACCGAGTACGACGCAAGTGTTGATTTAAAATACTCTACAGTAACATATAGTCATTTTGGTGACCCAACGGTTAATGCAGTTAGGTTGCAAGTGACCACCCATCGTTCCGAAACAACCCAATTTGGTTTGAAACTTTTTAATCACATAGCGTGCTCACGTTTCAATCCAATAATTTTTCTAAGTGTAGAGAGTCACGGGTTTACTAAGCAATGATAAGCTATTGTTTTCGAAGTTACGTGAATGTTCTGTACTAGTTTAATAGTAATGCATTTTTCATATAATAAATGGGTTTCCAAAACCGACATAGGTTTTTAACGGGACTCTTACATTCGAAAAGTTCTTACATTGAAGTAAATACGATATATCTTTAGTTGAACCATTGATTTCAATATGGATAACATAAATTAGATTTATATTATATGACGTAACTCAAATTCCATATCATAGTGTCTCCCATTTGGTTATCTGCGAATTGATGGTGGTCCGTTAATCAAATTTAGGAGAGGGAGCATGATATTGCTTATATCCCATAAATTTATAACTTACTCAATTATGTAAAACCTGCATTTCATAAGCTCTTCGATATTAGGGTCGAGAAAGTGCCGTGATGTTTACTAGCGCAGCAAAACTACGCAAACCACAACTAGAAGTTTGAATCAAATAAGCTTCTTATTTGCTTAAAATATTACTAACTCTATAAATTCTTTCCTCTACATTGAACTGTTCGACAAATATTTAAGTTTATCGGCATTCACGCCTATTTAGCGAAGTTAGCAGTCTTTTGTAATATGAAAGTTTAAACGATTGTGAATAGTCTTAATATAGTATTGTTACTCTTTACGTTTGCAGCCAGTTTGTGCTTTCATCCCATTCATTATCAGGTAGTTGCATTTTGATGTTCCTTAATTAAAAACAGATTCTTTAAAGAAAACAGAGTTCTGTACTGGGATCTGTTATTGTTAATTCGGAATACAGTGATTGACGTAGCATACACATATCGATTTTTTATTACAGATAGAACCCAGAAAACTTCAAAAGCATTTTAGTACAACAATGATTACGTTAGATATGGCTTCATTAAAGCTAAACAAGGATCTACTTCTTTGTCTACTGTATAAACCATTCCAGCTTTAGAAACGAGTTTCGAAACATAATAAGAATATAATATCACATTCTCTTGAACTCTTAAACCAAAACTAAAACATTTTTTTTAAAAAATGGTCTTCAAACTTCGTTCCTTTATATTTTAAAAAGAAATCTAACAACTTACTTGTATTCCAAATATTTAGATTATAAATTGCACAATACATAAGTTGGCTTCATAGATCCACTGACAAGAGTATCAGTACAAAACACACGTTTTTCTTTTTCACAACTGCTTATTTAACGGCAAATTAAATGATGAAATAAGACTATTACACTGGTCAGGAATATTTTGATATAGGAATATAAATAGTGTTGTGAGCTTAGTGCTAAATTCGCTAAATTCGAAAATAAAATAAGTTTTTATCTATTGTGCTATTTTTTTCTTGTGATCTCCTATCCACTCTCTACCGAATTCGTCTAATTCCCTAAAAACTCCCCATGTGGATTATTCCGCTGTGGCTCAGTTTAATTTTTTTTATGTCGAAATAAAGTGACAGAAGTCGAGACATATGCAAGGAATTCCAATACATGCCTCTGATGTCACAAACACTTTTCAGGAAGTGTATAAGATTTAGCAACATTACTGTTGAGTCATGCTCAAATACGTAGAATCGTTTTGATTATTTTCATAGCGCCATAGCATTATGAGTTATGATAGTGTGGGGAAGTGACTGCATGTTGTTCTAGGTTACTTTTGGGTTAATTAGATCGTTGAAATCGAAAATTATTGACTTCTTGAACTTCCGATTGAATAAAATTGTTAACGGAGGAGATGGAACCTACTCTTGAAATCCTGAGTCGATAGCAGAAACCACTTATTAACATCATCTATCGTTTTTAGTCTACGGAAGTCGGTAATGAAACTGAAGAACAAGTAAATGTCAACAACTTTTGGTTTTGGTGGAGTATTGCAGCTGTAGATGATATGTTCAGTTGAGACACTATACCGATTACAAAACACCGCTTGTCGCAATTTCTTTTTGATTTTATTTTACGACGAAAGACGTTGAAGTCCCATAGAATGACTATGTATGTCCATCTATCTGTCTATCTGACAACTGGTATTAGAACAAAATCAGTAAGAGACATCAAGATCTGTCTTTTTCTATCGATTCATTCTCCTCCGTTACAGTGTTACTCACTAGAAGTGCTTGAATTTAGTTACTTTCGATTACAATTTTCTTCAGCGTAGAACAAGAACAGTAATAGGTTCCCGGTAAGTGCTTTTTAGTGTCGCTTACCATCTCAAGGGCACATTCCATCACAACATGCAAAACTTTAGTAACACTTGAAGTGCTTGAAATTTAAGAGTACTTCTGGATTCAATATTGGTTTCCATAGAACGAAAACGGTCAATTATGTCGAGAAATATGTTCTCGTAATTGATTCAGCGTCCCAAGAATGGGTTTCATGTCCACCATTGAGTCTCTCTCTTTTCGAATTGGAAGTGTTTATATATCAATCATTTACGATTTCATTGCTT
Organism: Thermobia domestica; assembly: GCF_964235325.1. Lineage (NCBI taxonomy): Eukaryota > Metazoa > Arthropoda > Insecta > Zygentoma > Lepismatidae > Thermobia > Thermobia domestica. The sequence continues at coordinate 136,358,091 of NC_137462.1, read as the reverse complement.
ATCGTTGTAGAACAGGAACGGTAACACACAGCGACAAGCATTTTTTGCTATCTGTTCAGCGTCTTAGAGAACATACTGCCATCACTTCCAACACTATAGAAACCGGAAATGGTTAAAATTTATTAGCATTTCCTGTTTTAATATTAATTTCCATAGACCAGAAACGGTAAGAGATATCGGGAAGGGGTGTCTTAATTCATTGACTCAAAAATAAGTTTTGAATCTTCCGTTAACACTCTATTTAAATCAGAAATGGTAGAAATTAATAGTTTCTGTTTTTGATGTTGATCGTCGGAGAACAACAACGACTATAATAATAATAATAATAATAATAATAATAATAATAATAATAATAATAATAATAATAATAATAATAAGAAGAAGAAGAAGAAGAAGAAGAAGAAGAAGAAGAATAAGAAATAGATAGATAGATAGATAGCGAGAAACGTTTCTTTGTAATTACTTCAGGATCTCAAGAGCACATACCATCACCGTCTGCAACACTAGGAAAACCGGAAATGGTTCGAATTTACTTTTAGTACATCCGGCTTCAATACTTATTTTCTTACAGTAAAAACGGGAAAAGGGTATAAAAACTGGTTTGACAAAGATTCACTGTCCTAAGGGCGAGTTTTGTTTCGACTTGTACCTAAATTTTGAAATCGGAAGTGGTTAAGTTAAAATCTACGTTTATTCCATTACGGCGATAATCGCATAATTCATAAAACGGTAAATAGTTAGCGACAAGCAGATTTTTGGTATGAATTCAATACCAAGAGCACATTTCTCTATGATTTTACTCTTTTTATTGCAACTAAAACTACTTCAGGTTGTATTGTTAGTCTTCATACAGCAAAAGCAATTAAAAATAGCGAGTAATGGATTTTTAGTGGGATTCAGGATTTGAGAAAGAGAATCTATCTTTTATCTTATTCGGCTAGTTCAACCATTAGTTATAGATATACTTCAAGTTTGAGCATTGAATTCACATACCGTAGTTTCGCACAGAGCAACGGAACTCACATATTTATGTAATTGTGGCAACCGAGATTCCACCATTTAACTCAACTGGCAATTTTGTTTTCTGCCGTTTGTCTATTACGCGAAAACTTCCACAAAATGTTATCTGATTTCAGTGGAACTCGGCGTATAACTATTTCTAATGCTCGAAAATAACCGTATTGTTTGTCATTGATATCAATTAACAATAAATGGATAAAATGGGAGAGACCCAACCCCTACAGAAACTTTGCATATGCATTGAATGTAGTACCAAGACAATTTTGCAATATAAACGACGTATGTAAAATTTATTCTATTTAGATACAAGAATATATTCTAATACAGTATATTATAATATTTGATGGTACGTACGCTACATTTCGACCACGAAGTGACCATTGTTTTACACTTTGATTAAAAATGTGCAGGTGCAAGGAATTAACAATAATAATGTAGTAGCAAGAAAATCCTCACGTCAATTATTATTATTATTATTATTATTATTATTATTATTATTATTATTATTATTATTATTATTATTATTATTATTATTATTATTATTATTATTTGTTAGATCTAACTGATAGTTTCTAAGTAATGAAGTTTAGAAATATTAAGCTAAAATGTAATTTTAAGACTGCTGTTCCAGTGTTCTTAGACTTTCGTTGTTTCTGATAGATAGTGGGCTTGACAATTTTAGCAGCACTGACAAGGAATCATTTCTGCTTAATTGACTTTTATCTACCTTGTGTTTTATATTAGTGATCATCGTTTTACCGTTTTCTAATTTATTAGTATTACTATTATTGTCATTAGCAGGGCCCGAATCTTGTTGACAAGACAACCTTTTTCTGTTACGCATAGGACAAGGCAAGTTCAAATAAAAACGTTATCCATCAACTCTAGGTTCAAAAAATATAGTTTTTTAGGGTCAACTTTTGGTCACTTTTTGCCGTTTTGAAATTTCAGATCATTTAGGTCACTTATGGTCTTTTTATTCTTTTTCTTCTACATAAGGAAATCTTTAAATGAACACGGTTTACGAATGTGGAAGAGACGATGTTGAATAATCTCTTTTCTTGCTTCCTGACTATTGAATGGAAAAACTGCATTCTTAAAAAGCTAATGAAAACTAAGCTGTAGCTGGTTAACGAAAGGTGGGGGTTGGTAGGTGGCCAAACAGATAGTTTTGGGTTGTTGACCACAAAGGATGTGATCACATGAATAACTAAAAATGGATTAGAAGGCGTACAAGGGTTTTAAACAGGTTTCTATCTATTATTTTCATGTAGTCTACACTTGCGAACTTTTATTGTTTAAGAGTGCTACCTAAGCTTCAACTCGGGAGTGAATTGACGCTTTCAATACTTACAATGCCGTACAATGGACTGTAGAAATAAATGATCAATGGACTGCAACTAAGTGAAACAATACTTTTTGAATATGAGTGAGAAATATTAATTAAAAATCTAATGGATATTAAAAAATGTCAATGTTTAACGAAATAAACGTTTAAGAAAACGCAAGTTTTAAGGTCAATTTTTGTGATTTTTAGGGTCATTTTACAGGAATTTTAGTGTCATTTTATAGGTCACATTTTAGAAAATTTTAAGTCAACAACATCCGGGCCCTGGTCATTAGTATTATTACATCGTAATTTAGTCCTCTGGTACCACACAATGCGCTGTATTTTTGCGAACAAGCTGTTCGCGGCATTGGAACAATTATTATTATTATTATTATTATTATTATTATTATTATTATTATTATTATTATTACTCGTATTATTTTGCTTTTGTAGATTTCGACCGGTATTGATCCAACGGTGTATATAATCAAAAGTATAAGATAATATTGCCATTGTTGTGTTTTCGCAAAATGTGAACTTGTACAAAAAAGATTGAATGCGTCTAAGGACAAAAAGTTCTACTCGACACTAATATATATGCGAAGTATTTAACAATATTTTTTGTGTAAATTACTTTTAGGTTGTTGTTAGAAAAGAAAAATGTGTTATACCATTTGAACAAATCTAAGCACTAAACTTACACAACGCACTAAATAAAACACAAAGGATGTAATAGTAACATAAATAAGATGCGTTCCTGAAAACTTGGTTTAAATTATATACTGTTATTACAAATTGCTGGAAATATATTTGCTATAACGAGGTAACGATATAAGATTGTATTTAAAATTTAAATTATGACCTTCACATGATTGTATTTGTACTGTTAATTACTGATATTATTCTCTGTATGAGAATGCCAATTTATATTTATATTGTTACAGGAAATATGCATAGAATAACAAGCACACATGGTGTTTTCGAATGACTGAAAGGGAATTCCATGTGGAAGTGAAAGGACTAGTTTGTATTATATAAAAGAAACATGGTGCTTATGTCAGTATCAATTCTTCAAGGAACAGTAAAATCTAACATCCAATTATGAACTATGTAAGTAACATCATTTAGAAACGTCTATACACATAGTCTCACTCTTTGATATTATTCACAGTTGAATATGACTAATAGTCATACATTATTTTGTAAATATTAACTTTTTACATGATATGTTATATGAAGTTATGAGTATTTTTATTATAAAGTCCCAAATTTGTGTAGTATAATGTAATTAAAACAGATGATAACCAAACGATTATTGCAGAATAATTGTGGTATAGGAATGTGAAGGACATGGAAACCTCCCTAAAACCCAAGAACATACTGTTGTCAACCATAAATTGTCAGGGCGTGGGATCAAACCACAAACTTTTCGCACCAGAAGTGATGGCTCTACCACTTAACTATGGATGGGTTAAGTGCAAAAGTGCAAAATTCACACTTTCAGTTCCAAATTATACGTATTTTAGATAATATGTCATGTTTCACTTATTCATTATTCCCATATTTTACGATTTCCTAAGAGCTGAATGAACTACAAATTAGAAATGTCGATGTTCCTAACTTCATAAGGGACTAAAATATGAAAATCTTCTAAAAAGCCATATCTCGCAAAGTCAGCCATCGAATTACTAAACCAAAGTTAAAGAATTTTCTCCTACATACACGAGGTTAAACAAGTATCCTTTGTATTTTTAACAAATGTATTTGATTGAGTGAAGTAACTTTAGTCAATGTAAGTTACAAAAGAGATCGATAAAGTTTCCTTATTTTCCAATTTACATTTCTTCCTTGTACTTAGTAGGAAAATAAGATTTAATAACACCACAATCACAAAACAATATTTGGATATTTTCTTCTGTAGTATAATGTATGCTTGCAAAATAAAAGTTACGTACTCGTAAATAGACAAGACATATCGACACGTCTGAAAAATGAATAAACAAGTAATTTTCAAGAGAAATCCTTTCTGCGTTACCATTTATTGAACCATATATTAGACAAAGTAGTATTTTATTTCCCTACTTCCCATTAATAATCATTTTGACAAACAATTCTAAATGTCCATTTCTTTAGTTTGCAGTTATTGCTTTAGCTTTGGCTATCTCAGCCACAGTTGATGCCGGAGTTATTGGATCAGCAGCTGTAGTATCACCTGTTGTAGCAGGAGGACCAATTTTATCCCCAGCAAGTGGACTATCTTCATCAAATTCCGTAAGCACATCGACTGTTCTAGGAACTAGTGTAGTTGCTCCTGTCGCAGTTGCGTCTCCTGTAGTTGGTGCTGCTGTGGTATCTCCAGTTGTAGCTGCTCCAGTTGCTGCTGTGGCGTCTCCTGTTGTTGGTACTGCTGTTGCTGCTCCAGTTGCAGCTGGTGTAATTGCCTCACCCGCTGTTGTTGCTGGTAGCGTTGGAAAGGTTGTTTATGGTTAAATTGTATTTCATGAAATCATTTCTGCACATCGAGCGCTCGTTAGTTTTTTTTGTCATTAATCAATAAAGAATAACTTCATTTAAGTAATTAGTGTTTTTATTCTTTCATTTTAAAGTATGCATTATAGGTGATGATAATCAAAACTAGGAAAAAAAAATCACAATTTATTAACAGAAACTGTGAACATTATACCATTTCTACCTACAAAGTCGTAAAAAAGGAACTCATAATTTAGAAAGAGGAAAAACTAACATCAAGATAAAAATGTAAACATGGGACTCTGTGATCAAACGCAATAAGTCAACGTTAGGTTCTCCCAAAAAGAAATTCGCTTACATTCCATTTTAATTATAGTCCTGAAACGTAGTTTTGTTTATGTATAAAACACTTATTTCATATTTTGAACCACATTTACGAAAGGCTGCTTGAATGAGAAGTCATCCAATTCGATACTAAGAAAGTGTACTCTTTAGAATCTCTTTGAATAATAAATTTAGTTTCACGTCCGCTAATCTGAAAATTCGTTTACTGATGCTCAATTGCACAAGTCTAGAATTAAGAAATTGAAATTTTTCAGTGTAATGCCCCTCGCTGAGCACTTTAGGTTAAAGGAGAGGATGATTAAGGCAAATGAATGATGAGGGAAAATTTGCTGGAATGGGAAAATGAGAGGAAATTGTAGTACCCCAAAAATAGCCAAGCACACGATGTTGATCACAAACTTACTTGGCCGGGGATCGAACCAAAGACTTCAAGCAATAGATGTAAGCACTCTACCATTGAGCCACCGTGCTCCCTTCAAGGATTAAATTCGAATAAGATAGTCCGTTGATTATTTTTATCTTTGAATAAGAAGCTTACATCGATGAACCAACAGTTTGTGAGAAAGGATTAACTTATCCAAGTATATCCGGAGGTTCTTCAAAACTATGACATTTCCTAATGACGTCATGTAATATAAGTTTCATTGGCTGAAAAGTGCATGTAACAAATGAAAATTTATTCGCGGAGCATGTGGTATTTCTTGTTACTAGACATGGAAAGAAAGCGAGCGAAGAACTTCACTCGTCGGGAATGCGAATATATTCTGATCATCATCATGGGCCATTATTGTCAGGTTTCTTGTTACAACTCCACGATATCGCGCTGTCTTCTGGTAACCTTTTTGTCTTTACCTACGAGTTTTCTGCTTTGATATGATCCATTAATTTTAGTCTCCTTGTTCCCCATCCCTCTCTTTCCTGCCATCACACCCTCTAGTACGTCTTTCATGATACAATTCCTTTCTAGCCAATGTCTGAACCAATGTCCAATATTTCTCTTCCTCTTCTTAATGATAACTAAAGTTGTCCTTTCTCCCTCACCATTTCTTACACCCTATCATTTGTTTTCTCCTCCACCCAGCTAATTCTCACCATTCTTCTTCAGACCCAAGTTCCGAAAGCTGCCAATTGGTTTTCATCACTTTTACGTAATGTCCATGTTTCTGCCCCATACAGTATATCTCTCCATACGAAGCATTTTATGACTGGTTTTCTCAATTCTTTATTCAAAGTCTTACAAAATAGTCTTTTCATCCGCGTAAAGACCTTTTACACCATTCCTACCCTTGCTTTTATTTAATGTTCAAACTTCATATCATCACTAATAAAACTACTCATCACTTGTTCTATTTTCTCCCCTTGTACTTCTGTATTTGATACTAACCGTTTCGTTCCAATCATTTTGGCTTTTGTCTTTCTAACATTTATTTTCATACTATATTCTTCGCAGTCATATTCCTCACATTTTCTAACATCTTATTAATTTTATTTTCAGAATCCGAAAAAAAAACATATCATCTGCATATCTTATACAGCTAATCATTCTACGTCCTAACGAAATGTTGTCTTCATAATTTAGGCTCCTTTTCACTACCTTTTCTATATAGATATTAAATAATGCTGTCGAGAGAGAGTATCGCTGTCAAACTCCCCTTCCAAACTCTTCTCCATCATTTTCTCTTCTATTTTAATACTTACTTATTGGTTCATACATAAACTTCTTATGAGTCTTCGATTTTTTTAAAAAATTCAACCCAACTTCCTTTAAATTTTCAAACAATACTTCTCAATTCACTCGGTCGAGACCCTTTTCTAGAACAATAAATACCTCATACACCTCTTTTCTTTTCTCTATAAACCTTCCAACAATAAGCTGTGAATAATCAAATTGCGTCCCTTATACCCTTACCTCCTCAACCTTTTAATTTACTGTTCCGTACAACCTTCTGTTCAGAACTCGAATTAATATTTTTGCTGCATTATATGTGATACTAATAGTTCCACAATCTTTACATCTCTCTGGGTTCGATTTCTTAACCATTGGTATCATGATCTTCTTCAGTTTATTTTTTTTATTTTTTTTATTTTTTTTATTTTTTTAAATTTATTTTATTTTTTTAATTTATTATTTTTTTTTTTTTTTTTTGCTTATTCTCCTGTTTCATATATTTCACTACAGACTTGGAACATTACTTTCTTGCCCTTGTCTCTCATGTTCTTCATGAATTCGATTGGTATATTATCTATTCCGGTTGCCTTTCTATTCCTAATCTCGGATATAGCTTTTTCAAACTCATCTCGAAGGATATTAAACTTTTAATTATTATCGCGTACTTCACTTCCTACTTCAACTTTTAGATCACGCATTCTATTCCTACTCATATAAGTCCTCAACATATTATTTCTATCTTCGTAAAACTTCAATTTTCTCTCTATCTTTCCATTCTTATTTTCTAGTGCCATCTTAATACTCCCTTGTTTCCTTCGAAGCCCCATACATTTCACCTCCTTGTACGTTTCCGCATATTCCCCATACTTCCTAATTTGTCTATGTCCTAGCATTTTCATATTTAAAATTCTTTCCTTGCTCTGTCTGTTTCCCTTCGTAATTAATTGTTTAACTTTATGTATATTTTTTGCCCCCATCTATATCAACTTGTTTCCATGTCTTCCTTTACCACATTTCCTACAATGTCTGTTCCATAATCCATGATTTCTTAACTCTTTTATATTCGAAGTTACTACTTCTTCTACATCCTGCTGTATGTAATGTTTAGTATGCTCCCACCGTCTGTTACTGTCTGCACCTATCATTTCCTTGTTTGAGTATTTTTCTTCGAATTTTTCAACGAAAAGATTACTTCTCGTTTTTCAGTATTTCAGTATGCAACACTTTGTTGCTCACTTCTCTTCTGTCTACTCTTTTCAGTTGAATATCCACTTTGGCCAGCACAAGATTATGATCAGAGAAAATGTCAGCCTCGGGAAGGGTGTTAGTGTTCTTCAAGCTATTCCAATACCGAATCACTTTTCCATACATCTTCTTGAGTGTAGTATTTCAACCATCATAATCCATATAGCACAATTTGTTAAGAATAATTTTCATCATAAAGATCGTAATAAATTTAGTGTCACAACAAGTCGTCTAGAACATTGTTCTTTGTATTGTTTTTGTCTTCGAGACATACCTAATTTAAAAATATTCTTTATTCTTTATTTTGTATTCTTTATTTTGTATGACACTCCTGAACATTCCTTGCAGAAGTAAGGATATGTGTAGTTTGAATCTTCGTTAACCATACAGACTCTTCATGGAAATAATTTCAAACAGCAACAGTGATGAACGCGATGCTGGATGATGGAAATTGTTTTCTGATATACAGTACCTAAATTATTGTAATTAGACAATGGATTTGACGAAAGGGGACAGAATTGATGTTTGAATTGTTCTCTTGATGTTTGATTGTTGATTGAATTTTATGTTTCTTTTTCAGCACCGAAGGTGTGAGAGACATGGCGTACAGTTTCAGTTTAAGGTGGAATCCAAATCATCGTAATGCATTCAAATTTCACTTTTTTTCATTGTACATTTAGCCCGTGGTTAAGTGCACCTAGTGTGAGCATGCTAGACACTAGATCAACAAGGAGGTCTGGGCAGCTATTATTTGGTGACATTAAGTATATTGAAGCGTATTACACACAACAATGTTTCATCTGCTTCTAATGCAATACATGTAATAAATGAATTGCCCTTTGTTTTATCTCCATAAGTAATTATGAAAAATACACTAATGGGATAATATTTCTATTCATAAACGGCACCAGGCTTGTAGAAATCTAAATTTGACATCAAAAGCTCTTTCAATGTACTGAAAGTTTGACTCACGTCGTCCCATTATTCACTTGTACAAATAACATGGCATTTGCAGACGTGCTGGATATGACCTTGCACAAGTAAACTCAAGTAGACCTTTCACTAAATATACTGTATTGTTAGCCACATATTCGCTGCGCATATACAAGTAACATAATATATCAGGCAAAAAATGATATATGAACATTGACTTGCCAACTGAGTAGAAGTTCTTAGCTTTCAGCGCACAATAAATTAGCTATGGATGTTAATTTTTTCTTAGTTTGACTCAAGTGGTCTGTTGCCTCAAATAGCTCCTGCCTTCTCTAATTATGCATATGGTTAGGAACGGGCATATCTAGTAGACATTTTCTTTTACTTTTTTTTTCCAAGTCACCATATCACTAAAACTTCAGTCTTATGAAGATTGAGGGAAATTTACCTTCTGAAATAATTTTAAGTTTTTGTAAGAGGTATCTCAACATGTATTTCAAGTACTAAATATGAATAAAGCATTACGCAGTTTTTCAAATTGTTCATTTTGCGAATGAATATTTTCTTTTAAAGGCACACACAAATAAAAATGTTTCAAGACTGTTTGTACGCATGCAAATGCTTAAGGGGAGAAAATTTTGGCCTTGGGCGTTTTCTATGCATAATGTTCATGTACAATCGTATATTGCAAGTGTATGTATAATTCTTTATATTTACGACAAAAACGTAATTAGAAAATACGGGACGGAGCACTGAATCATTTTATTGGAAACTATACTTGAATAAAATAATTCATGGGAGTGAATTAATCAAACATATCATTGGTTCTACACAGCCATAGATATGACTGTAGAGCCTAGAAAAATTACTTCTCATGTTTCATCAAAACTACAGCACATCACATAACCTTTACAATGGGAAATAATATTCTAACCTCGAGCTTGTACAGATAGTTACCAAAATAATGGAATAATTGTAGTTTCTAACATGTAAAATATATAAACAGGTAACACTGTGATATGTGTGATGTGCAAGCCTGTTGTTAGTGCTGCTTTTAGGTGATGGCTGTAGTAGTACGTCAGGTGGGTGGAAACGGAGGCGTCTGTTGAAGCAGCCAGTTAGTGGTGATACAAAATGCAAATTTTCAGACCAAATTGTGGGTACACGTTTATTTATGGCGAACATATCTAAGATACGCCTAGAAGTTGTATATTCATGGCGATGAAGGTCTACAGAATTCATTGCAAAACATCGGCGAAAATTAAGAGTGGACTTAATATAAGCTTCGGTGTCAAAGATCACTGAATACTGAAGAGAATTGTTACCAAGAACCGTACAAGGAATACAAAAGCGACTCCGTAACTCAATCAGCAGTGTAAGTGATTTGCAAAACAAAAGAGTCTTTATATACTTTAACATCAATTTCATTACGAACTCTAGATATCAGATTAGCATTATAGGATACATAAATGCTTTCTTCCAGTTGTAGCTATTTAGCAAACCTGACTGCTTTCTATACGTTCAATATTAGCCTTCAATATTCTTTTCTACAGAAGTCTGTGGCTCTACTGTTAATCTAGTGTTGAATAGTGAAATTTTCCGTTCTTTTTTTCATATAGCACTCTTATGACTATTGTCTTTGAAGCAAGTATAATTAAATGTTCTATAATTGAATGATATTTTGCAGGCTTCTGCTAATAGAGTCCGTTGATATGAAGTAAAAACAGGCTTCCCATTTTTACGAAGTAAGGAGTTTACCGTAACACACCACTACGGAGATCCAGACGTTGCGGTTGGATCTGTGACTTAGCGAGTTCAGACATGTTCTCAAATACAAGTGCTGGTATGAAATCGATAATTACACGATCTATACGTAGTGGTAATGACGAATAAGAACAAAGTATACAAGATAGATGGCACAGAAATGCTTATTACTACCACGTAGGAAACAACCAGGAAATCCATTCCTTCGATTTTTTTTAATGCTTAACTAACACAAAAATCTATCAAAGACGCTTGAAGATGTTTAAAAACTCATTTAAGCTCAAAGCTTCATGTCAACCACATCATCGTATTTATAGTTGATGTTAAACTGCTTTTTCCTTTTAAAATCTTTACATTCATATTCATTTCTCTTTTATCACCACTCAGTACAGATTTCAACCTTTGCTAGATCTTCTGTTAAATTCAATTTTAATATACTCATCTTAAATAAATATATTTGTAAATATTCTGAAACACAAGAAGAATGGAAAATGCGTGAGCCCCCAAGGTTATGTGTCTCGTATTTAGAAACTAATACGAAATAAGGTGATGAGATACTGCAATGTTTAAGACTTCGTGTAAAAGGAAACACAATTAGATGTACACTCATGTCCAAAATTATTGTCGCATGTCTATAAATATGTTGTTGTAGAAATACGTATAATTTCATAACGAATTCACCCGTTATTTCTTGTAATGTTGGTATGTGTATAATTGGCAAAGACATTTACGTGGCAAATTTTATGTCAAAAGAGCAGTAAATAAGAACAATAAAACTTTCATGTCCATTTACCAACATTTTGTTTTACTCATTCTAATTATCGTATTTAGAATTCTTTTCCTATGAAATTTTCCACAAACTTACATTTTTCGATTATACACATAGTATCGGTATTAAAAGTACCCTGCAAAATCATTATCAATTTTTATGCTTACAAAAAGACAGTTATAGATATGCGACAGTCATTGTGGACATGAGTGTACTCATTATAAAATATCTGAAAGACTTTGACTCATGAAGTTTTCATAATAGTACGAATAGTAAGTCCAAAATATTAGTCTACTAGAGAGTGAAAATAGTAAATAATTAAAATAATAACTATATTATTTATATTTTACTAGTAACTATTCTGTTATCAAGCATATAATGTATTGAAAATATTCTCCAGTTGAACTCGTGAAATCACCACTAAATCAAACAGCATTATACGTGAAATTTCTTATAAGAGCGTAATTGAACACTTTTTAGTTCAATAACACATAAAAGTTTTAGATACAAACAATAGTTTATTATTTGTGCCACCTATCTTATAGTAATCGGTACGTTCCTACATCATGTTTCCTCTATCTTTTATGTACATGTTAAAATTCAAACAGTAATCCAATCAGAAGAGCAATTGATTTACTTTTCAGCTCAACTGAAACATTTGATAAGATTTTAAAAACCTTGATACCCTGTTCTTCCAAAGAATACCAGTTTCTGCAAGCCTGACATTATTAACTAACTAACTAACTCTGTGGCCTATGGAACCCGGAGCCTGACATTATTATCTTGAATTTTTACAATACTGCCTCCCCAACAAGTTATATTAATTTTTCAGTTGTTGCATTACAATCGTCAAGTTTAAGAAAGGAATGTCCAAAACCAAAGTGTTGAGAAACAAACTAAGAAAACACTTTGGATGTAGCAGAATTTTCACTCAACAACCACCAACATTTTACCGGAACTTGAGAACCATACACTTTACCACTCACGCGTACACTGTAAAAAATGTCATAGGTAAATTGACCCCTTCCCCCCACACTCCTCTATGTAAATCAATTTACACATATAAAGTAAAATTACTAATATGTAATGGTGTAAAATTACATTTTTATCAATAACAATAGGGATCAATAAAATATTTTTAGCATATTTTCTTATAAATTTACTGTAACTTTGTAAAAAAAAAAAAACTAGCAAATTTTCTAATTTAATATAAGGAAATGTATGTCAATTTACAAAATGAATGACAAATGATTTTACATTGATATTTGTTAATTTAATTACAATATTTTTTCAGTGTAGAAAGAATCTCAGAAATAATGTAAAAGATAATGCAGAGTACAAGATGTCAATTGGCCTTTTTTTTGGCATTCTTAAAACTGATGATTTAATAGTTCTACCTGCTTTGTCTCGTTGCTAGTGCGGTTCCTTGTTCTATTTTCAATAGAAGAGCGTTGAAATTTGAATGCACTATTTTCGTTCTGATTCAACCTTAAACTGTAGATTCATGTTTTACATAGCCTCGGTGCTGAAGCAAGAAGCTGAACTTCAACAAATCTTCAATTTGTACAGTAACATAAGTTTTACTTTTACTATTTGTGCGATTCTTTATTTATTCTTATACAACAATATTTTAAAATACGTAAAATATACTTTATACTTAATTTTAAAGAATTCATATTACCTTGCACACCTACACTCTTACAGTTAATTCGAAGAATTTTGTTTGTATTCCCATGTCAGGAACATTAATCTAATAGGCTACTATCTTACATGTCAGGAACATGTCCTATCTTAAGCTTAGCACATGTTATATATTGATAATAGAAAAATTATATTCCGATTACAAGAATTAATAGGGCCTTAGTATTATTATTTCTGCTAAGAACAGTTTAGAATTGTTATTATTATTGTATTTTAATTTAATATATTTCCTAAGTTTTTCTTATGGTCATAAGATATTCTTGAACCTTTCAGTAATACTTCAGCATTTAACGTTAAGTTTGAAAGAACCTCGAACCTGCTGGCTAAAGTGACAGTGCTTATGAAGAGAAATGAACAGTTGTCGTCACATTTTAACATGGAATATTCCCTACACTATTGCAATAATAATGTCCTTATGAAAGACTAAAGTTGCACTTATGACGTAAATTAACTGCGTGTATTTATCGATTTTTTGAAGAGCAGTTTCAAGACCCTGCGATCATATAATGGAAATGAAATAGTCAATTCCTGGAGCGCATTCTGTAGGCCTATGATAATCTTTCTAAAGTATGGGGAGAATTCTCATAAGAATACAGTATGAAAAATACAAATGAAAGATATACAGGGTGTTTCAAAACAACACCGACAACGTTTGGGAGGTGATTCCTTACACCAGGATAAGACAAAAACTGTAGATCAACCTGGGTGAACAAATGCTTCCTTTCGAGTTATAGGCTGCCGAAACATGAAAAAATGAACTTTAAAGTTCCATAGCTCCTAAACTATGAGACCTACCGTAGTCGGGTCAAGACTTCACTTAGAAACTAATATATGCCCTATCCAAAAATCCGTGTTTCAGAATCCTGAGGTGGTCAGGCAACTATTTTTATAGAGGGCTACGGGCATATAAATTGAAGTACTCACAAACTACCTCTTTAAAAATTGTTGTGGAAGCACCTTAGGATTCTGAAACATGGATATTCAATCTTAGGTCCGATTCCACATTAAGACAATTTCGCTTTGAAGTTTCAGTACTACAAAGAGCAGAAAAAGTCTGCTTACATAAGTATGTGGTAAGGAAAGGCATCAAATGTTGGAATGCCTTTTTAGACAATTCTTCATACTCACAGCGCACACGCATACCAAATTGAGTCAAACGTTACTCACAGTGGCGGATCTAGGAACATATTTTGGAAGGGGTTCCTCATCTTTTTTTAAAATTTTTTTAGTAATCCCAGATTTGGGGGCGTGCGAGGCTTGTTGTTTACAAGCATAGGAATGACTAACATTTACTTCTTTTTTTTTTTTTAATCTGGAATTTGTGGTAGTGGTGGGAGCATTCCGCCACTTGAAGATGAAATCCATGAAATTCCGAGGCATCGTGCCGTTAATGTATATACAATTGCTTTTGAAAAAATGCCTTAACATAGAAGGTACTTCTCTCACTTGAAGTAGTCCTGTATAACGATTGACCAGCTTCAGGGCAGAAATTTAGTAAACTAGGAGAACATTTAAATCTACAAACGAAAGTATAATTTCTAATTGCATTTTTTTACTAACTTAAAAATATACTTCTTGCATAACAGTTGTGAGTTCTATTTTATTAAGACACATTTCACTTTTTAGGCGTCGCGGACCTCCTGGCTAGGTCTCACGAACCACCAGGGGTAAGCGCACCCCACTTTGAGAACTACTGAATTAGATTGATTAAATTATGGCTGCTTTCGTCTGAATATCGCAGCATATAAAACAGTGACAAACAAGTTCTTTGCACTATATGGCCACAATTCTTGTTTCAATTTGGGAACATTTTTGCATTTGTGATAGAGAAACAAACGGAAGTGCTTACTCATGCAACAATAAAAAAATGAAGTGAAGTCTTACAGTTTAACATCTCATTATTATACCGTTTAGATTGAGGGAGAAGATCATTAAAGCAAATGAATTATTACTTAAGAATTAGTGGAATGAGAAAGTGGAAGGAAATTGGAATACCCCGGCAAAATCTACGGACACGATGTTGTCCACCACAACCTCTCTTGCCCGGGGATCGAACCAAGGACCCCATACATTAGAGATAAGCGCTCTACCACTTTTTAAAAAGGTAACTGATTCACCGAACAAGTAGCAGTAACTTAATTTCTTTATTTTACTATATTTTTAATTCACTGTACAGTCTACAGTTTTTCCCGTAACTTCCTTAATGACAGGGACACGAACAGAAAAACATCGAGGACAGTTAAAATTTCAAAGGTTCTCTCGATGGTAATCCAACCCGAAATCCCGTACACCAAAAGCTCACGTGCTAGCCACTAGACTAGAGAAAAAACACCACTGAGGCACCGTGCCCCTATCTCATGCAATGGTATTTGGGGTTCCCGCGTATTTCGGAAAAGAAATTTCAATCGCAGTTATCCGAAAACTTCTAGAAGAGGTTAAAGAACGGAAATCAAAGTTTTAAAATAAGCAGAAAAATCTATTAGCTCACAAATTATAAAAAACAGAAAAAATTGATCAAGTGCAATCTTTTTCCTCATAGGTTACATGTAATCACACATAGTGAGTACTAAAGCGCACATGTTGAAATCGGAAGTGGACGTGGCACCAGTGACCCTAAAATGGAGTTTACTATGAATTACTAACATATTAGAAAAGTCTACGTACTTTGTATTAAAGAATCTAATATATATTGTTAACGTTATTGTCAAGAACGTAATAGTTTCAAAACCAAAATAATACAGTATTTTGATCTATGGGAATCGGAAACTGCAACTTTTCAATCTCTTCAATGTAAATAAATTTTATTTATTAGTAAATTGACGATATTTTGAATTCTTGAAATTTATCGGTTATATCTCTTTTATTTCCAAACAATATACAAACACAAAGAAATTCGTGGTAGCATAGGTCCTCATTATAAACATTATGATAGATGACAATGCAAGAAATTTGTAATTCAACAATACATAATAATTGAAACACTCTGGTTGATTTTCATATTTTAAAATAATCCACTCTACTATTATACTAATGCTTTCATTACGTTAATGATTTCATCCGAGCTGCATGGAGTTCCGTCAAGAAATATGAAACAGATTGTTAATATCCATATTGTAAAGTATATGTATGTGTTAATGTATTAAAAAAAAACATCCGGTGAGAATTCCTTTACGTTTCGCAATTCCTGTAAAAATTCAAGTCTTCCTTCCTGACACATATGTATTCAAACCTGAATTAAATATTAGATTCAATGCTATAAAAGGACGCTGATTACCCTTAAATCTTCAGAAACAAATAAGATATATCTGATAGAAGACACAAGCATTTACTTCAAATCATGAAGATTGTAAGTTGGCTTAATTTTTAAATATATAACACAATTACTACTATTACGTTCATTTTTGCACAATCTGTAGTGGAATGCTTTATTTAAGGCTAATAGTGTGTATAGAGGATGAATAATTCAATGAGAAGCATTACATGAGTTACATTTGCATTATTGTAAGCCTAGAATACAGAGTAGATTAACTTTACGTTGAATGTATAACAGTAGATTAAGTGATATGTAAAGTCAAGACTGAAATATCAATTTGCCATTTACTATTTCGAAGAAGCAAAAATCAATACTAACTTGAGATTGCTTTATAATTCTCTATTGAATGTTTTCATTACTTGTCTGTGTAGTTCTCGGAGTTCATATTCTTCCATTTTGTCGAAAAAGTCTTTGGACGTCAAAATTTAGAATACATTTACTGTGATTTGAAAATGAAACGATATATGCGCCAGTTTGTTCTATGACCTGCAATTTTTCCGTGAAGCACAGGAACCCCGTCCCTATAGAACTTCCGTGGTTTCTGGCCAAAATAATGTAACACGCGGTTTTTACAGGGAAACTAACTTAACAGCATTCACGGAACACTGCAGAAATCGAAACAAATGATTGTCTGCGGTTGCCAGGTCTGGGTTGTGTAACTGATTTCTGAAGAATAGTTAAAAATTTGTGTGGTCTGTTGTTGTCAGTATAACCAGTGCTGGCTAGTTCTTTTGAATTACTGAGTGCACTCGCACTAATTGACAATATAGGTTTGAATCAATCTTTCTGCTCGGTGGCAGCAAATTGTGACGCATGATGTTTTTCCAATACCACTAAACGCACAACATAACCTTTCTGGGCGTCAGTGTGGGTTTCACAAAAGACTGTGGATATTCTATTCTCTTCGTCCACTATCATTTATGCACATGGTTGTTGTAAGTTTTCCAGTTTTAATTGCTAATGATCAATTGCTTCAGAAGTGGCTAGAGTTCGTTACGTTTCAGTAGAAATTATCAAAGTTCGAAACAGTAATTTCTTTGTTTGCTTTTAGTCAGATTATGTGGAATCAAAGCGTCGAGCTTTCCTTTGTATCTAGATTTCTTCAATTGATTTGACAGTGTTTGATGTTGGATGTTTAGATCATTGATGATGTAATGCCTGCTCGTATACCAGTCATTTTTTTTTTTGTCAGAATATTATCCACTTTTGCTGTGATATGGCGAAATGCATCTTGGACATCTAAATTTCTAAAGAATATTATCCACTTTTGCTGTGATATGGCGAAGTGCATCTTGGACATCTAAATTTCTAAAGAATATTATCCACTTTTGCTGTGATATGGCGAAGTGCATCTTGGACATCTAAATTTCTAAAGAATATTATCCACTTTTGCTGTGATATGGCGAAGTGCATCCTGGACATCTAAATTTCTAAAGAATATTATCCACTTTTGCTGTGATATGGCGAAGTGTATCTTGGACATCTAAATTTCTAAATCGAAATCTTCTGAACTAAATGTTGTCTTTTGTTTTTGAGAAGCAGCTGTCTTTGGTGGCTCAGTAGTAGAGCTCTTACTTCTGGTGTGTTAGGCCCTGGTTCGATCCTCTGCCAAGAAATTCTGTGGTGGACAACATCGTGTCCATGGGTTTTCTCGAGGTACTATTGTTTCCTCCAACATTCTCATTCCACCAATTATTCCATCACCACTCACATGTCTTAATCATAAGTCTCTCTTAGCGTAAAGGTTTTAAAGGAACCTTAAACTGAAAGATTTCATTTTATTTCTTTCCAACTCAACCACGGCTGCTCAATATGGCCATTTGGGGCAATATCGAGACCCTAAAGACATTAGCACTACTACAAGATTGTGATGAGTTATTAAAAAAACGAATTATAGCAAATGATTAAGTATATTATTTCAACTAGTTGAAAGATACAATGCATGTCACACAAAAGCAATGTGTGGTTGTTGAGCCACAATTTAAATTAATGATGAAGAAGTGTCGGACTTTCCCAACTCTATGGAGAAAACCGACAAGTTGTTAGGGCAACATCGACATCAACATTAAAACCTTAAGTGCTATGATAGTATTACTAATAATTCCACAACACACATTACTGTTCCCAAATAGTTCATGTGCTTTTAAACAAACATGAACATCTATAAGTTTAGAAATATAGAATACCTTTATTTACAGCTACATAAAATGTTTTAAAAATTCAGTTACAAATGAGGGAAAGAATAATCAAAAAATGTGAAACAAGGATTTCATTTAAGAAATAATGTGCTAAATGTGAGCTAGTGCAGAGAGTACAAGAAGTCAGTATATCATGGAAAGGTATTTGTTAATTTATGTTAAGCATATAATATCAAAAGTAAGGTATAGATTAAAAATATTAGTGTTAGCTTCATATACACGAAAGAGCAAATATTATACTCATATTTGTCTGAGATTTCAGATTGTTGGAACATAAAGAAGGGATCGTCTAGATGAAGAACTCAATCCTCGTGAAACCACTGAAAATAATTTGTTTGTGAAAATAATAATCAGCGGAATAGTTTTTGCCGTAAAACCAACCTCGGCAGGTAGCACAATATTTTTGTCCCCTCATTTTTGCTACTGTGTTTTGCAAAATTTCTATGTATTTGTATATTCTTCTGTGTGCCACTAGATTTTGATTTTCCTATTTTACTACTTTTCTGTACAGATGTCTAAAGTTTGATACTATTGCCCTTCGCTTTACATTATCATATCCTTTTTTCTTGGGTGAACCCATACACATCTAATATAATTAACTTTTTCTCTAGTGCGTGTTCGTCTTCTTCAGCAAATGTTGTATGTTCACCAAAATCCGAGGGACTTCAATAACTCTTGCAGCAGTAGCAAGTAAAGTTTCATTCTTTACAGCCTCTATGTCTACTGACATTTTTACAAATTCTAGGAGAATTTCAGGCTTTCTCGTGTGTAATTTCGACCCGCGCGTAATGGAAAAGGGATGCAGACATTCTATTATCCATATGTCAATGCGAATGTAGTATTTTTGATATATAGTTATTAAAAATCACATCGAAAGGGAAAAAAAGCATCTATCGAACGTCCCCCAAATGTGAGTCGGAAGTACCCCGAATGCATATGTTGTACTTAACTATATTTTATGTAAGTTAGAATCACTGCACACTGATGAACCAGTACCTGTGATTGCTGTACACCATGAGTACTGAACAATACAACTTTTACTTTCAAAGAAGAGCTTAACAAAACATACTCAAATTTTACAATGATCCTTGACTTCTCACATATCTCTCACGCCTTACCTCATAAATTTAGAACAATCAAATTATTCTACTTATTTTTAAACGTTTACAGATATACATTCCATACACCTCACAGTTTCACTTAGTACTGATTACGCTAACTCCTCCACTTCCAGGAAGAATTGACACTGTTATAAGCTTAGAAATGTTGGTATTCCCCAACTGTCGATCATCCCCTGAATGACCATATATAATAAGTGAGTGTGTGTTTTTCTTTCTTGAGCAAAGAGCATTAAACACGATTGAACCCTTAAAATTGTAATGCCTCCCGTTATTTCGCCTTAAAAGTAATCCTAGCTACGCTAGTGTTTGCAATACTGTTCTGTTCTATACGGAACTAGGTTACATGAGTATAGAAGGAATTAAGAACAAGATTCTATAAAATACACTTACGGGTATATTGATATCATGACACTAAATTACAATGCGTAAATCCATTTTCATTATCTAATACATATATCAAAATCGAGCTCTCTACTAGCGTAGTGGCTCGTGCATGCTTTTGGTGTAGGCGGTCATGCGTTCGATTTCCGGTGGTGATGACGTACTGCAAGAAGGGAAAGAAAAGGTCTTTCCTAGTAAGATAGTAAAATCGATCCTTGATCCAAATTTGGTCGCTATTGACCCAAAAGATTACCCTTGACCTAAAACTACGTCAAGAAAAATTTCACCCCCTACCCCCTCCCCTTAACCGAATTATCTCATACATGCTCAAAATTGAATATTTTTTTAATTCTGGTGCGGGTGGTCAAAAAATTTGGAAAGTTTCACACGTAAATTTGCATTTTTTTCCAAAACCACCGATGAGTATTTTCATTATCTTTTTGCGGGTTGAAAATTTCAAAAAATCGTAGAAAAAAATTGGGGGGTACATGTCCCTGATTTTTTGGTTTAAAAATTTATTATACTCTTAGGTACAACATATATTTTTTTCGGGGCCTGAAAGTGATGACAACATTGTCAAACGAAATAAAACTGAAAACAAACGTTTTTCTCGCGCAGTTTTCTCATTGAGGGCCCCTTCAAACTACCCTTTGCAAGAGTTCATAATTTTCCTTTCTCTTGAGTCCCTTCCGATTCTGTCGTTCTTCGGCTGCTTCGATTGTGTTTGTTTCGGAATAGAAACACCAAATATATCTCCGTAACAGTGCTTCCCTTGCAACCGACTCTTGCACAACGAAGTTACACACACCTCCCTTCGGCTTCTCGTATCTATCACGCTTCACTGGCCACACACACAGTGGCGCTCTCTATCGGTAGTGCTCTCTACCGCAAGCTGTGTAACTTTGTTGTGCTAGAGTCGGTTGAAGTGGAAGCACTGTTACAGAGATATATTTGGTGTTTCTATTTCGAAATGGACACAGTCGAAGCAGCCGAAGAACGACAGAAGCGGAAGGGACGTAAGAGAAATGAAAATTGTTAACTTTGGCAAACGATTGTTTGAAGGAGCCCTCACCTTAAGGGCCTTAAAATGGTGGGAAAACTGTGAGAAAAACACGTTTGATTTGAGTTTTATTTCTTTTTGACAATGTTGTCATCACTTTCAGGCCCCGAAAAAAATATATGTTGTACCTAAGGTTATAACAATTTTTTTAACTAAAAAATCAGCAACGTGCCCCCCCAATTTTTTCTACAATTTTTTTGAAATTTTCAACACGCAAAAAATAAAGAAATACGCATCGATGGTTTTGGAAAAAAAAATTGCACATTTACATATAGATCGTATCTACGATCTGTGAAACTTTCAAAATTTTTCAAACACCCGCACCAAAATTTAAAAATATTCAATTTTGAGCATGTATGATACGATAATTCGGTAAGGGGAGGGGGTAGGGGTCAAAATTTTTCTTGACGTAGTTTTAGGTTGAGAGTAACCTTTTGGGTCAATAACGATCCAATTTGGATCAAGGGCCGATTTCACTATCTTACTAGGAAAGACCATTTGTCCAGTTTGTATATCCATTTATTCTGCATATCCGGAAGTTAGTGTTAACCAGTAGTAGCAGTATGTTCAGAGTCGTAACAATTAGTGGCGGAAGCGATGCAACGCACTGGGGCCCCAGGGCAAAGGCATCTAGACCCCACATCAACCACTGTTTGAACCTCATATTACAATATTTCTGAATATCTAAATTGCTCTGTTAATCAATTTGTGTGAGATTTGTACATTGTTAACATGCAATTAATGCTTAAAAAGTTATAAAATGAACACACTTTAAAGTATTTTTTTAAAAAATAATATAGCTCATATTATACAATACACAATTTCTTACAAGTAGGCATAGCCTAGGTTGTGCCCATCAATGCAGAATATCAAAGGCTTTACTGAAACCATTGCGTGATCAAATTATCAGTAGATACATTAAACACTACGTTAAAATAAAATGTTCTAGTAGGCTGATTTATTTCTTTTGAATGATGCTACCGTACGTGTCTCTCAGAAGGATCGAGTTAGGGACCACATGGAAAGAAGACACTGTAGAACAAATTGAGAAATCACATACATAAAGAAATTCAAGGGGATCCTTGTTACGGCTTCTGACAAGGAAATCAAATTTCAACTATTATATTTCAAAACAACTCTATGATTGGGTGATGTGCAAATACTCTCTTCCACTGTGTTCAAGTCGCTACATGGGGGAGAGGGGAGGCGACGGATCCCTGAAGAAACTTATCACGGTGCTGAGTATGTTCTGAAATGCCCAAAAGGGTCTATTCTCCGTAAGGACATACACCGACGTTTCTGCCTTTCATTTAATTTTCATACCTTCAACTTACATAGTACGTTTCTAAATATAAAGTTTTTAATTAGACGTTACACTTGAAAATTCATATGCAAAATATATAGACTACGCCGCTAGAGTTTGAATTTCTCTTTTCGAACACTTGTTATATGGGGAGCGTTTCGAAAAATTAAGGAACATTAATCTTAGTGAAGGGAAATATCGTTCTTCCTAATTCGGGAACCCTTATTTGCGTAAAAGTATTTTTGCATTACGAAAATCGCCATTAGTTGTTGGGTTTTGAAACCATTTTTATTTCAAAACCGAAATTGAATTTTCGTTTTTATAACAGGTGATTGATTTAAAAAAAAAAAATCGGTTTTTAAGTTTGAGTATGAAAAACTTATTTTGGTTTTCAAAACCGAAACCGAATATCGATTTTAAATTGTTTTAAAAAAATCGAAAACCGAAAATGTCACGAAATGAGAATAGTACTAGTATTCAGCATCACGCTTCATACGACTGTGTTAAGCCAATAGTCAACACAGTCACATAATTATGGTTTCCATAGACTTTATATTTCCACATCAATTCCTGTATCATCGTGTGCACCTAATATTCAATGAAGTTATATATTGAAAATGAACCTTCTCTTCTATTGCCAATACAGTTAAGCAAATTTTTGTGTTAATTGTCTGTTTCAGGCCATCATAATCCTTACTTTGGTCATCTACGCTGCCTCTTTTGTCAGCGCTGGATATTTGGCATCTCCTGTTCTGTTAGGAGTCCCTGTTGCTGTGCCTGCCAGCAGAGGAGTTACTTTCGGAAGAACAGCCACTCCACATTCTCCAGGGTTTAGAACAACCGTCTATACCTCCCCATTGACTGGAAGAATTTCTGCATCTACATCTCTTGTTTCTCCAATATATGATTAATAATTTACACACAAGACTTCACTCTGATTGCAAATGTTATATGCATTTAATGAACTTGTGAAGCATGTATGATATAATTTGTAATATTAAATAATTTCTAAGTAATTGTATTGTCTTTGTTATACAACAATTCAGTTCCTACAATTCTTGTAGTGGAAAGGAAGTTTAACTTTATGTTACCTCTTTACCTATGACACAATGACAAATATTAATCCTTTCAGTTCTGATTTTTTGTTTACTCTCCGATTTTATTTTTATTTTCTCTTATTATATTTTTTGACTTAACAAGTAAAATACAACCGCCAATTTGTTTGCGGATGTCATATTTAGAGAATTATGGATGAAACACTTTGCGGGCACTAGGGTTGACATATTCTTCTTCTTGTTCACCTCAACTACAGGTTAATAGGCAACGTGTAATTTTTAAAACTTTTCTCTTGCTTGGGAGAGCTGTTTTATACTTTGATAAGGCTTCTTCTTTGTAACTGCATCTCCATATTCTATCCTTGGTCTTCCTCTTCCTAGTTTTCCTTCTGCCTTTCCCTCTATCAGCACAATGATCCAATCGGAGTGTCAAATAAGATAGCCAAGCATGCTGTTCCTTCTTTTTCCTATTATCTTCATGATCTGTCGTCCTTCATTAGCTTCTTTAGTACGTCTTCACGCCTTTTCCTTTCGGTCCATGATATGCGCAGCATTCTGCGTCAACATCACATTTCAAATGCTTCCAGCTTGGATAATTCGGCTTTTCTTAATGTCCACGTCTCTGATTCGTACAGCGCCACGCTCCATACCAATGTCTTAATAAATCGTTTACGAACGTCCAGCGACACATTTCTTGATGTTAGTAGTCCTATTTTCCTATTGAATGCTTGTTTATTCTGTGGTGTGCTGGAACTTACGTCTTTTTCACTTCTTCCGTCTGAGGATATTAGACTTCCTAAATAGGGGAACGTCTTAACGTCTTCGATTTTCTCTCCATCTGGCCATACGTTTTCCCTTTCTGTCCTGCTTTTGTGCACTTTATCACTTTCGTTTTCTTCTTATTTATCTTCATTTTGCATGTTTTTCCAGTTTGAAGTTTGAAAGTCCTTCCTGTATGTCCTCATCCTTCTCCGCTATCAATGCTATGTCCTCAGCATACGTTATTGTGCAGAAAACCTGACAATTTACTTTCACGCCTTTCTCGTTTTTATTCAAGAATTATTTCATAGCTCTTCTATATAGATGTTGAACACGAGAAATGAAAGTCCACATCCTTGCCTCACTCCTTTACTTATTCTTGCTTCCTTCTGATATCTTTCTAAGACAGCTGTCTGGTTCCTATAAAGTTAGTATATTATTCTTTTGTCTCTGTAATCTACTCTAGCTTCTTCAACGCTCTGAACCATGATATTCCAATCTACGTTGTCAAAAGCCTTCTCTATATCTACAAATGCTATCACAATTGGTTTGTTTATTCTGATGTGATGTTCCATAGACTCAGTATTGCTTCCTTGTTCCTCTTTTCCTCCTGAATCCAAACTAGTCCTCCGATAGCCGTTCTTCGATTTTCCCCTCTATTCGTTGTGCGATAATTTTGCACTGTATTTTTGATGCATGGGAAAGCAAACTTAATGTTCTGTGCTCTTTCCCATTTTCGTGCGCCTTTCCTCTTCCCGATACGTACCAATATGCTTTTCTCGAAGTCTCTTGATATTTTCCCGAGATGTACATTTCATTAATAAGATTAAATAATTTCTTCTTTTTTGCTATTCCGAGATTCTTAATCACTTCCGTTGGTATTAGATCTATTCCTGGGGCTTTACCATGTTGCATTTTCTCCAAAGCATTATCAAACTCGCACTGTAAAATTGATTGTCCTAATTCATTTTCATCGACGTCTTCTTCCTTCTCTATCTCTGATTCGTTCACTCTGTCTCCTTTGTAGAGTTCTTCAATGTATTCCTTTTATCTTCTTGTTATCTGCTCCTCTTCTATTAGCGTTGTTCCGTCTTTTTCTACGATAATGTCTGTGCGTTTCTTTTTCTCACCGAACTGTTTACTAAACTTTCTATATGCCGTTTCTGTATTGTCTTTGACTATATTTTCCTCAATTTCTTTGCATAAATTGTTTATCCAGTTTTCCCTGGCCTTCTTTACTTCTCCGTTGATGTGATTTCTGCACCTTCTGTATTCCTCTACTTTGTTTGTTATCTTGAACTGTCTTCTTTTCTCCAACATTTCCAATATTTGTGCTGTTATCCAGGGTTTATATTGGGTTCTCGTTTTTCTTCCTATGTGCTCGTCGGCAGCTTTTGTAATCCCTGCTTTCATGGCTTCCCATTTTGAGTCGATGTCATCACCTGCTAAAGCTACCGTAGACGTTTCTTTGTCTGTCGCATTTTCAAATATCTTTTTCTTGTTTTCATCTCTTCTTAGCTTTATGTGTTCCATCTTTTATTTGGTACTACTACTCGTTTCCTCTTTAGTCGGAGTTCGCTCTTCATCAAAACTAAATTATGGTCTGAGCCAACTTCTGCTCCTGTGTAACTCTTACTGTTCTTCACTTGATGTTTAAATGCTTGTCGGACCAGTATATAGTATATTTGATATTTTTGTATGTCTACTGATCTTGTCCATGTGTATCTTCTTCTTAGTGGTTGTTCGAAGAGAGTGTTTACAGTCAGTTTATGGCTTTTGCAGAACTCAATTAATCGTGTACCTCTCGCATTCCTTTCTCCTAGGCCGAAATTCCCAGTTACATTCTCTTCTTTGCTTTCGCCGACTACTGCCTTCTAGTCACCCATGGTGATTAAATTGTCCTGGTCTTCAACTTTCATCAATACTTCTTCTATTTGCTCATAGATTTCTTCTACTTCCTCACCTGTGTAGCTTGATGTAGGTATAAATACTGTACTTGGATTATTGTCATATTTCTCGGTTCGGTTGCTATCTTCAACATTATTATCCTTTCATTGTATTTCCAACTGCCTATAACCTTCTGTCCTATCTTCTTATTCAAGAGAAACCGGGCTCTTGCTGTACCGGTTACAGCTCCTGAGTAAATCATTCTGAAGTCTCCGCTCCACATGTCTCCTCCATCAGGCTATGTAACTTCGCTGATTCCCAAGATATCTATTTTCATGCGTTCCATTTCTTTCTTCAGGTTTTCCAGTTTTCCACACTGTAACAACGATCGCACATTACAGATTCCTATCCTGTAGGGGTTTATTTTGATGACTACCGAGGAGGCCCTGCTGTGTGAGTAAAGTGGTGGTGTTCCAAGTCATTCCACCTCGCAGTGATACACCCATAGAGGACATCCTGTCCCTGCCTGTTTTTGTCCACATCTGAGCCTTGCTGATTTCAATCATCTTCAGTCTCAGTGTAGTAATGGTAGAGCTGCTGCCCACTAACATAATATCTCTCTTCACCTGACTCCTACCCCTAAAGACTTGTCCGGCATGTTAAGCTCTCTGATAGCGAAGCTCATTATAGTACGCAAGCCCCTCACCGCGGCAATGTGGAGATATTGAGGGATGGAGGGTTGAAATAAGTATGTAAAATACAAAATGGCATTAATTCAAAAAGATCATAGTAATCTACTGAACCTTAATTATCAAGTTGAGGCAAGGCTTCCAAAAATTATTGCATGTTGAATTTAACATTAGAGCATATAGCCAGAAGTACTTTTCTGATTTTAGAAGAACGGTAAGAGATAGAAACAGTTCTTAAGAAGTTTCCAAGAGACAACATCAAGGCATATCAAATAATACTAGAGCAGATTTCCGGAAAGTTCCGGAACTTTGCTTAAATCGGGATGGATTTTGCTGCAAAACCAGTTCCAACATTAACACAAAAGCCAGATAAGACAATTTGATGTAGTATTTGTTTTAAACGTACGGTTAAAAAAACATTGTAAAATAAAAACAATTCTGAGGTGGAAAAGTAAGCAGTTAAATTACCAAATATTTAGCCATGATAACGAGTCCGAGATTAGTCTCGATCTCGTCTCGGACTCGGACTCTGTATAATCCCTAATTATATTCCTTATATCTGGAGAACTACATACAGTATAGCCAAACTATCACTTAACTTAGTATGATGTCCTTATTCCCTTACAAAAAACTTGATTTAGGGTTCGTTCAAAACCTTTGTGCCCCTGATCCAAAAACTAATTATTAGCAAAGATCGCAATCTTTTGAAGCATTGCTTGATCATTCCTAAAACTCTTGGTCAAAATCGCAATCTTTTGACCTGCTTTTTTGATCATTCCTAAAACTCTTGTTTGTATAGATAAGATACGTCTATTCAGGGATAAGTGTAGATCTGAAAAAGGTATGGGGCGCCGTTTCTTCGAGATCCCGCTCACTTTTACCCCTGCGTCTACTTTCAAACAAGTTCCGCAAATTCGATCCCGATTGAAGCAATGTCCCGGAACTTTCCAGAAACCCGCTGTAGTGTCATAACATGTGCTTTTATATTGTCTCTTGGAAACATCCTAAGGACTGCGTTCCCATCTCTTACCGTTCTTTTAAAATCGACAAAAATACTTCTGGTCATATATTCTAATGTTAAATTCAATATGCATTAACTTTCGAAAGCGTTTACTCAGCTTCATGTTTAATTTATCGTTTTCTTCAATACGAAAAGCTACGTTGATTATTTGATGTCGATTTTCTGTACGGTTGTTAGGGGTTTTCAATCGAAAATGGAAATGGCTTTTTAGAGATGTTACAAGTGATATGATGGAGACAGATGCTTGTATTTTGTTCATCGACATGAGACTCAATCACTCTTTTAGCTGAAGACCAAAGGAGACCTAAAAACAATAAAGTAAGAAATAAAACACAGAATCTCGATTTGCAAATGGCACAAAAGCATAAGAAGGAGAATATAAATAATAAGGTATAAGTAAAAGGAAAGAAGGTTCTCAGGGAAAATCTGAAGCTTATCTAATTCATGGATCTTGTGTATTTCTTTCTAGATAGCAACTTCCAATACTGAGGTTACTATGTCGAAACTTCGTGCTCTACAGTTGTACCCGAAACTGGATTCTTCGTAGATTCAACCTGCCTTAAGAAGTGTATCATATCGACATGGCGATCCGATTATAGTATACAGACGCCGAAGAAGTAAGTCCTCCTGAGCTTAATCGACTGTTGAATCAAGAGTTCTGTAACTTTGGTCTCGATCAGCAATCGAGTATCAACGAATGAAGATCGCTTATTTTAGTGACCTCAGTATTTAAACTGACATTCTTCTTGTAGGTCATCCTCTTCATGGTAGTTCCTTGTCGATAAGATACGTTAGTTGAGAACATGAAAATGTTGAGGTATGAGGACGTTGAGAATGTCGTAGAGTTTACTTCATATAAGTTGCCAAGAAAAAAGAACATAGCATTTCTAAGGGTTCTTGTTTCATGTAATAACTCATATGTAACCTAGTCCCTAATAAAGTTTCCAGAATGGATAAAAGGATATCTAAGATAAATAAAATAAAGAATTTGTTTGTCTGTGTGTCTGACTGTCTGTGTTCGGCCTGGAAACCAGACGAGTAGACCGAGAGTTACCAAATTTAAGTCATGGGTACCTTAGTCCAGGCCCCAGACCGAGAAAATGCGTTTTTCTTTTAAATTTCGAACAAAGAGGGTCTCAGGGGGGCGTTTACTGGGACATGTAAAAGCAGTAGGAAATGACCGATATTTGTGTCAAATTCATAGTTTTTGCAGTCACTTAGATCGATGTTGAAACTCCGATCGCATTCACTTCCAAATTCACCGCACTCACCGCGGTCTGGGAGTAAGCGGAGGGATATCGAGACGTAAATATAATCCAAAATGACCAATATTATTGCCAAATCGATAGTTTTCGCGGTCGCTGAGATTAATGGTGATACTGCCGTAGGCGTTGACTTCCAAATACAGCCCCCATGCAAAGAATGGGTATTTCTGCTAGGCAACAATAAAATAAGGAAGATAGAAGTAAAAATACCAATGACGGTATTATTAATGACATTTTTAAAGCTTGGATGACTCCCAAGTTCAGTGTTGCAACAAACGAAACAAGCGACTGATGATTTTCAGCACCATATAGTGGCATACTAATCGATATGCTAAACATTAGAGTTTTAACATAGTTTACAAGGGACTGTCAAGATTTTCTGAGAAGTGAACACTAAATGAACGATTAAATTAGTTTTGCAGGTATATAAAGCGGAGATGAAAAATTGATTCAATTTGTTTTACAGATATGCAAAATGGCGATGAAAAATTTATTCAAATTACTTTGCAGATATGCAAAGCGGCGGTTAAAAAAATTGATTCAATTTGCTTTGGAGATACAAAAAGCAGCGCATATAACGGTTAAATATGTAGAATTAGCCACGAGAAAAGTTAGATATCCCTGAAATGATAATCGTAACTATATATAAAACTGCATTAACTGACAAAATAACGGAACTTTTGGTTGAAAGTTGTAATTTTATATGATTGTAGCTTTTCAGGACTAATTCATAGGAAAAATGCCAAAAGTAAATTCTTTTAATTTTTAGGGGGCCTAAAGGGACGATGAAAAAATTCCCCATTTTATTATTTTTTTTTTACCTATAACTTCATAGTTTATGTACTTAGAATTGGAATAAAAACTTGAAATTCGGTATGCTTGTACGTTCTTGTTAGCGTTACCTAAGTAAATCACCAAGAATAAAAATTTCCAAATGTAGAATTGTTTTATGGGGAACTGAAAAATCTTTTTCATGTTAGTTTATGGGACATTTTCTACACCCCAAAATCTTAGACACTTACATCAGAACTAGGGTGATCGAATTTGGCATGATTGTAGCCTCCGAAACTAATTCACAGGCAAACTGCAACAAAAGTAAATATTTTTAGTTTTTAAGGGGTCCAAAGGGGGATGAAGAAATTCCCAGGTTATTTAAATGGACACTTTCTAGGGATACAAAATCTTATGTTTTAGATAGTTGAACTACGAAGAAAAATTTGAAATCTGGTAGAATTGTGGGTTTAAGATGTGTGAGGCCGCAGAACGAGCAAATGCGGTGGTCTGAGGGCATGGCCTTCAGCTAGCCAAAGGCTAGTCTATCAATCTAAAACTTGACGGTTCTTTATGGGGGATTTATCGTTTATAGTTTAGGAATAAGAACCACTTCCTCACGCTGTGTGAGACAAATTTGTAAACTAAAGTGTGACATTATTGTAAGTAGTGAGCGATGACTAAGTGATAAATTTTCACCTAACATTGTTGTTATCTATACTAGTTGTCTATACTTCCATGACCTGTTAAATATATACATTCAAAGGCAGGAGAGGGTAATGAAGTGCACATTACAGAAATCTTCCTTGAGGAACAGTGCTCCGAGAATTTATGCCATTAAAATATTAAGAACCTAATACATTTTTCAAGAGATTATTCTATTTCATACTAACTCCTAGAAACATGGGAAACCAAGAGAAACAAAGAAATCTAAAGCAAATCTGCTAAAGAAATAGCTAAGAAATACACAGAATAGCTAATCAACTCAATCAACCAACTCAACGCTTTTCCTAAGAGAAAAAGAAAAGATACTTAAAGGGTTGAAAATAACAGCAATAATATTCTTAAAACAATATCATTGCAACTACTACAAGATACAACAGTCTGTAAGAATGGTTAAGCTCGTAATATGAATTAACCCATTTAACATTTGGACTTTAGAAATTCATACCATTATTTAAAATTTTAGGTTAATTATTAACAAAATTTCCATTGTGGTTTCCAAGTAATTAACATATGAAATTTATTAAACCATTGCTTGTTTCAAATATTTTAGATAATTGAAATATGTTATTTATCCATTATGGTATTCTTCAGTGCATGAAAGTATTTCAGAACGACCCACCAAAGTACCTTTTGTTCTTACTTGTATACTGTTAACTATGTCACTACAATAAACTTAAAATAAAATGAAATTTTTTCAGTTTTATGTCGTGTAAACCGTGGTTATACCGTGCAGCCTACAAGGGATAGTGATTATGAGAATGATGTGAATGGTGGAATGAAGAAAGAGGGAGGACAAGGGAGACTCCAGAAAATACGCCAATAGTGTTGGTCCACTACAAATCTGGGAGCGCATCAGAGACCCTACACACCAGAGGTGAATGGTCTAACGCTGATCCATCGCCACCCCCATGAAATTAAAAGTTTGTAACCGTCGATTTAAAAGAAAATCATGTACGATTCTTCAATTTTTGATATTATGTATATTCTGTGCATGCATTAAAGAGTTCACGGGGGTCATCTTTATTTTAATAAGAATTTCTTTCTACTTTCTTGCTACAGTGTATAACACTAGTAATAATACTATGGATCGTTACCCTTTGAGACCTAGTGGTAAATTTTGTGTACATCATATTTTAAGATTAATATAATTATTCTGGAGGATTCAAAATGGCAGGCGGGGCCGCGGTGGCTCAGTGGTAGAGCGTTCACCTTCGGTGCTAGAGGTCCCTGGTTCGATCCCAGCTCGCCCTGTGTGGATTTTATGGAGGACAAACACCGTACTCGTGGGTTTTCTCGGGGTTCTCCCGTTTCCTCCCACTTTCTTCATTCCACCATTTCATTCATTTCTCATCATCACAGTCTCCTTTAGCCTATCTGGCATAACCGTGGGACATAAAACTTAAAGATTTCATTTCATTTTTTTCATTTTTCAAAATGGCTGGGTTTTCATATCAGTATTCTTTGAACTTGTCTAAATCACTTTCCGCTATTTCTCTGGTGGTTTCATCTGTTGCCAGGAAGCTACGCACATTTCTTGTGGAGTATTTGCAGAGTCTATCACGATGGACGAAGTTCAGCCACGTAGGCTGTATTATTCTTGGCGAAACAAACTATTTGCAATAAATTCTCCTTCTGCTTTAGTGATGTTTTTTGAGTTTCTGAACTATGTACAGTATTTAAAAAATATATATATTGGTTATATTAATATAGTTTATACAAATAACTAAATATTGTTCTTGTTCTACTATAAAAACTATTAGTTAACAATATGGTCATGATTTTAGTTTGCAGTTATTGTTTTCATTCTAACTATTGCTGCTTTAGTCGATGCCGAAGTTAATGGATTAACGATTATGGTCTCAGCTGCTGTAGCAGGAGGGCCAGTTTTGGTCCCAGCAAGTGAACTATCTTGAAATAGCGTAAGCTTATCGACTATTTTAGAAACTCGTGTAATCGGCCTCGCTGCAATTGTGCTTCCTGTTGTAAGAACCGCAGCTTCTGACCCTGTAGTTAGCGCTGCCGTACTTTCTTCTTATATAGATACTCCTTTGAGTTCTCCAGTTGTGGCTACTACGGCTGCTGCTACTGTGGTCTCTCCTGTAGTCGATATTGCTGAAACAGTCACAGTAAAATCTGTTCTGTATATAGAAAACATGCTTAATGATAAGCTATCTTCTAAATGTTGAATAAACCTTGATATCAACTATAAAATTATTGTTTTAGTATCAAATAACTTGAAGCACATGATAGCTATGATGATAGTATAAAACTAACTGCAAAGCACAACAATCTAAGTTTATATTTCTGTCATACAAAGAAGAAGGTGGAGATACCAATAATTTTCACAATTCATTTACATACGTATATTTTAGAATATTAAGAAATATGATTAATATGTGAGGAAAATAAGAGCAATGGATACAATTGCTCAGAGACTAACATTGATTTTCATTACTGACTATGCTAAATAAAACGCTGAACTGCTGAACAAGACTGTACTATTCATAAAAATAAATACTTTACATGTTACATTTCGATCTTCTAACCAAGATCCTCATCAGACATACACTCAGTATGTGTATGTGGAGAGTAACATGTAAAGTATATATTTTTATGAATAGTACAACCTTGTTCAGCAGTTCAGTGCTTTTTTTCTCTTCTTATTTGCACGAAGTGCAGCAATGTTGTGTTGACTATACTAATACTGATTGTACAATTCATGGGTGGATACAAAAGATAGCTTTAATTATTTTTTTGCGTTTATTACTTATACTGAGCTTGAAAACAGTACGTTATCTTTCAATGTGTAGACCTTCACATGTAATGCAGAAGCAGTGCCTGAATATTTACAGGAAAATATCTTGTAACTGATTGTGTAGCCGTTCCTGCATAATCTCTTCAACTTTATTTTAATTTAGGAACATCTGATATCCAGCGACTCCCTGAAGGGTCCAAACACACACTAATCACTTGACGCTAGATACAAGGAATATGCAGGATGTGGGCGGAACTCTATATCAATGTCCAAACATTACGTACCCTCAGTTGCAGAGGGATACGTTTTGGTAACTATGCAGTAGAAACTTTATGAGTGATATGGTGTGCAGCATCATAGTTTGTGTACACGTGTGAATGCACTTCATCAGAATTAGTTTTGTGATTTTATCCTATAAGGTTTTTTAATAAATATGTTGTTTTTACTCTTTCTTTATCGTAAAAATTTGTGCCTAAACTATACGTGTTCATCACCATTCCTGTAATAACCCCGCTGGAGCCCAATGTCCAATGCAGCATCACCATTTTGCTATGTTAAATATGAGTACATTCACTTTAAAAATACGTAAAGCCAGTACAACTTAATGGAATAGGTCAACGATAATGATGCGACTAATTACCTTCCACCACTTCCACAAAACAATTGACTAACCTGTCGCCTCTACCTTTTGTGCCATCCTAGTCATGAGATGACTCAATGTGTCATTTTTATGTAGATTCAATATCCGTTGTACCATGTCATGTTATTATTTACGCTAATATATTAGTGGCGGCTATGTTAATTCTGGATCTCCTTATATTTCTGTAATGGTTTAATTCTTTGGCGATTTGAAGAGATATCAATTTTGTATAAGGTCTGAAAGAAAGAAATAATCAGATGCAATTTGTGGAAAAGGCAAGGTCAAATTAGAACAAAATAGGCAAAGTATTTAACGTCTTATTCTCTTACTCTGAAGGGAGTCAGCTGTACATAGTGACGGCGATGATGTGAATGAAGACAAAGAGAAAGCTGTTTACAAAATAATTTTTGGTAGCTAGGCCTATACATAAATTTTGTAAGTAAAGAGCTTTAAAAGAAAACTTTGAATTTACAGACGTCCTTAAACCTCACTGGAAATCGGAAACATCCCTTGGAAAGTTTGAGATCGGAGAAAGGTCTAAGTAGTATTAACTGATGCAAGGAAAGTGGCAGCGAAAGTGGAGATCAGTCTTGAATTCTCAGATGTTCCAAGTTAATTCAAAGTTAAAATTTCCATGGCATGTGGTTTTACACACAGCTATCAATTTGATTTTCTGAAATATTTAAAATCAATGTCAGTTGCTAGCAAGGAAAGAAGTTTTTTTTTTTTTTAAATTGAACTAATAAAAGCTCTATATCAAGTCTCCCGTTTCGCAGACGTCTGAGTGAACTATTAGCGTTGGCAATAGGAAGTGTCACCTACTCAGAATATTGTCCCCTACTCAAATATGATTCTGAGCATTCGGCTTGACATTACACATTCATTTCGTGTACTTTTCACATGTTTAAGTTTTATTACTTTTCTGGATAAGCACAACTGGTTCTATTTATTTTTTACAAGCGTCATATAATAAACTTCGTAAACGTTGGTGGAATTACAGTAAAGTATCAAACTATAAGTAACAGCACTTTCAAGCAAAGAGAAATTTTGCCCTATTCTTTACAGGAAGCAGGGGGAAGAAAACACCAACTCATGTACTCTCATATGTCACAATTTTCCTTTGAGGCGACCCTTCCGAGATATGACAATTCTTGTTTCTTAATGTGAGAATCTAAGCTCATAAATTACTTAACAAATTCTTCTTTGAACAGTGTTCGCTTCTTTCCAACGTTGCCCTAGCTTATATTTATAAATAATAAGATGACACACAAATAAGAGCGATATTCATGTGATACGTTTTTCACGTACCATTTTAGATAGATTATAAACAGAATTTCGATGACTTGTTAAATATACACAAGTGTAAAGGCACAAAAAGACAGTGAAGTACACATCAAACAACCTCTGGCGGAAAATCGTTTCTCCTAAATATTAAATTATCCATTAAAAATAGACGAACCTATAATATACAGGAACTAATTCTATTTCAGTTGTTTAAAACATATTTAAAGCCAGGCCCGCAACCAGAGGGGGGCTAGGGAGCCGGTCCCCCTAAACTTTTCGTGGCCCCTCTAGATCTCAACACAAAAAGCACAATTTAGATATGTGTAAGAGAATTTTTAATGACTTGGCTCCCTTTAACAATTCATGCCCCCCCCCCCTTCCAAACCTCTGTGGCTGGTTTCGGGGCTGTTTAAAGCATGGAAAACAACAAATGAAACAAATACGGAACTAATCTGCTGAGGAAGTTAGTAAAGAATAAATAGTGTCGGTATTCCTAATAGATACTTGAAGACATTAAAACAAACTGAAATCATATTCAAGGAATATCCTTGCTACCAGTATTTACTACAAGATCTTCCAACATTCTTGAACAACGCTTAACCTCTCACGTAGATGTAGCCGTAGAACTTTTCAACAAGCTTGTAGATTACTTTGACATTTTAGATGTAACCAAATTTCTATTTGGGATACTCTGGCTTAGCGACAGAGAGCTCTGCCTTGGTGCGAGGGATCCTTGGTCCGATGCCAGCCCATGTAAGTTTGTGGTGTACAACATCTTGTACGTGGGTTTTCTCGGGTTTTCCCATTTTCTCCACATTAACAATTCTCAAATTATTTCATACTCATTAAGTTCCATTGAAGATCCATCAGGTGTGCATAAAGAAATTTTGGTTGGAGGAGTCCAAAATCTAGGGAAGTTCCAACAATATAAGACACTGCGTCTATGTAGCCTTGAGTCGGTATAAATATACACGAAAAGAAGATAAGTTGTTGTTAATTACAAAAAAATATGATAAAACTAGATTGCTTTTATAAGAAAAGAAAGAGAATAGACAAAATATAAGGTCAAATCTTTAGGCAACATCAATCATTCTTTGCTAAACAACTATAGTTT
Organism: Thermobia domestica; assembly: GCF_964235325.1. Lineage (NCBI taxonomy): Eukaryota > Metazoa > Arthropoda > Insecta > Zygentoma > Lepismatidae > Thermobia > Thermobia domestica. Next base: position 136,321,504 of record NC_137462.1, on the reverse strand, counting down.
TATTAAGAAAGTGTATAAATGTCGATGTCGATTTATGTTGAGTTGAGTTCATTTTGAGTTTAACGTCCAGTTCAGCAGCAAGGCTATATGAGATGTGGACCTACTGATTAACGTGGAATCCGAACCACATGAGCTCCCGCCGGGAATCGAACCCGGGTCTCCCACGCCAAAGGCGCCTACGCTAACCGCTTAGCCACGGAGGAGCTCTCGATTTATATATATATATATGTGTGTGTGTGTGTGTGTCGATTTACTTTTTATTGCATAGGGTCCAGCCCCCTTGAGTGGGAAACTTGGGTCCAGACCCCTTACCATCCACCTCCTTTCACGGTAAGAGCGGAAAGTTAGAAACTTCCTTTCATTTTCTTTTATAAAAGTTCCATTACAACTTCCAAATGCGTTATACGAACAATTTAATAAATTATTGTTTATTCCAAATATTTTGGTTAGAGGAAATCTATATTTTACGTATCATTTGATTGACTTATATATGTGTGTATTTCACAATCGTTTGTCTTACTCTTAATACTTTTGGTTCTTTGTTTCATCCAGGTGACCTTCTCAGTACAATAAAATAAATAAAACTAACATTTCCCTAAATTCTATTATTATCACAAAATATTTTACTATCACAAGTATCGGTTATGGCCTGCCAACGTGAATAGTCTCACTAAGAATGAAGAGGATAAACGTTTTCTGGAACCTATGAAAACCGACCGTTCAGCGATATTCGGATCATACGACAGAGTGTTGGCTAACAAAATCAGTCGTCGAAAGATTCGTGAGGAGACAGAAGAGAAGAGGAGAGAAAAGGCGCATGAAGAGATATATGCATCCGCTATAGCTGTTGGAACTGGTCTTCTTGAGAAGAAAAATGACAGCGAGGACGAGGATCGAACCAAATGTGAACCACACTATACTGTAATATTTGCAAATCCTCCAGTCACCAATTCAACAGCACGCTCCAATAATCATCGTTCAGTGCGTACTGGAACAAGTGTTTTTGTCCCACATGATATTACCCAACGACCAAACATCGTAGCTTAGGCAACTCGCTTGCAAATGACACCTGAACAACAGGTTATTTATACCAAAGTGTTGATAAACGAAACAGGTGGAGATACATCAAAAGTCACTGCGTCATACGCTAGCGCAGATAGAACCCAACGAATAGTCATCAGATATCAGGATCTTTAATGGAAAACAGAACTTCTGCATAGCCTGCCACCGTACACTGGGATTTAAAGCTAATGCCGTCTTTGTCCAAAAGGTACGTGAAAGCAGAACGTCTTACAGTTGTCGTGAAGAACAAGAATGAACTAAAATACTGGGCGCACCTGTTTACAAACCTGTGGTTGGTATGAATACTGGGGTCATTATTACCGAACTTACAGTGGATCTGTTTAAGTCATGGCACTGTGAAGACAACATGACATTTGACACTGCGGCATGACATTTGACACGGGCCATGTTACTGCTGTTTGCGTGATGTTACAATAAAAGCTGAATCGAGCTCTTCTGTGGATACCTTGTCGCCATCATATAGGTAAAATTATAATTGGACAAGTGTTTAAAGACTTGAATATTGAAATCGATAAGTCACCTGATATTTCACTTTCACAAAATTTTGTGAGCACTATAACGAATTACCTCATATCAGTAAACACCGTCTCTCATGATTTGATTGAACTCCATTTAAGAAAAGTAAACAAGGTGTACTTAATAATTTACAAAATGATTTTTAAAAAAATCCAATAAAATTTAAAACAAAATGAAAATAGTTCAGTGTAATACACAGTTCTGGGAAATGACTACCTCGAGTTCATTGAACTCTGCACCACATTTTTCGACGGAGAAATATCTGGGGCTTCAGTTAAATTCAAATATCCGGGTGATGTTCACAGAGCGAGATGGATGACTAAATTGATCTATGCCATTAAAATAGGTTTATCGCAGAAACATATTCAAACATTACCTCACGATGACATCATTTCTCAACGACAGTTTACACAGCTTAGAGACTTTGTCATATTTGTTACCCCAGTGTATAATGTGTGGTGGATGACATGCAACTCTGCAGTTGATGCTCCGTGGAACGATTTGAAGCTCTATCAAAATCTACTGCTGTACAAGAACATAAATCCATTATTTTCTGAGTGTTTGCGATACGTTCATTTCAACGGCACTTGTAGTATTTAACATCATATATGGTTCCTCTGAGTCTTTTCAGCAACGTGCTGCACTTCGAACAGAAATGTTCTCTTGCCAGTAGACTCTTAGCCGTGAAACCTGCTACTCCCGTACCAAATCCAAATGAACGTTATGGAACAGGATTTGGAAAACCTTGGTTTCCTGAACAAATTACCAGTACTACATCTCCAGACCAGACTCCTAATTTACATTTCACACCCTGAAACTCGAAGATGACTTCCTGAGTAACGAAGTTGCAGGCTGGCGGGAAAATCCTTTCTTTCAAAACTCACTTCTCAATATCAATGCTGTGAATGTTATCAACGTCTGTGCAGAAAGTGGAATCAGTATGACTGCTGATTTTATTTCTTCAGCAAAACAAGAGGAACATTTCCAAAACACTCTGCAAGTGGTCGAACAGAATACGAAAGACAGTCCAAATTTGTGCAAACGACAACGAAAAGACTATGATAAACGTGGTAATATTTATCATAGTTCTTGCGTAAATTTAAATGAAAAAATACGTGAAGTATCTTCGCTCTATGGATCAAATTTGGAGATGCAAAAACTGCGAGAAAGTGCGTCGTAGGTCTATGACAAGTGAAACCCCTTTGGAAACTGCCGAAAATCTTCCCTCGTTAAGTGACATGTACCAATTATTACTCTCCATCAAGAAAAATACCGACAACCTAAAGCAGTCTCATAAACAACTTGAAGAGGACTTAAACAAATCTCTTAACTTAGCTCATGAAAAACTGGACGAAAACGCAAAAGCTTTAAAAACTCAAAGTGAAGAATTAAAGAAGTGCATGATAGTAATTGATGAACTCAAAAACGAAAATTTAACTCTAAAAAAACAGGTTGATAAATTACAATTACAGATTGATGAAATAGATCAATACAGTAGACGAAATACTGTAGAGATTTACGGTATCCCTCTTCTTCTTAATGAGGATGTCACTAGCTTGGTTAAAAAAGTTGGTAATGCTTTAGATTTAAACATCAAGGATGACATGATAGATGTTTGCCATAGGTTGAAAAAGTCACAAGCCAGCCTAACCCAGGTATAATTGTAAAGTTTGTTAGACGATTTGATAAGGATAGTTTCCTCAAGAAAAGAAAAGTTAAAAGAAACTTGAGTTGTAAAGATATAGGATTTTCTGTGGGGGGAACTATCTACGTCAACCAAAGTCTGTCATTAAATAGAAGAATTGTATTTAGTGAAGCCAGGAAAGTTAAGAAAGAGAAAAACTTTGATTTTCTTTGGATCGACAATGCGGGAAACATAAAATTGAAAAAGAAGGAAAGTGATACGTATGTATACACTCTAAATATGTAGACGAGGTCAAAAGTTTGCTGTGAGCTAAATGGTTGATGATACGCATTGTATAACATTGAATTATCAGAATGTAAGAGGTTTAAAAACAAAATTAAGGGAATTATATATAGGTATCGCTGCAGCAAACTTTAAGATCATTATCTTAACTGAAACTTGGCTGTGTGACAATATTTACAATAGTGAATTTATCGATAATAGATATAATGTATTTAGACAAGACAGACCTAATAGAACGGGAGGGGGTGTTCTTGTTGCAGTATCAATGAAATACATGTTGAAAGTTTGATAATTGATATTGAAGATATGGAAGTGGTTTGTCTCAAATTGGTAATGGGTGGCAAACTTTACTACTTAATATCGGTATATTTTCCACCCAATTCAAAAATTGATAAATATCATGATTTTTTTAGCAGGGTTGAGAGCATACAAAATATTCAATATCATGAAATGATTATCGTTGGTGATTTCAATATTCCGTCAGTTACAGATTCTTCTTATAACTTTATGCAGGGTGGATCTGTTTGTATCTCATTAGCAAATTTTTTGTCTTTATATAATTTACAATCATATAACTCTATAAAAAACGATTATAACAAAACTTTGGATTTAGTGTTATCTAATGTGAAGAGTGGTATTGCAGTAAGTCATAATATGTGTCCTTTTGTAAAAGAAGATAAACATCATCCTTCTCTTACTTGTAAATTTTATATCAAGGAGCAGGTTAAGAAAATCAACTGTAGTCCGATCACTGTATACAATTATGCGAAAGCAGACTTTTATAACTTATACAAGGGACTACAGAGGGAAAATTTTAATAGACTAATTATAAATAAGGATGTTAATAATGCTCTAGATTGTTTCTATAATATTTTCAACAATATTATTGATACATATGTTCCAAAGAGGACGTTACATAAGAAACATTCATATCCATGCTGGTTTACTACAGAAATAATTAATATTTTAAAAGAGAAAGAATATTATAGAAAACGAAAACTGCATTCAGATTATAATCTAAACAAATTTAAGGAATTGCGTAGAAAATTAAAAAGTATTATGGATAAGGCACATAAATCGTATAGTTTTCAAACTGAAAATCTGATAAATACAAATCCGAAAATCTTTTGGAACTTTATCAACAACAAAAAAGAAAATAAATTAGCAACTAGTAATATGACCTATCGAAAACCATCTTTAGATACCAACAATTGTATTTCCAATGGTTTTGCTGAATACTTTAAAAGTGTATATTCTCAAGATCCTGCTAATTATAATATAACCGATTCGGTTAACTTGAAGGTATCCCAATGCTTGAATATAAATTTTGTTACTGAAGACGATTATGTAAAAGCAATTAGAAAGTTGAAACCATCAAAATCCTCGGGACCTGATTTAATACCAGTTTATATATTCAAAGACTGTGGCGAAGTATTGATGAAACCATTGTGTTATATTTATAATCTTATATTAAGAACACAAGTTTTCCCTGAAACTTGGAAGATTAGTAAAATCCGCCCAATTCACAAAAAGGTAATCCATCTGAAGTTGAAAACTATAGACCGATATCATTAATTTCTACTCCGTCTAAAATATTTGAACAGATTCTTTATGCTAAAATATATAATCATGTGAAATCTTATTTATCTATATACCAGCATGGATTTTATTCCAGGAGATCTACAGTAACTAACTTAATTAATTTTACTCAATATCTCTCTGATTCATTTGATAGCAAGAATAATGTAGATGCCATCTATACAGATTTCGCTAAAGCCTTTGATAAATTAGATCATGACATATTGCTTAAAAAGCTATCAGCTTTTGGTTTATCAGATAACCATTTAATATTAATTTCATCGTACTTAAAAGGCCGTAAACAATTTGTGATATTTAATCAAGTCAGTTCCCAGTTGTACGAAGTTAATTCTGGCATACCTCAAGGATCGAACCTTGGACCTCTGCTCTTTTTGTTGTTTATTAATGACCTACCGGCAGTAATAAAACATTCTAATTGTTTAATGTTTGCGGACGATATGAAATTGTATAAGGAAATAAAGACCCACAATGATGCTTTGCAATTGCAGGAGGATTTGGATGAGTGTTATAGGTGGAGCATTTTAAATAAACTACATTTTAATGTGAAGAAGTGCTTAGTTATAACTTTTTCTAGAAAACATAATCCACTCCATTTTGAGTATACGCTGAACAAAGAAGCTATTCAAAGAGTTAAAGAAGTAAATGATCTGGGTGTAAGGTTAGACAATAAATTGTGCTTTAATACACACATTTTAAAAATAATAAATGACGGATATAAATCATTGGGATTTTTAATCAGAAGTACGAAAGAATTTACAAATATGCAAGCGCTTAAGATTTTATTCAATAGTCTCATTCGTAGTAAGTTGGAGTATGCATCTATAATTTGGACACCTTTTTATAAGTCTATCAATAAGAAAATTGAAAGAGTACAAAATAAATTTTTGAGATACTTGTACTATAAAACATATAAAAGATCATCGTACAAAGAAAATGTATCTTATTCAGCGTTGCTGAAAAACTTTGACTTCATATCTTTGTGTGATAGAAGGCATTTTATGGAACTTGCTTTCCTCCATAAGTCTGTAAATGGAACAATCGATAATCCAGAGTTTCTCAAATTGTTTTATTTTAATATCAACAACAAATCTCTACGAATGAGACCTCCGTTTTGCTGTAAAAGATCATATTCAGTAGCTCATTCAAATTCTCCTGTAATTAGATTATGTAAAAGATATAATAATATTATAAAAATGAATACAGATGTAGATTTTGCGATGCCTTTTCTCATGTATATCAACATAGTAAAGAAAATTATAAATTTGGTCGAGTTTAATGAAACAAATAGAATATTGACTCTGTAATTCTTGAATAAATGATGTTACTGTTTTATAATGAAATGTCCTGGTGGTTCCAAGGGTAATAAACAATATGATGTTTTCTTTTTAGGTTTTACATTTATATGAATTTTTGCGTACAATATCCTAGACTCGCTAGTTAATCATTATGATTTCATTTAGTTTTAGTATATATTAACACATTCTCTGTTCTTCTTAGAAATACTCTATGTATATGTATGTATGTTTGTATGTGTATGTATGCATGTGTACTTATATGTATACATGTATATATATGTATATATATATATATATGTATGTATGTATGTTTGTATGAATCTATATATGTGTAAGTGTGTGTGTGTGTGTGTGTGTGTGTGTGTGTGTGTGTGTGTGTGTATGTATGTGCATATTAATGTATGTGTTTATATTATTATTAAGGATTATGTAATCCCATGTTAATGGAGATTATTTGTAAAGAAGGTATGGAATTCTCTCCTTTCTTTTCTCTTATTGTAACTTTTATTTAGTTACTTTGTTTGAATCTATGTATTTTTGTTCTATTAAGGAAATTTTTATATTTTACTTTTTGTAAGCCTATTGTAATTGGGGTTTATGCCCTGTAATAGGTGCAAAATAAATAAATAAATAAATAAATAAGACTAGATGTCACGTGTTAGTTGTGAAATATCTTTTTGAGACAGTTTAGATTACGTTACGGTAATTGAGATACAATTTTTAAAATATATTGTTATAATGAGAAAATTTGTGTAATCTTTTCAATACATGCTTTTATTTATCAAATTTGCATTTCAGGTTTCTAACACACTTTGAGTCTTTGACATTTGTAATATATATTATATTTTAACTACTTTATTTCAATATATTCTTAGAAATGAGAGAATTTGTGCAATCCTTGCAAAAATGTTTTTATCAAAGTCGCATTTCAATTATATTTATATATTTATTTTAGCCAAAATCATAATTGTAAAGATTATTTGCTGATACAGAATAACATTCTACTCATGCAATTTACATGAGATTTTGCAGTTCTAAGTACTTTCCTGGAAAACTTCAAATTTCTAGTTATATTATTTGGCATCTAAATGGTCCAGTTACTATACTAATAGGATAGAGTTTCGTACTGCAAACCCCTCAGTTAAGCCACTGTTACTAGATGACTTTGCTGTGCATCTACGTATATGGAAAAGAATACGTTCATTTTCAATTTGTATCTTTATGCGATAAGTCATATGTTAAAATTGTTTATTTCAGTTTAATATCTTAATAATTCGTTTTGGTTGAAGAAAGAAATTGAAATGAAACTTGTGGTCTGTGTAGACTACGGAGACTATGATAAGGTTAACAAAGGTCTTATTGCCGACAGTTAGACGAGAAGTACCTCTTAATCCGTGTACCAAGGACTCTTAAGTGGAGGAACTTCATTTTGCCGTGTGTGTGTAAGTTGGTCGTCAATGGTGTATTCTTAATTGGGAGATCACATTTGGTTCTTACCTTTACTAGCTGCTTATCGCAAACTTTTATTTTATTTGAGAATCGTATTATTCATTCATTTGGTCTATTGCTTCCCTTACTCATCTCTTCAAGCTAGACACATTCTTGACTTTCATCTAGAGCTCTACATAATAATTACGGAGCTCAAGTAAGAGGCGCACATCAAAAAACGTGCCGTTTTGTTCTAATTTCCAAGAACAAGGAAATACAAGAAACTAACCCATATCAATGTCTCAACAAACTCTCTTTATTGATGCACAGTTGCCGTAGCTCCGTCCATCATTGTCATCTTCGGGGACATATTTCAAATACTGAAATATAGCACCTCCCGGGCGAAATGGCATCCACGAAGAAAATCCTTGAGGCTTGCGGAGAAAATCACCACATACATATCTTCCAATTGGAGATGAATATCGGCTGAACGACATCTAGCTGTGAGTTGACCTGACCTTAAGGATGTGAGTTTGTGAGAAGCAACAGCAGGAAAAGATAGGAACTGTTTAACTGAGGACTCTGAAGGCTATTGAGATGTGTTTTGGATGAGTCTGACGACACACAAGAGAAATTGTTTCCAGTTGCTGGCGGATCATGTTAATTCAACAAAAGAAATTCATGTTCCCGAATTTGTTGCGGATCAAATGGGAATATACCAGCTGATTTAGCCAATCGGTAGTGTAGAATTTCTTAGCACCTCATGATTACCATTTTGTAATTTAGTTGTGTTGGTAGATCCTAAGATAATTTATAGCTTTTTCTGGTGATTCCTCAGAGTCCATTTATGGTAAAAACGCTAGAAATAAGCAACATATACTTCATGTACCATTTCACACTCATAAACGTGAAAGCGAGAGAAGAGAGAGTGTTTTGAATCCTCTTAGTTCATTAATTACATTGTCCAGATTCACCTTAACTTAATAAATATAGCTTTCTCTTCCCTAAACGTCCGGATTCGCCCGTTTTGTGCACTGTAAACTTCTCCACGCGTTGAGCAAGCGCGCGCAAAGTAACAGAATTCTTCGAATATGCAACGAGTAAAGTAGGGTCTTCTCTTCGATATATGTCTTACTTAACCATTTGCTGACAACCACTTCTGTGTAAAACCTTAACATATTCCACTAAAAAGTTACATCAGGATAAAAAACCTACATGAATTTACTTGTTTCTTCTTCTTTCCTCCACCGTCGAAACTACGTATAACACTCTTTGCACTTCCTACTAAGCACTGAACTGTAGGAAGGTTCGGTGCTTCAAATAGGCGTAACAACAAGTCTCTACATTACACATGCGAAGAACAGTATTACCGTAAGCTTAGGATGTCCGGATTCAGCGACTGTCCGGAATCACCCAAACTTACTCTCTCTCTCTCTCTCTCTCTCTCTCTCTCTCTCTCTATATATATATATATATATATATATATATATATATATATATATATATATATATATATATATATATATATAGATAGATAGATAGATAGATAGATAGATATAGATATATATATACAAGGCTGGACTTAGAAGGTGTACCGGAGCACGTGTACCCTCTCCTTCGTTGTGAATATACACTATCTAAACTGAGAAGCTAGCAGTGAAAATAGCAATACTTTCCGAAAATTTCATGTCATTTTTCCATTTCGGATTTAAAAGAAAGCAGAGTCTTGCAAAAGCAATAGTTTAAATCAATTTTCTGAAGATTGAAGGTTAGAGGGTTCACCAGGAACAGACACTTAACATTTCCAGAGAAATTCCTAATCCACTATAAGGGCCTGGTTCGTATTTTAGGTTAATCTTCTAAATAACTCTACGCGTTTTATCACTTTCTTAATTGGCTTTTAATATTTGACCATGATAAGTATATATAATTAACTTTTCTGCACATATAACAATATATATATAGACCTTCATACAGACTTCTTTACTCGTTAAGATGACTACGTACATGTATAAATATTTATATCGTTGCTATAGTAACAACAACTCCTATTTTAGCTACCGATTACAAAATAATAATCTCGAAATCTCTATATATCTTTCTTCTTCATTATACATTATATTGCTCACATAATTCGCCTCTGATCCCCTTTCTGTAAATAGGCACAGATTGCCAATGATACATACAACGTTATCGTTGTACCACAACACATATGCGTAAAGGCATTTTAAAAAAATAAATTTAATACAAATGTTCTGGTAGTTATTGGTGCACCCTCATCAGAAAATCCTGGATCCGGCCATATATATATACAGAGGTATGTACTAGCTGAAATACCCATTAATTGAATGGGTGCTGTATTTGCAAGTCAACGCCTTTGGGAGTATCACCATTCATCTCAGCGACCGCGAAAACTATGGATTTGGCACTAATATCGGTCATTTTGGATTATTTTACATGTCTTGGTAACCTCCGCCCCGCAGGTGAACCTCGGCCCGTATACAATAGTAGCTAAATTTGAAAGTCACCGCTAATGGAAGTGTCACAATTGATCTCAGCGACCGTGAAAACTATGGATTTGACAGAAATATCGGTCATTTTGGATTATTTTTAAATGTGTCAGTAACTGCCCCGGTCACCGCAGCCGAATGGGGTGAATTTGGAAGTTAATGCGATCGGAGTTTCACCATTGATGTCAGTGACCTCGAAAACTATGAATTCGACACTAATATGGATCATTTTCTACTACTTTTACATGTCCCGGTAAACGCCCGACCCTCCCTGGTTTGAAATTAAAAAAAAAACACTTCATCTTGGTCCGGGGCCTGGACCAAGGTACCCGAGACCTAAATTTGGTAACTCTGGGTCCATTCGTTCCTGACTGCACATACACAGACAGATATATATATATATATATATATATATAGTGAAATCACCTTAAATATTTTATTTCTGTGATTTTTCAACTGTATACATCATTAAAAATTTAGCAAACCCACAAGCTTCGTGTTGTGAAGCAAACTGTATTTTTATTCGAAGTTTTTTTTTTTTTCTGGTTTCTCTAAGTTTAGGCAGAATTAAACTGTTTCTATAGCATGTGACTTACTGCAATACCAAGTTTACAATTGAATATACTTTGCAGGAAAGAACAGTAGCCCTACCGGTAAAGCGTATCCGGAATTGAAATTATGCATCTAAAGGAATTCTTATCGTATCTTTCATTTTAAACAAACTGGGATCTTTAGCATAAGAATGTTAAGAGTGTACTTTATGTTTATTTATTAAGATCATTCCACATATAGCACGATAAAAGATGAACAAATGGAAAGGTGGATTCTTTTCCCTGACTGGAGAATGTTAATCAAAAGTTTTCTATTACGAGAAGAAACGCATAGCTTTTAAAATGTCAATGGAAATATGTTTTAAATTAAAGCTTAAGTACTTGTATATATAATTACGTTAATATATGTAGTATAAAATTAGTGTATTCTGTCATCTTGTTACTATTATAATAAAAGACTTGAGGGGGAGTAAGTAGTTAGGGGTGGTTACTTCTGGCGCATTTCCCCCCTCCTAATATTTTTGACCAGCGCAGAAGGAACCAACTAATTATACAAAGTTACATGGCGCAAAGTATTCCCATAACTACAATGTTAAAGTGAGATTGAATATGCTTTTATGACATTTAAAATCATAAAAACTTATATCTAAACCTAAACCTAAAACTAACTTATACCTACTTACATCTACAACTCTTCTAACTTATAATGACCCCATGGTAGAGTATTTATCCCATTCTTTAAAACACATCTCTTATCATCCACACAATTTAAAGCTAACTTATTTACTTCTATACTGTACAAATCGTGCTTATAACTTCTAATCAAGTTCATCTTCTTATAATATTCTTTTTGATTGAACAAGCAGTCTTTATAATCGTTAAATGATAGTTCTTTACTTACAACATTTTTCTTAACTCCTTTTGCTTTCTTACAACATTTATCTTTTTCGAATCTGATTGAATACATTTTTGATCTTAAACCCACAAACTCTTCTATGATTGTGCCTTTAATCTCATCCTTCATCTTACCAAGTATTTTCTTATTGACTTGTGGTATCTTATATCTGTTATCTATAGAGTAATCACTCGTGTCGAAGTAATCAATGTAATTTTTCATGTCCTCGTACACATCTTTTGTTTGGATATGGTATATATAACTATCGGTATCTGTATAACATACTTCTATTTTGTCTTGATATTTTGGTTTCATCACATTATAATGGAAATCGTACATTAAATATTTTGACAAATCTAGAATTGACATACCAACATAAATCGGTTTGTTAAATTGCACTTTAACCTTGTTCATGTGAACTGCTACTAAATTTTCCGTAAAAACTGTAGTACTCTTATAATTCGGTTTCGCCACAAGCTTCTCGTATTTTTTCTCATCACTTACAAGTTTAATATTAACTCTCTTTCTAATATTCTCCATAGTCTTCCCAAATACTGAATTGCTCATGAGCTTATAAAAGTCTTTTTCAAAATCATTTGTTGCTTTCGTTCTCATTTGTGTGTTTAAATCAATATATTTCTTTAACCAATCTGATTGTTCGAACTCTATTATTCGATGTATCTTGTTAAGTTTTAATCCAAGTGAAAGACATTGTTTTAGGTTTCAATAGTGAATTACATATTTTTCTTTGTCATATAGGGTTGTTAATAGCTTTGATTGTTTTGAACCAGGCGGGCATATATTTTGAGGAGCTAATGGGTAGTCTTTGTGATAGTCATGCAATTCTTTAGGATATTCAAGATCAACTTCTAATATGTAACCAGTATCAGAATCATCAGGTATATTTGTGAAATCTATTTCTTCAATCTCATCTTCACTTAACCATCTAAATCCCTTATACGGTAGATATTGACTCATTGCCCACCCATACAAGTTATTGGCATCTAGATACATTAAGTAAGAATCTTCTTTATTCTTATCGTAATCTTCCATATACTTATTGTTTGCTTTCACATATCTTTTTGAACATTGACTAATCCCACCTCTTATACCTTTCTCTACCATTAATACCATATCATAATCAGTTAGTAACTCTAGTTTTATATTTGTCATCTTTAACATTGCATCCCAAGCTAAACCTGGTGCTGTCATATACCAAGCAGGATCAAGATCATAAGCTTTAACACATGTTTCTCTAAAGTTCTCAAACACATCTGCTAACAATAATACATCTGTTTTCAAATATAAATCATGGTATTGTCCGAGATTCTTAATGTCAAATGTTTTCCATACTTTCTTTGCATGTTCATAATCTTCATCACTTATATGTGTGTTCATAAGCTTGTTGAAGAATGCTTCCTTTAGCGGTAATTTTCTTTCTCTAAACCTATCCCAATCGTTAATATAATTATATGGGTAAACACCTTTTCTTATTACAAGTCGAAACTGTTCTTGATTAGGATAAAAGTGTTGGGTATGTATCATTTGTTCGCGTTTCAAATTCGATGACAATTTGTCTAGACTAGAAGCCATAAATCTAAATGAATCTACAAATTTCAATTTAATAGTTCCAACCTTTTTACTGAATGATATGTATCTTTCCTCGTTATTGGGTATTAGATCTATTTCTTCTTTATTACACCCAAGCTCTTTTATAAACAAGTGTGAGTCATATCCTGTCAAGTTATGTATGATCACTGGTACAAACTTTGGTACTTTAACTTTTAAATTGCAGTTATTACATAGAGGTGCTACAAATTTTCCTGTTATATGATCGTGGTGTTTAACTTTATGATTTTCTTTAGTATACTCCTGCTTACAGTAATAACAACATTTAGATTCATTGAACTCTTTTCTCTGACTTTTTGTTAATGGTAATTCGTTATTTTGTTTGTATATGTTCGATATGTGTTTAGCTTCTTTTGTTAACAGTCTTATAAATTTCTTAGCGGCGTTCTTACCTCTATACAAAACAGGATTAGTTTTACTTCCATCGCTCTTTACTACATAATAACAAAATCCAGATGGCTTATGTTGTTGATATTTTTTCGTATATGGCTCGTCATCCGGATAACATTCTTTACAACCCATAACTTTATGTAACAAGCATTCAAAATCAGCATAAATCACAAATGGCATTTTCATTATGTATTGGTAGTTTTTAAATTCAACGCATTTACCTTCTTCGGGCATTATTATTTTTACTGGCTCATTTAACGAACAATCTTGCTCATGTTTATTTAAAGCTTTTTGAGAGTAAATGTATAACAAACATCTGTCACATAAAAATTTTCGAGCTCTCTTTTTTGTTATTTGAGTACTAACTAATCTACTTAGGTCTTTAATCCAACAATAGTGCGTTTTAACTTGATCTTCATTTTGTTCTTATATATATAATAAATTGACATGATTTTCTTGCTTGTTTTTTGTGTGATGTAGTATATAACGACTCACCAAGGGTAATCGTCAACCTGGTTCGATCGTTGATATATGAATCTCGAGTGGTAGCAATTGTTTGCATGTAAAAATATCTTTAATAATTATATATACTATTATTCTCACCTTTTCTATAAGAATTATAAAGTCGATGAACGGTATCAAATGGTTTATTAGTTGATACACTTTTATGTATTTTCATTCAAACTGTCATGCACACAGACATGATGATTAGGTATCCATAAACAATTACATAGCAACTAATTACATAACACTCTCAATATCTCTTACAGATATTAAAAACATTCTTCTTTTGTTAATATTAAATTAACATTCTATTAAGTATAGTGCACATGTATGAGCACTTTCTGCCCAAGGTACAGGTAATTAATAATCTATCCAAAGTATTTCGTTATATAAAATGTCGCCCGACAATTGGACTGAATATAAAAGTCATAAGCGAGCTTGGCTTTTATCTTCAAGAACCACTGGTCCGTTTACAATAATGGTCTTACATTACTTATGCCTTTCACATTTTGATCGCCCCTCGTATGTATCTTCATTACATATCATAGATATAGATACATTTATAACAAATCTTTCATTTCATTAATACTTATTTTTGACAATAAAGTTTCAACACAAATTAATATAATGAAAACAATTTTTGTGCTTAATCAATCATGAATTAAATTATAATCCTTCACGTTAATAAGAAAGAATTAAAATCATTGGAAACTTATCGTTGGTTAATGAAAATCAAAGAAAATAAAATTGACTAAAAATTAAAAATTAAACATAACCTACGTTCGAATGACCAAAAGGAAGAAAATAAATCTATTTTTACACAAACAGAAGACACTCTTTTGTTATATTTTTTTCAGTCTTCTTCATTCCTATTTATTTGAGCAAGAATGTCAGGCGCAACTAATTCTTTCACTAGATGCATCCATTTTTCTTTTGTATACTGAGTAGGTTTCCAAACCTTTAACTCATCTATATTACGAAGTCCAACTGACATACCCGTTTTAGCGTTCAACAATTCAAAAGCTTTAGGATTTATTTCCTTAAAACATAACTAAGGACCTGAGAAAATGTCACGAAATTTATAAATCTTCTTTAACAACATATTACTTTGTGGATGTTGTTTAACAAAAACTAAGTCATTGACCTTGATCCGATATTTTCCTTCTTGCAAAGACTCTACTTGAGAATTACGTTTCAAAAATTTGTTATGTCTTCGGATTTTTACCATATTCACTAAACTGGAAGAATCTATAATTGTTGAATCTTCTAACTTGACATCAAAATGTTGTTCCACAGGGAAAATCAAATCAGAACCATTATGTACATTAGCAGGAGACACGCCTAAAGTATCTGATATAGAATGATTCAAAAGGTACGTGATTTGATTGACATGCTTGATCCATTCGGCATGTTTGTCTTTACAAAAGTGTCGAAACAACATACCAAAATTGCGATGTACATTTTCTACAACAGAGCTACTAGGATGGTACGGAGTTACAAAATGAATTTTAATGTTAGCCTTGTTCATGGCTTTGATGAACACATCACTTTTGAACTGTGAACCATTATCACATAATATGTGTTCGATAGGGCCACAATGTGGAATATATACATTCAAGATTTTATTTATGATAGCAGCGGAAGTTGCTCTACGCAGAGGATAAGCTACTACATAACGTGAAAAGATATCCATGGTTGTTAGTAAATAAGTTTCTCCAGTAGCTGCTCTTGGTAAAGGTCCATATAGATCGATTGACAGAAACGAATGTGGTCTCTCAGGCGTTATTGAGAGCATTGGTTTTTGTACAGCCTGGTAATTATGTTTAATTCGCATGCACTCAATACAGTCCTTAATATAATTTTTGATTTGAGCTCTCATTCCCCTCCAGTAAAAGGATTTATTAATCAAGGCACATACCTTTACATAACCAAAATGACCGAAATCGTCATGATAAGCCTTTAATATGCGTGTTGTTAGCGTAGGTGGAATACAAATTTTGTTTCTAGATTTGAATTTAAAATCTTTAATAAGTAGAATCCCGTTGGATAATTTAAATCTGGAATTCCAATGTTTGGGACAATTACATTCCTCACTGCATGAAGATAAATGTTCCATAATTTGTTTATATTCATGATAATTCATTTGATGTTCTCGTAGATCTTCTATTGAAATGGTTGCTATTTCATCCTGTAAGATCTTAAATTCGTTGATGGACAAGATATGTTGTTCTTCTCCAGGAAACAGACGTGATAAGGTATCTACGGGTCCATTATCTACCCCTTTAATGTGTCGTACTTCGAAATCATAAACTTGAAGATCTAACGACCAGCGAAGTAGTCTGTTATTATATCCCTGTACGCTGTTAAGGTATCGCAATGAATTATGATTGGTAAGTACTATGAAATGACATCCGCTAAGATATGGAGCAAATTTTTGTATCGCAAAACGTACAGCCAAAAGTTCGATTTCTGTCGTGGTGTATCCTTTTTCAGCTTTCTTTAAAGTACGGCTAGCGCAGTGAATAACAGCTGGTTCTTGAATAGTTGGATTAGGTTGCCAGAGTACTGCAGAGATTCCAAGTTGGGAACCGTCACACTGAACATAGAAAGGAACGTCATATCTGGGGTGATTCAAATGGATGTTTCGTTTTACGCACTCCTTCAACTTATTAAAACTGTGTTCTTGAATCGGACCCCATTGCCATGGTACTCCTTTCTTTATAATCATATATAAAGGCTGGGCTATCTCAGCGAATCGTGGGATGGCTTTGCGAAACCAATTGAAGAGCCCTAATATTTGCCGTGTCTGTTTCACATTTAATGGGGCAGGCAGATCTTCTATGGCTTGTACTTTAGATTGACTGAATTGTAAACCAGAGGCATCAATTTGGTATCCAAGAAATTCTATGGAATTCTGCAGAAATTTCGATTTCTGTAGATTGATAGTAAGGCCCGAACTTTCCAATCTGTCTAAAACTATATCTAAGTATTTCAAATATTCATGTGGATTTTTTCCCATTATTAAGATGTCATCAGCGTAAGTTATCACGTTGCTACGTAAGTCTTGACCCAAGACTTTATTCAAGCAGGATGCTAACGCCGCACTACCATTGATAAGCCCAAAGACTACACGGTTGTATTCGTATAAGTGACCTTCAAAACTAAATGCTGTGTACGGTTTCGAATCTTCATGTAGTTCGACCTGGTTATATGCCATTACTAGATCTAAATTTCCGAAGACTGCATTTCCTTGTAAAGAGGCTAGTATTTCTTCCACTGGAGGATACCTCACTTGTTCCAGATCAATGTGACAATTCGTGCGTCTCAAATCTAATACCACACGTAGAGAACCATTTTTCTTTGGAACAACATGTAATGGATTAAGATGCACGCTTCGTGAAGGCCTAATGATCCCATCTCTTAACATATCTGTAATTTGCTGACGTACATTTTCCCTGTATCTATATGGAATCATATAAGGCTTGGTTACTATGGGTTTGTCTGTTTTAACTTTAAAAGAATAAACAAAATCCTTGCAACGCCCAGGACGTTCTGAAAATACATTTTTATGTTTATATAGGATATTCTTAAAGTTAGCTTTTACTGTATTATCTGTAAAATCAAGATTGCTTTCGAGTGATTTAACACGTTCAGAAAATAATACATCGTCTTTTAAATCCGCCAAATTTTGTGTGTCTCTCGTTCGTTGATCATTTAATTTACCACTTTCTGAACTAACAGAAACCTTATTCACTGCATGAGGAATATTATTATATTGACAAGCAATATTATCTAATTTTGGAAGCAGTTTCTGAACGATTTCCTGAGGTATACCAGGTATAGTCAACGTTTGGTTTTTAAAATCAAGCATGACACGTAATTGAGATAATAAATCTAAACCCATAATTAATTTCTCGTTCAGTTCCTTTATTACCAGAATAGGGATTGATATTTCAAAATCTTGAATAGTTATGGTCACACGAGTAATTCCAGCTACTCTCTTTTTATGTTTACCGGTAAAATCAACTATAATAAGGTTCTCAGCCTTTAGTAGCTTAGGATTCGAATAATTACTAGTAATTGCTTTCCACAATGAATACGATAATAGAGAGGCATTTGCTCCTGTATCAAGTAAAGCTTCAGTACTTAACCCATTGACTTTAATAGGTATTTTAGCTGTACTATATGATTTTAAAAATACAAAATTTTCTTCAATATTAAAACCATCATTGACAGTATCATCTTCGAACCAACAACGATTTACAACAGGTATAAATTGGTACTGACATCTATTAATTGCTATTTCCGAATAATTATTTACAGAGACGTCATGTGAAAGATCATTTTCATCATTAACATGAACATGTAAATTGGAAGATAAATGTTCATAAGAATTATCGCTTAAATTTGTAGATAAATGTTCATGAGAATCTACAGCTGATATGGGTTTAACCCCTACCACATCAGCCGCAATTAGTTTAAATTCATACTCGTGTATGGTTCCAATAAAGTACACTGTATAGCACAATCATGGTTATGTCCCGTATTACTGTTCTGTACAGGAATTACTTCGATACCTGGATCTTGATGTGAAGTGCCATCTCTTGTTCTCCAATTACGTCTATCCCCGTAGTTTGTTGTATTCCTGGAATTTCGCCATACATTCCGTCTATTTTTAAACCTGTTTTGTTTATATGATCTAACATAAGGATTGTTACGATTAATTAGGTTAGGCCTATTCCCTACGTAACTTTGCCTAGTTTGCTCGTTTTGATTGCTAGAATTTACTCGACTTAGGTTGTGTTCCGTATCGTTCACACTTCTGATATTTAGATTCCGAACAGGTACAAAATGATCTGAATTATTCTTATTTTTACCTACTCCTGCTTGTTGACTCATAGCATGGTATTGAGTTTCATAGCATTGGACAAGCATTAATAAATGGTTGAAACTCATACACTGTGTAGAAAACAAGATCTGTTGTAACTTAAATGGGAGCAAATTTCGAATCGATGCTATTATTTTAGATTCCGATTGCAAGGGATTAACGACTTTTAATTCGTTGTATGTATTTACAACAAATTCAACAACAGATTTGTGCAAACGAGGATTGAAATGTTGATTTCTAATGGTGGCATCTCGATTTGCAAGCAAAAAGTCATTTTCATAATTCGCAATTAGCGCTGCTTTGAATTCCTCATAAGTATTGATGTGATCACGTACGGCTTTAAACCATAAAGAACATGGTGGGATTAATACATGAGGGATTAATTTCATATATTGTGATCTATCTATACACATTATATTGCATTCGTCCTGAAATTTTTCCAGGAAAGAAGTAGCGTTCTCATTACATTTACCACCGAATTTACTCATAGCCCGTATTTCACTCATCTTAACACTTAACTTTACCTTCCTTTTATCATTCCATGTACTTATTGGGTGACAATTCCTATCCATGACGTGATGTGTCGTTGCACCATCCCTTTTCCGCCCATCTGTCCTCTTCGGATGAATTTCTTCCAAAATAATATCCTCATCAGACACAGGTGAAGGCGAAGTCATCTCTGGTGAGTGGGGAAAATCCAAGCGATCACTACCCATATTATTGTGGTATGTGTTGTCCTTAACCTGTAGCGTTCTAATTTCTTCCTGTAGAGTAGCTATCAATTGCGTATTTGCACGTATGTTGTTAGAATTATTGATGACCTGAATCTTTTGCTGTTGAACAGAAGATTCTATTACTTCTAAATCCTTTTTTACACCACTGATTTCTTGGATTTGGTGGTTGTGCTTATCCTGACAATCCTCGGATATTCTTTTTAATTTTTCCTCGAACTGCGAGGTGATGTCATTCATCGCCTGGACAATTGACTGTTTCGTTTCATCTGACTTCTGTTCTATCTTCTGTTCTATCGTCTGCTTTAACTCCTCGTATTGCTGGTTAGATTCTTCGGACTTCTGTTCTATCTTCTGTTCTATCGTCTGCTTCAATTCGACCAAATTTTGTTTCATGGCTTCAAAATCGTCCTTTCGACATTGTTCTTGCCGCTGTAAGGTTAGCAAGATTCGTTCTTCGAGTGTCATTCCTGGTGCTACACTATGTTCACCGTTATCACCATCATTGGATTCATTTTCTATTGCCTCACCGTTCATTTTTCTTATAATTATTTTACCACTTCTCAGTCTTGTGAAATTTGTATTCATTAACTTTATTACAAAAGTAAATTCACCCTTACTTTGCTTCGGGATATGAATTTACAGCAATTCCCGGGTGAGGTAAACCAAAATTTTTAGCTAATCCCGGTGTGAAGGCACCAAAATTTTTATAACGACTCACCAAGGGTAATCGTCAACCTGGTTCGATCGTTGATATATGAATCTCGAGTGGTAGCAATTGTTTGCATGTAAAAATATCTTTAATAATTATATATACTATTATTCTCACCTTTTCTATAAGAATTATAAAGTCGATGAACGGTATCAAATGGTTTATTAGTTGATACACTTTTATGTATTTTCATTCAAACTGTCATGCACACAGACATGATGATTAGGTATCCATAAACAATTACATAGCAACTAATTACATAACACTCTCAATATCTCTTACAGATATTAAAAACATTCTTCTTTTGTTAATATTAAATTAACATTCTATTAAGTATAGTGCACATGTATGAGCACTTTCTGCCCAAGGTACAGGTAATTAATAATCTATCCAAAGTATTTCGTTATAAGTATATAGATTGAATAGTCTTTATCATATGCATAAACATTTATAGAAATATTAAGTAATTTTTCAGCTCTTGGAATATTGCATAGTTTTACAGGAAAATAAATATTTTTTAATTTTTCTTCTAAGTATTTGACAGCTTGCTTGTACTTGGAAGGTCGTTGTGGATCTTTATTAACTGGGTATAGCGCAGAACAAATTGAATATAAGAAACATTTTTCATCTTCATTCTTTACATTAATTACTGCCTTTTTGTTTTGAATTTGTTTAGGTAATTCTATGTATGTTGATCCTCCATATGGTGTATATTTGGCGATTGCTAGTTGTAAAAAGTTAATGTTTATAAGAGCCCAACCAGAACCTCTAGCTTGGAACTCATCCATTCTTGTTCTTAATCTTTGTTTCATCTTAGTTATTTCTTCCTTTAGATTACTTGATCGGTATATTTCCTGGTTTTCAGTGTTAAAATAGAAGTTTTGAGTTTCTTCACCTTTCTTATATGTACAACTTATATAAAGATTAGCTTTCAATGAACTATGTTTACTTAAGCCAATTTGTAATCTGTTTAATATAGCTTTAGATGTTGCATTAATATATTGTTCAAGTGGATCTTGTGGTTTGTAATCTGTTGTAAATCTCCATGTTTCTAATCTTGATTTTAATGCAATGTTCTGACGTTTTACATCGATTGGTTGTGATTCAACTTTGATTCTTGGTTCTTCAATTACTTCTTGTTTAAATGGGAATATATCCTTAATCTGTCTTCTGCTTTGTTCATCATCATGTTGTTTAAGAAGGTCTATCAGTTCTGCTTTTCTTAATCGGGAATATCTTCTGATTCCCCTCTCTTTACATTGTCGCCTTAACTCTATTACAGTAAATTTACTATAATTATTCATCTTATTTATTATATAGAAAATCTTCAATTTTTATCTTCACCGGATTATTTCAGTTCATTTTCATTTGTCCTAGTACAACGGTTAACATTGTACACCCCTGCCATTGTCTACATATTAAGCGTTGTATTAGAACACGGCTTTTATGGGAATAACCCATCAAAGTCACATATAGACATATTAACATTAAATCATTTTTGTAAACTTACTCATCATCATCATCATCATCATAACCATCACTACCATATTTATATTCATCATCATTACTCAAATCAGATGTTTTTTGTTGCATTATTAATAATTCTTTTTCCTTTAACAGTATTTGCTTCTCTACTAGTGCTGCTAAGAGTTTAAGATCATGATGAATTAGTTTAAGTCTATCATGTAATAAATCAAAATGTGCTTCCATATTTGTTATATAGAAAACCAACAAAAATGAAATAAATTTTAAAAATCTAAGAATAAAAACAAACATGACTAGTGCTAAGGAAATATTATCTTACAAACCTATATTTGATTGTGTATGTAAATATTTAGATATTGGTGGCTATAATGATGAAGACAAAATAAATTTTAGCGTGTCCATAGGTATGTTAGATAATCTGTTCAAGAAAGCCACTAAAGAAAAGAACTCATTTCTCATACAAAACATTCTCTATGCAAACGTTATGGACTTATCCGATGAGATATTAGATTCACTAACTAATGAGCAATGGTTATCTATAGGTTATGATGATTATGAGGAGGAATATAACTATGATCACATTACAGAAGACTTCATACGCAAATATCTGCATAAAGTTAATTTGAGCGAAATATGTTTATGGAAAAATTTGTCGGAAGAGTTTATAAGAGAATTAGCTGATAAAGTTGATTGGGAGATTATTTCAGGAAGCCAAGACTTATCAGAAGACTTTATAAGAGAATTTGCAGATAGAGTTGATTGGAAAGAAGCAGTGGCGGCTCCTGGTACTTGTACTTAGGAGGGCTGCATAAAACAAAACACCTTATTTAGAAATTAAGGTCCATCCTTGTAGTAAACTTTTCGATAACTCTATCATTGAAGCTAGGGATCTTTTCAACCATTTCCTTTTCTATTAATAACATGGCAAATACCGTTAACCATTCTTCTTCCCTTGTATTTCTTAGAAACGTTTTCACTCTTTTAAGGGTACAAGAGCATCATTTAGGTTCACTTGTAGTTAGGGGCAGTGTTATGAATATTTTCAAAAGTTTTAGTACTTCAGAAAAAGTGAAAGCAAGACTACTGTTTATAATATACTGGAGGAAATTCACAGCACCATCAAGTTTTCTGATTTCTTCTCTTGCATAAACTACACTAAGTTCAGTATGAAGTTCATCTTTATCAAAAACAGGAAAGAGCTCTGTACATTTATTGAAGATTTCTTCGGGAAAGGAAGCACTAAATTGATCAAAATTGGATTTCTGTAGAAGTGAAGATACATAAGTGGTCTGTAAAATGGAAGCGCAGGTTTACTTACTTTAAAATAACGTCACACTTTTTTGGCTGCGTTTGCTCTTGACTGTGTATTTGAAACAATTCTCTTTTGGTTTTGATTTTATGTTTCGGTATCAACTAGTCCCTGATTTTATTAATTTCAGTAGTGAAGGCAGATAAATATGACTGAACTTTTCCTGCATCTATATGATATCTATGTAGTTGGTTATGTAGAATATCTAGTTGTTACGTAACTAAGTTTAAAAAAATAGACAGAAACAAAATTCTTTCTACTCAGCAAGCATTCGGGTATATCTCTCTCACTACAAGGCAGACGTTTCATTTATTCTTGTAGTGCTTGATTCTGACAAAATTTGGAAGCATTCTTTTAGTTCTTCCTGCTTTTCATCATTAACAGTACTAGATTTAAAATTTCATCTGGTTGGTCCACCGCTGGGTATCCGCTTTGCAAAACAGGAATCTAAAACTGCTGTTCTGTTTTGGGAACGAACAAACAAAAAACGGGATAGCAGAAAAATTAGAAAATAATATTCTGGTTTTAGTGTTTTGTCTGGTGGCTCTTTCCATTACAAAATGCAATTGATGAGCAAAACAGTGCACAAAATAAGCATTAGGATACACCTCTCTCACTTTGGCCTCGACTCCATTTATAGCCCCACTTACTACAGGTGCGCCAATAAGAATGCCATTCATAAGAACGAAACAGACCACTCTAAAAGAACTGCAGAAAAATCTAATTGTATAGTATCATATTTCATAATTTTTTCACTTGTCTTTTGGAAACACTGATACAGAAGATAAAAACCACAAGTAACACCACGCAAATACTGAAATAATTAAATATAATGGCATTTTGAAAAAATTAAATATAATCGAATATTGCACAGAATAAATCAGTTGCCTACTAGAAACACCCCCCCCCCAGCAGACAAGCTCCAAACAACATAAGTATACTCAGCGTTGCTAATCAAAGAAAGAGGGATTATGCCACTCGAAGCTAAAATCACAAACTAAAGTTTTCTATAGGATTGGCCAGAGGATATTTCGCTGGAGTTGGCAAGCCTGAATATACGTATTCATCCCTGATCAAAGCAGACGAACACAAAATGAGAGGAGCGCGCTTGCGCAAACTGTCAAGCATTCGAAAGGACTGCATGTAAAGCAGTCCACATGTTACCAGTATAGACGTGCTGAAAAGAGGAGGAAGTAGAATCACAGCATTGTAAGAAAGGCCAGGCGAGATTGTACTGACAGTCCCAGGGGGTGAAGTGGAACAACAAATGTGCTTCAAGGAGGTGAAAAATTGAATAACAAAACGCGCGTAAAAAGGACATAAATATAAAGATTGACTATTAAGTTTCGAATCGGAAATATGGAATTACGTTGGAGGGGCTGCAGTCCTGCAGCCTTCCCCCACGGGCCGCCGCTGGAAAGAAGTATCGTATAATCAAAAGCTATCTGAAGAATTTATTAGTGAGTTTATAGATGAAGTTGATTTTGATGTTATATCTTATGGAAACAAACTCTCTGAGGCCTTTATACGAGAACATGCAGATAAAGTTTCTTGGAGGTGCTTCTCTGAAACTCAACAATTATCAGAAAACCTTATAAGAGATTACGCTGACAAAGTAGATTGGGAAGCAATTTCATTGTTTCAAAATTTAACAGAAGGATTTATTGCAGAGTTCAAAGACAGAGTTCATTGGCATAACATCTCAATTTATCAACACCTCTCTGTAGACTTTATATATATATTTAGACATTACGTAGATTGGAGAGTCATAATAAGAAAATATCATAATAATCCTGATTTAGGTGGTATATTGAATTTAGCATTCGATGTTACAACAGATGGTTTGTTTAACGCTTGAAATTGTACTTTGATGGATTAAACCATAAAAGTCGTAACCTTAATTATCAGATAATAACCTATCATACAAGCGATCTATACTGTTAATCAATTCTTCTTTTGATAGGGATGTCCAAAACTCATACCTTTACGAATCTCTTATACTCAAAAACAAATCAACAACAAACTCGTCGTCTTCTCCTTCAATATCCACATGACAACCATACGAAACAACACAACTGTATTTTTCTTTGACTTTGTTTAGGAGGTTGACCGAGTTTGGATCTTTGGTTTCTGATAGCACTGACATTCTTGGGTACTTTTCTTTGAGACACTGAAGTCTTGCTTTAACGTTACGCTGCTGAACCCTTCCAACCCAATATTTGTATGACTCGTAACGCCGAACATGATCGTGCTTGTCTGTGTCGTACTTGTCTACTATGTCTTGAAGCTGACCAGCCGTGAGGTTCTTTTTAATAATAACTAGTTTGTGTACTTTCCCTGGATCTTCTGTATGTTCTGCAGCTATTGACTTGAGTTTTGATATTTCTTGTGCTTGTTCTTTGTTTTCTATTTTTAATCTTTCCATTACTTGTTCTATCTCTTCTACTCTTGATTGCAATTCTTCTTGGTTTTCTCTATATTGTCTAAAGTCTTTTGTGTAATAGTCGATAATGATTTGATTGCATTTAAGGTAAAACTCAGGAGAAACCCATCGAGATATATCCAAAATCAACTCTTTACATACATATGTTCCTCTTATTTCGTTCCATGTTTCACCTTTACCTCCTGCTACTTTTTTGATAATTTCTACAGCTGGAATTCCAGCGCTGGAAATGTATGCTATTAGTTCTTTAGATTCTTTATTTTGAAACCAATTTTTAAACTCTTTACCACCATCTTGACACAACTTGGTAGCGTTAAAGTATCCAGTGTTCTTATCTATAATCAATTTAAAATCTCCAAACAGACCATACCAATAATTGTCTTTAATATGTTCATAACAAATATCGTTTAAGCTAAGTGAACTATCCATAGTACTCATATTTATTATATAGAAAATCTTTATTTTTAACTTCATTTTCGTTACCAGCTAGTTTTACTGTGTAAGATGAGTTTCTGAAGTTCCTAGCTTTGAAGTGGTCTATATCTAGACCGCTTGTCTTCTGATGTTTTGTTTTGTATCATGATGGTGTATTTTGCAACCGGAAAATCTTCCGTTCGGGAGGGTTTGTTTGTTCTAATACAACGCTTCGTACTTTGATGGGCTAACCCATAAAACCAATGGTATATTTAGTTTCTCGTATTTTTATACTTAAATGTCTCTTAACTGAATAAACCTGTCAACAAGATCTATATCACTTAAATCTGTGTTCATATGCGAACCGTGCCAAGTTATCTTAACATCATAGCGTTCTTTAGCTCTGTTGTATAAGTTGATAGAGTTTGGATCGTCGACGTTAAGCAGAATACTCATACTTGGATACTTAAGTTTGAGTTGTTTAATCCTACTTTCGTAATTGCATGTTTGTACTCTTCCAACCCAATACTTATATCGTTCTATTATTTCTTTTTGATCTCGTTCTTCTTCGTCATAGTAAAAGAGTATATTTTCAAGTTGTTCTTTAGTAAGGTTTTTCTTGATAATGAATAGCCTATGTATCTTTCCTGGATCTTCTGTATATGGTGCTGCAACTGTTTTAAGATAATCAACTTTGCTTTCTAGTTCTTGATTGTACAATCGTAATTGCTCCATTTGTTGTTCTATCTCTTCTACTATTGATTGTAACTCTTCTTGGTCTTCTTGAATCTGTTTAAAATTAGAAAAGAAATAGTCTTCGATGATTACAGAACATTTTTCGAAAAGTCATGTGATGTCCAAAAAGCAATAGCTAGGAAAATTCTTTTGTATACATACGTGCCGGAGATTAATAAATCTTTCTCGTTTGTACCTTTTGGTTCTATATAATACGTTAAATTTAGCCTCCTACAATTAGAGGAAGCTAATTTTTCATTGTTGTATTCCAATAATTCTTTAGAATCTTTATTTTTCAGCCAGTTGTCAAACATCTTACCACCACTCTGACACAGTTTAGTAGCATTGAAGTATCCTGTACTCTTATCTATAATCAATTTAAAATCACCGAAGATACCATACCAATAGTTATCTTTGATCTGTTCATAGCAAATATCATTCAAACTAAGAGAATTATCCATAGTACTCATATTTATTATATAGAAAATCTTTATTTTTTGCCGGAGCATATCTGCTCCAGCTAATTTTTATGTACAGCAACAGAGCAAAAGTGTTCCATTGCTTTTTTTCCATTATGTTGTTAATTTCTAACAATTTCTACAGCCGGAATTCTGGCCCTGGAAATATAGGGATTTGCAGCTCCCCGGAAAACTGGGAAGCTATTTTTCTTTGATAATTTCATCGGCTCGAATTATTCTTTATTTCTCAACCAGTTATCAAACCTTTCTCCACCTTTGATTGTGTACATAGAGCGGTTGGTAGAATCGTCCCCATCGCCTGTTCTATGTAATCTTAAACCAGCCTTTTATGGAATAATAACCATAAAAGACAAACACTTACATTTACACTACAACATTATTTTTATCTATCCAACTATTATGAGAATCATCAAACCCTAGCCATTTAACATATACTTTATCACCTTTCTTTCTCAACACTTTCTCCACCAAGTATTCATCTTTATGCCTCGTCTTTAATAGTTCTGGTTCGTAAAATCTACCTTGCACATTCTCTTCTTCTAAATCTTTAATTCTATATGTAGGTGGATTAGATGGAATAACTTCGCTAATAACAAATACTTCTGTTGACCAATTAGGCGTATATCCTTTCTCAAATAACACTTTCGACTTACTTATACGAACATGATCACCTAACTTGTATTTGGGCTTAACACGCTTATATTCTTTTTGATACACTTTCTCCAATATTGTTTGCTAATTCTTCTTAACTTCTATAGGTTTTAAACCAATTGTTCTATGAATTTGATGATTATACTCTTTAACTAGTTTTGGTAATATCTCTATCCATTTGTAATTCCCTTGTGTTGTGAACCTTTTCCATATGTTCTGTTTAAGTGTTCGATTAAATCTCTCAACAACAGAAGCTTTCTTACCACTATAGGTTGAGTAGTGATTAATCTTATTTTCCTCCATTAACTTCTTAAACTCTTTATTGTAAAACTTTTTACCTTGATCTGTTTGTAAGTTACTAGGCTTTCTCATTCTTAATATGGATTCGAATGCTTCTGTAACATTCTTACCACTCTTATCTTTAACAGGAACAGCAAACGCATATTTCGAGAACACATCTATAATCGTTAGCAGATACTTATAACCTTTATTTATTTTGGAAACACCTTTTAACACACCACTATGCATTTCTACAAGATCAGCTTGCCAAAGATCATCGATACCTTTTATAACTACACTTAATCTGTCAAAGATGGTTTGTGAATTTCTAGATGGTTTGTGAATTTCTTCTATAATGTCTTCTCTAACACCTTTACCTTCTTCTAGTCAATAGGGCTTTTTAACGAATTGAGTTTTAGTAACACCACATACAGAACAAATACCTTTCTTTAGATATCTTCCATTCTTTGTTTGTTCAATTCTAATAGTATCTTTCTTCGTATCTATTGCTTTCTTACACTTAACACAATACATCCTGTTTATTATATAGAAAATCAATAACTATCGCTGTTTAATATTATACTATCAACATTCTCACCATCATCATCACTATCTTCGTCTTCTCTTTCTACATGCATAAGAAGCAATAGTAATTTACCATGTTTCAGATCAGAACCTTTAGATGGTCAAACTGCTAATTTATCATTTGTATTAAAGTGCAATGGAAAAGTTTCAACTAGAGAATCATTTAAATATATATCTATATAATACGTATTGTAAGATGATTCTATATGCATTAACCTACCTTTATAAAGAAATTTGTATGTGATAGATAGATTATGTATTAAAAAGAACGGAGTTTCAACATTTTCTGATATCAATCGACTATGAAGCTCTATAACATAACTCCGTTTGATGAAGTTAAGCTCTTCTTTTAACATAGCAATATCTTTTCTCACAACTGTATTATCTAACTCTGATGTCATTTTAACATTACCAAAGATATCCATATTTATTACATAGCAAACGTCTTTAGGAAAGCTCTCTTTCTATGTACATTACAACAAACAATAATTGTCCTTCTTCCATAGCAGAATTTTTATTTGGTTTAATCGTAATTATATCGTTCTTCTTAAAGTCAAAAGGTATGTCTTTAATCAAAGTATCACCCAAATATATATCTAGAAAGTATTTATCCAAACTTAAGTCCATGTGCATTATTTTCCCATTATAGAGAAATTTGTAGCCATTAGAAAGATTAAATATTCTAAAGATTGGCTCCTTAACGTTTTTAGCTCTTAATCGATATAGTAGAGGCATGGTTTCTTTCTGCATAACCAATTTAGTAGTATCCATCCTAATCTTTTGAAAATCTTCTTTCTTTATGTATGTGTCTTGTAACGTTTCTAATGCATCTTCAAATCGTTTTCTATCGTTCTCTAATTGAGCTTCTATTGACCTAAGTTGACTTACGCTAACAATATCATTTAAATTCTCCAACAATTTTAATTTTTCTTCACTAATATCAACATTATCTTTTCTATCTTTAACATTACCAAATATATCCATACTCATTTATTATACAGAAAATGCCCATCCTAATTTTTTAAAACATTTCTTTAACATCTCTATTTGTTTAGGTGAGTGTTTAAAATCAATATCAACATGAACATCGTGCTTTTTCAACAGATGGTACAATACACATTTCAAGTTAATAAACAATACTCTTTTCGGATACAGCTCCCTAAAGACCTCATGTAAGTTTTCGAACTCATTTATAAGTGTTTCCTCCATATGCTGTAATTTTAGTGGTTTTTGATCGGTAAGGTGATAGTGTATTAAATAGACATCATCATAATATTTTGTGTATTTGTTTTTCTTTAGTACTTCTAGAACATCTTTTGTTGATATTAAATCTCTTGGTATATCTCTAAATTCATCATTTAACACCTTGAGCACCTCTTCGGGAATAATTCTATCCTGTAAAGCTTGCAAACGAGATAGCTGTAACTTAAATCTTTTTGTAGTATCGTACCATGGTTTTCTTACGCAAGCAGCTTTCGTTTCTTCACAGGTACTGTAAACCCAACCACTCTCTACAGAACAATCGTCACAAATGTATCTACTCATACCTTTTGTTAATGACTTACTACCACAATAACTGCATTGTAATGGTCTAGAGCTATAATTTGACAACAAGTCCTTTAAGGTAATTATTGGACGTAACTTTTCCAACTCTTCTTCCGTGTACAAAAATTTTGGTATTAACCTTCTCCATAGATCAATAACATTATATACGTTGTTTTTATCTTTTAAGTCTATCTCGCTAACATCCTGAAAATACTGATAAAAATTATATCTATCTAGTGCATCTAGTTCATCCTCATGCTTCTCAAAATAATCTAAAAATCTATTGTGTATAGCTTCCATATTTATCTTAAAGAAAAACTTTTATGGATACAACCCATAAAAGCACTTAATCATTTTTAATCATATACATAACGTCACTAAAAGAATACCCTTGATTTAGAAGATTTAAAACCTTAACACAAAGATGACCACATATAACTGAGTTAAAGTCTTGTATTCGTTCGTCATTGTAAAAGAAGTTTTCGGTACCAAGATATTGTACTACATGTTTAGGAGGAACACCACCATAAGAATCGAACACGTACATGTTATCTTTCCAATAGCATATCCAATGAGTACCAATGTTTTCTGATTTATCAAGGTTAACTACGCCACACTCATGTACATAAGGTTTTTGTGGAAGTTCATCACTCATAAATACACCTCTAAATCGTTTTATCTTTAGTTCTTTAGCCAACCTCTCTATATCGAAGTTGGTCAATGGTTTTAGTTTTTTGACTTCTTCGGTTTACCTGCTCCCTGTTTTTCTTCCATAGCCATATTGTGTCTTTTTTGTTCTTCAAGTTCTTGTTTATTCTTCTTAGCATCAAGTACAGTTTTAGTAATCGCTGCTGCACCACCTGCTAATGAGCCAACTGCTCCTAAGGCTGCTAAAATGGCTGGAATTGTAAATATAAAACCGCCAATATGCTCTTTCTTAATCTTTTTCATTTGTGCAGTAGTTAAAGTTAAATCCATTCCTTTACCTTCTTTAATTTTCTTGGCTTTATCGTTAAGTTGTTTCTTTGTTGATACATGATAAATATTTAGATCCTTTAGTTCGTTATAAGGAACACTAAACATACAACCTTTAATAGAACACATCTTCCTATTTATTTAAGAGAAAATCTTAGTTTGTAAAAGTACAGTTGTTGTTGCTCCACCAAAATCAATTAAGGAATCATTCTCATCTGTTATCCTTATCTCAAAATTGTCAACCTTGTCCTTGGATATAGGGAAAAATAATGGATAAGTAGGTTCGTAAATGATGCTATGTTTAAACTCGGCATCTGTTTTAAATGATGCTATGATCCCTGTTTCTCTATGTGTGTACTCCGTATCTTTAACAAACATACCATCTGCTATATTACAGTGAACATTTATAGTATCAAACGGATGAAACTTTGGCAACTTACTTCCAATATATGTTTTGTTCTTTTCTAAAACTTCAAAAACATTAAACCCGAGGACAATGCCTATACTCCCAATTGTAACATCATTACTATCAGTTTCAATTTTAACTCTATTTCTTAAATGATCTTCTGATAATGTTATGTTGATGGATTGACATTTTAAATATTCATTAAGACTGTTTAAGCTGTATTGCCCTTCTGGTATAAAAACTTGTCTATCACCATATGAGAAACTGTTTTTTGTGTTGTTATGTTTGGTGTCAGATATGTACTGTAAAACCCAACTAGTCCTATACTTAAATAGTTGCTCCTGTTGTATAATTCGTAATGGAGTTTCTTCTTTAAAACAGAAGTATCACTCGTTAGCTTAAATACCTTTGCCATTTATTATATAATAAATGAATGAGTTTGATTTACCTAGAGATATTCCAAGAGAGAAAGTAATCAAGTTAATAGAAGATGTCATTCCAAAGTTATAATACAGTTTAAAGAAGAAAAAGAGAAAACTACAAATTGTTAAATATGCATACTACACTTTGATCACGTTGTCGGTTATACTTTGTGCAACAACTGGGTTTATTAATATTTTTATACCTGTAACAATTTACTCGATATTAACAACGTCTCTTGCAACTGGAAGTGCTATAATAACAGGTTTGTCTTCTAAGTTAAACATAAGATAAAGAAAAGACGAATATAAAACCATTGTCACTTGTATTAACTCATTTAAAGAACAGTTAGAGATGATAATAACATTGAATGGTGAAATGGATAGCGAATATATAAAAGATACGTTGCTTAAGATCAGAGAACAACTTAAAGATATAAGATAGGCTATGTAAATACAAGTCAAGCCCTTAAAGACAACGTAACACCTGGAGACTACAAATGGTGTCCGCATTACGGACACCCTTCCAAATGAACATCCTCACACAACCTTCATCAACGAACCCGAGCCTGTACTCTCTAATCATAAAAGAGTTGATTTTCTCTATAATAAATGAGTAAGAAAACTATTAATTGGGATGTAAAAGAAATGATAAAAGAAACAACATCTAAGAAAAGAAATGGAGAACTTATACCTGATGATATTCGTTGTCTTATCGTAGGTTCGTCGGGGTGTGGTAAAACGTTTTTGCTATTTAACTTCATACAGCCAGGTTGGTTAAACAATAATTACTTCTACATATATTCTAAAAGCATGAATCAGCCAAAGTATGAGCAGTTAAAAGATCGATTTGAAAAGGCAGAACTAAAGTTTAAGAAGCAAATAGCAACGTTCTTAAGCGGTAATGATTCTATTGTGCCTATTGATGAATGTGAAAAATACTCTGTTGTTGTGTTTGACGATTACATTTTGGAGAATCAAGATACTGTTAGAAATTACTTTACAAGAGGTAGGCATAGACATTTAGACTGTTTCTATCTTGCACAAATATACTCAAAAGTACCTAAACCGCTTATAAGAGATAACGTTAACTTCCTATGTATATTCAGACAAGATGATACTAATCTTAAACATGTGTATAATGAGTTTGTTGGAGGAGATATGTCTTATGATAAATTTAAAAAGATATGTTCTAAATGTTGGCAAGAAGATTATGGTTTTATAGTAATTGATATGACAAGGAAGGTAAACAATATGGTAAGTATAGGAACAAGATAAAACACTTTATAGACGTTTGACGTTTTTTGATGTTTGGCGTTTTAACGTTGAACGTTCTTTGACGTTTATTGACGTTTTTTCACGTTTATTGACGTTCTTTGACGTTTATTGACGTTTGTTCGTTTTCTATACAATAAATGGATGAGAAAGAAATTGATAAGAATATCAAGTTAAAGGAGTTCTTGATAAAGGGCTTCAAATCTTGGAAGAAAGAAAGAGCAGGTATATATGATAAATTTAAGACACAAGAACAGCCTGTAATTGATGCTATTCAAAACTTGGGAAGTGAGATCAAAGAAGTAGCAGAACAAAATAAAAATCTAATAACTGAACTTGTTCCAGTTGTACATAAGACGGCTTCAATAGATCCCAGTCTACTAGAAACACCTAAAAAGATAACTTATGATAGTTCTCCAAGTAGTAGTGATACGCCTATAACGGGAGAAATAAAACAAATGAGGAAACAAATTAAAGACAAAGTGGAAGGAGTAGAACCTTTAACAACAGCACAATCATTTGGTAAGATTGCAACGAAATATTATAGTAAAAGAAATGATACTGTGTTTGGAATAAGAACTGTAGAAGAAGATGGAAAAATAATAAACAAGATAGGAAATTTGGAAGTTAAAGTGAATGGTGATAATTTGATAATTAATGGTAAAACTTATAAAGGAACAGAAGGTCTATGGGAATTGTTAACGATGAATACTAATAAAACCATTGAAGATTATGATGATGACGATTTTGAACAGTACAAGGAAATAATAATAGACTCAGATGCTGCCTTCCAAAAATATAATCGAGATAAAAAGGTAGCATCTAGTAGAGGTTCTAAGTACATTAATATTATCAAGCCTATTTGGGATAATTATATTAAACCAACTTTACCCCCAACTCCTAAAAAGAACACGACACCTAAAAGGACTGGTGAAGGAATTAAACAATATACAGAGATACCTAAAGAATATATATGGATGGATGATGTGAGAAAGTTAATTGATCGGTTAATAGTTATAGATGGAGAAGAAAGGGCTGGTAATCGTAACTTTTACAATGAGAAAGTAGGTATAGTGAGTATGATTAATAATAAGCTTTCGCAATTTATTCCTAGTGATCCAAAAGGCATAGGGTATTTGATTAAGATCTTAAATACGTTACCACCACGATTCTGGAATGATGAGAAGCTTGGAAAAGGATTAGTAAATGATTTGATTAATAAACTCCCATTTGAATTACATATTCCGGGTTTTAGATTTTGCGGTCCGGGAACTAAGCTTCAAGAAAGGTTAGAAAGAGGTGATGAAGGTATTAACCCATTAGATGAGGCTTGTAAAGAACATGATATATACTACAGAGACAATAAAGATACTTAGTCAAGACATATTGCAGATAAGGAACTAGTAACTAAAGCATGGAAAAGAGCATTTAGTAGTGATGCGCCAATTGGTGAACGATTAGCTGCTTTTGGGGTTGGTACTGCTATGAATGCTAAGGTTAAGTTGGGATGGGGATTATAAGTTTTTAATTGTTATTATGCATGAATCTTTTATGGGTATATCCCATAAAAGCGTTGTTTCAAGATTTTCTTTATAATAAATGGATAGTGTTGAGAGTTACGAGTTACAGAGCTTTAAGGCTAACACAAGAACATTTAATAATTTGAATGAAGCTAACAAAGATATTGAGTTCGATTTCAATGTGGGTGATGGGTTCGTACATCCACACAAAGCAGATTGTCATATGACTTTTGAAGTTGTTGGTGCATCAGTTGGAGGAACATTTGGCGCAAATGATACTATAAAACTTGTACATAACTTCTTCCCATTCTTCTTTTCTCAAATTGAGGTTAGAAAGCATGGTGTTGTTATAGATAAGATTGAACTACCAGGAATAACATCTACAGCTGTCGGAACATTAAAGATTTCCAAACCAGAAGTTGAATATCTAAAACAAGCAGGATTTGAAACGGATGATAAACTTGGTCTAAGAAAGGACTTTAGCGTTTTGTATCCATTAAGATTACTTCCAGGCTTCTTAAGTGATTATAAAGAGGTTATGTGGAAAGGTGGATTGAGAATAACATTTACAAAAGCTAACAACAATAACGATGTTTTGTACAAATGGACTGGATCGGGAGCAGCTCCTCATGATGGAAAAATAACAATAAAAAGTATGGAGATAAGAATGCCTATTGTTGAATACGAATCTAATTATGAAAATAAGTTAAAGTTGAATATTCTTAAAGAACCCAAAATCATGTTTTCATTCCATACTTATCAATGTGTTCAAAAGACTGTTGCAGGTTCTTTCTTGGAGTTTGATGTTACTACTCAATTTAATTCTACACAATTTGATATGCCTGATTTCGTAGTTGTAATGTTCCAAACTGATAGAAGTGGCAAACAAACAGCAGATGCAAGTAGGTTTGATCATTGTAAGGTAAAGAATATCTATCTTAAGAATGGGAGGAATGAGGTATTTCCAAAAGAATCAAGAAACTTAGATATTGCTAACAAGGATTATTTTAAGATGTACGAAGACTATACTGCATTTAAGAGAATAACATGTGGTAACACTGAAATGTACTATGACCCTAAAGAGTTTATAGATAACAGGCCAATGTATGTGATTAATTGTAGTAAGAGGAAGAAGGTATCGGTAAATGAGAGAACAAACATAAAGATTGTTGTAGACTTTGCAGAAGCTGTGGCTGCTAATACTATATGTTATGCGATTTTAATTGGACAAAAGAACTTTACATATGATCCCAAGAATGAGAAAGTAGTAGAAGAGTTTTAGATAGTTAACAAAATATCAAAAACAATTCAAGGATCTAAGGACCAGTATCACTGGCCCTTTATCAGTTAGCCATAGGCGACTTTAAAGGGTATCCAAAAGATACCCTTGCATCCTCAAACTGTTTTCATTAACGATTGTTTTATGGAAGTTTTTCCATAAAACGAAATTGATAAAAATGATTAAATATATTTTGGTGAAAATAAAAATTGAAAAGTGTTCATTGATTTTCTATATAATAAATACGATTGCAAAACACGTTGATTTTTTAAACAAGCTTGGAAGTCTTAAACAAAAACAGGTTATTGGATTAAGAGAATAAGAATTAAATACGGAATATAAAATTGTAAAAATGGAAAAGATTAAAACTAAGTTTGGAAAGAGCATTTTGGTCGAGTGTGAGGAGTTCAAGGTTTTTCTTCCACCTAGATTTACGAAACACTTAACAGATAAAATGATTGATGAGATCGTTAAAGATGGAATAAAAATCAAATACACTGGTCTAAAAGATCCAACTATCCAACTGTTGAGTTCTGTATGTAAATGCAAAAAATAAACGAAAATGAACAAAAATATGTCGTCAGAAGTAAAAAATGGAGTGGTTAGAAATGGATCCCCAAAAGAAGTTTATTCTTACTAATAACTTCAATGTAATTGTGAAAAATGTGCAAACCGAAGTTCAAATAGTTTTTGATATTAACGGTTGTCTATTCAGCTTGAATTACGATCAGTGGACAGAGTTTAAGAAGTCATTGTTTCCTATAGAGAACGAGGTTAACAGAAGATTCCATTATCAATATCCGAACTTGTAATTTTAAGTATGTTTTGACTGTATAAGTGTTTTTATAGTATCGACACTATAAAAGCTAAGGCCTTTGAATATACAGAACATAATACCATTTGAATTTTAAAGATACATGTATAAATAAGGGATTTATTTGAGTTTTTTATAAATATATCCTTAGAGTTATGCAATTTATAAGACATTCAATAGATAGGAAATTTATTTGTCTATTGATTGCAATTTTAATTTTGAAAATCGGTTAATATTTAACGAAGTTACAGCAAGTTCAAAATTTCGGGAATTTTTTACGGGTTTATTTTTGAGTTTTCGGGAAAATGTTATTCTTTAAAAAAGTCTTAGAATTTTGTGAAGATTATGCTAGTGTTTTTTATTTTTCAAATATCTGAATTTTTATTTTTGCAGTGTATACCAACTCATTTTTTTTCTGAAATTTGCCAACTTTTTTATTTGATGAGTTAGCACATTATAACTATGGGGACGTAAAACTACCCTATTAAAAATATTTTGGGTAAACACTATAATATTTGGTAAGTGAGTTGGCAACACTGACATTTTTTTCTTTTTTGAACATTGATGTTTTAGATATATTTGCAAGCTAGGTGGACATTTTAAGAAGTTACTCACTTACTCAGGAGATGGTGCTGCATATCGTGTAGTTTATCACTTTGGTAATAGATGGCGTTGCTTGTAGAAGTATTTGTTCATATATAAGGACCGATTTTCACTTGATTTCTTGAGCGTAGTGTTAGCCGAGCTCGCTTGCTTGCAGTCTGGCCAGCTGTAAGTAGTTATCGGCGTGGACGTCGCAGGTTCGAGTCGCCTCCAAGCCAGAAGAAGGATTTTCACTCTCTCATCTATAAGCAGCAAATCAGATTGAGTTGACGTGAATGGAGACTAGCGCTAGTCGGGAAAAGAAAACGGAGGCACAAGAGAAGCAGCAACAGAAAGAAAACGGAGGCACAAGAGAAGCAGCAACAGGAAGAGAAACAAACAAAAAAAGGAGCCTTAGAGGCAGCCAAAAGCAAACCAAACAAACAAATAAGAGAAAGGCGTAAGTCCTCTCAGGTCCACCTGTGCACAGGTTTTGCTGCTTTTTACTTTGAAAATTTATTTATGTTATAGAGTCTTTATGATTTTAAATGTCATAAAACCATATGCGCAGTGTACAATATCTAATCTACTTTGCTCTCACCTTCTTTATTAAAGTTCAGTGGTCAGTGGCGGGTTTGTAATTTTTGGTAGTCAGGGGTGGAGGGAAATGCGCCAGAAGCAACCACCCCTAACTACTGGAGTATATTTTACTATTAGGTTACCTTAACGGGTTATGTATTTATTAAGAATTAATTACGTATTTTTAGCGCCATAAAAGTTATGATTTCTCGCTTTTCTTAAACTGTGCATTCAAGGGCGCCCATGTTGTAGTTTCCAGGGGGGGCAAGTATAAGCGACATTTCAAATGTCTCAAATTTTTGAGGTAAATATTCTAAAATATTTATTGGGTTTTCGATCTTCCGAAGCATAATTTCCTTTAAAGGGGGGCGAGTGCCCCACCTTGCATCCCCTGATGGGCGCCCTTGTGTGCATGAGATTTTACCCTCAAACATGTCATAGTGTTCAGCTTGATGAAATCGATCGATTGGTTATCTTTCGACAATTTGTTAACTTTCATTGTACGCTAATTCAATTGTACAGGGTGGTCTGGAAGTGGGCGTAACCCCCTTTTACTTTCAACAGTATAGTGTTAGTTATGATAGAATGACTGTACACAGTTACCGTGAAGTCTTAAGAGTCATAAACATCGGTATGATCACCATCCATGTCGTAATACAGCTGAATTCTGCGCCAAGTTTTCTTAGATGTTTTGGGGAGAGACTCCGAAGCCACGAAGGTAAAGACGTGCTCCACAGCAGTTCGTAATTCTTGCATTGTGTGATATCGAGTGTTTCTTATTTGTTGCTTTATGAAACCCCAGTGAACATTGTCTTGTGTCATGAGATCGGGACTTCTTGGAGGTCAGGCAAAGGGAGGTGGTGAAGATGCATAACCTCTTCGAATCCAGCGGCCAGGAAACGTCTGATTCAGGTAATTGCGCACTTGAATCGCGAAGTGCGCTGGTGCTCAATCCTGCTGTATCACAATAGTGTCTTTGATACCATTTTCTTCCAGTTGAGGCACCAACCACCCATTTACCATCTTCAGGTAATAATGTCCACCAATTAGGGGTATGCCCCCTTCCCGAGGATCCTGTAGAATTGAGGATAGCCCATTTAGTGATTTCTTACATTGTCAGTTTAGCTTATGTTCATAACGAAAACCTAAAGGCAACATGAACTTCCTTTGTTTCTATATAGTTTGGGAACATAAACAGTCACATATAATTGACCCATCTTAAGATATTTTTAAATGTTAAAACTGGCAAAAAAAAAGTAGTTTAATACACAACGTACCGTTATAAAACGTGTGTAGGAAGAAATGTTTGTTTTTAATCTCTATTGCTTTCAATTGTCTTATTGCCTTTTGTAGATGAGCTGGAGAACTGTTAGGGTCGCATTTTCTAGAAACGAACTTAGTAAGGAATACGCATAATATACTGTTTCTTTAAAACAGACATTTAGAAAAATAGTGTGAAATTTTCATTTCTAACATTCTAAAATAAATTATTGGTGAAGAAACGTAGGGCAAAATAGAGAGGCAGACAGAGTAGAATAATTTTATGAATCCCGTTCAAATACCTAAACAAATATATTTTAATTGGCAAACAGTGAGAGAAGATTGCAATTTATTAGCTGTTTTCATTTTACATATATTAATATAGAGAACATTTTGCTCTACAATACGAAGTTCTTGAAATAAAGATTAAGACGTCATTTTAACTCTGCTTTGTAGTATTGTATAATTACCACAGGATGTCTATACGCGTAAAATTGAAATTAATGAAAATGAATTAGTTTAATGCTCAGCATGCTGAACATGATCGTGGTTTTCGAATCAATTCTACAAGCGTTCAGTAAACTTTCTTAGAATTAGTTTCAGCGTGTAAGGACACAAACTAGCCATTGCGTGTTTGGTGGTGTTTCGGATATGACTCAATTTACAAATTTTACAAAAGGAAGACAATTTAAAGAAATATAGTAGAACATTTGATAATTTGTATAGGAAATTATGGTAGCTAGTTTAGTGATTGATTACAGTGTTTAATGGGATTAAGATTTTTCAGTTTAGTGTCCTTTTCAGCAGCGGAGCTATGTGAGACATGGAACATGATTTCCGTCGGGAATCGAACCTGGATTTCCCGCGTCTAAAGCGCGTACACTAACCCCATAGCCACCTGGTGGCTCAGAAGAATTTAATGAGGATGTAAGCAACAAAGTTACTAGTCCTCGTTACGATGATGGTAGGTAAATGGAAAACAATCTGCATAGGTTAACCCTGCAACAGGCGCGAAGATTTTTGTGACATGGATAGTCGCGCGGGCTACCACTGTAGCCCATTTGTTTTTATTTTATTGTATTGGCTAGTTTGTTAGTATTTTTATCTTTCTTGTTGAGAAGTGTATTTATAAACTGTTTAAGGGTCTTATACCTAATTTGAGAAATATATTTATTTTGAAAGCTATGCATATACAAAGAAGATCAACGCCATTCATTTTTCAAAACTAATACACGAATAGGACAGTAAAAGTTATTTGTATTAAGCAATAAATGCGGTGCATTTCGCACTTTTCTTCGTCGTAAACATATATGTCGGAATTCTTTTAAAAATACGCATTATTTTATAAAAAATTTACAAACAAAGCTTACAGATAAACGTATTATCGACAAAACATATACCTTTTCAGCGAAATATTTTTTTATGATTTCTTGGTATCAAAAGTTTGATTACGATTTTGCATAATTATATATATGCTATTTACTCTCAGATATTTTTCTTTTTCCGTTTTCCTATTCAAGATCCTCGAAGCATGTTCTGCACACAAGTGATTGAGTGGTCAATTTACACTTTCCTTCATGCATTGACCATTCATCAAAAGCATCAAAATGCCAAGAAGGGCACGTATTTCAGTCTTTTCTGTAAGTTTTGCATCACGGTCATGTACAAATCTCTTTCTAACACTGTCAATGTAAATATTGCTACAATCAACTAAAAGTCTGAAAAAGTTTGCATCTAAAAAAAATCTAGACATTCAAATTACGACAACGCAGACCTGACCTCACCTTTAGGTCCAGGAAAACGAAGCAAAATATCATGAGCACGAGTACAAGTATTACGAGTAGGAGTTTTTAAAAAAAATCTGAAATTGTCTTTTGCTACATGATAATTTACTTCAGATCAGAACTGTAATTATTATCCCTATCATCTACAGGTATCGATGATTCTTGCCACACGGAATTCTCAGTAACATCTTCTGAATTTTTACTATTTCTGTGTCCGAGAAATGCAGTTCTTCCGTCTCAAAATTTTATTCGCAATCACTATCGCAATCTAGAAAACATTCCTCATCAGAACTGGCATTTTGCAAACTCATTGACCATATGATCAACACTCAAGCTATGGTGAAAAAACTTTCGACGTTTTGGAACACTTGTGACAGCAATAGTCGAGCGGGCTACAGGTGTAGCCCATGAAACTTTCAAGCAGAATAACAATGAGCTCTTTTCGATTTTACGTTCGACCACACACTAAACACGCAGAATGATAGTTGATAGAAAGGTACACAGACACCCTTTGTGTTAGCATTTCAAACTACTTTGCTGTAAATAAAACAAAAACGCTGGGCTACAATAGTAGCCCGCGCGCGTATTGCAGGGTTAACTATGCTATTCGTCAATTTTACCAAATTTAACTAACCTTTCAATGTTCGTAAAGTACTTAGTTATTTGCTATTTCTTGTCATTCGTTAAAGCAGCGTTTCCCAACCTTTTTCAACTTGCGGCACACTACAGGTGTAACTTGAATTCTCGCGGCACATTCATATATATATATATATATATATATATATATATATATATATATATATATATATATATATATATATATATATATATTATTCGTATATATGAGATACCGTGATTTTTTTCTGTGATTAGGCCTACTGATCCTCTCAGAGAGAAGAAAGCTCGATGACTGGTGTTCCTTTGTGGTAAATCATTATGCTTATTGTTCATTCTAATGTAAAAATAGTAAACAACTGCAGTGAAATATAGGACTCGGGTTTTTAAAAAATCCACTTTCTCTTTCGAAAACTGTATCCAATCTTTCACTAAAAAGGAAGATCACTAAATAACGAACGAATAAACAAATCTCTTGTGCTTTTAAAACCCAAATATAGGTAATTTTTAGGCATGTTTGCTTTGTCAAAAGGATTGAATGATATTTTAAAATTTCAAGTTACGAAATAAACCGCAACAACAATGAAGCAATAATGGCCGTGACAATGATAACAAATACTTTTCTGAACATTAAAAATGTACAGAAAAGTAACACAGTATGAAACTTTTGTAGATTCATAGTAGAGGTTCATAGCAATGTGAAATACAAATATACATTTTTCCCTGTCTTGCAATTTAATTCCTATAAAATCAACAATTTTGTTTCGATTTCCTCGCGGCACATCAGCGACATATTCGCGGCACACCGGTTGGGAAACGCTGCGTTAGAGAATAGTAAAACAGTAAACATAATTCTTACAAATACTTATCATGATCACCAATTTATCGTAATACATAATCTTTGAAAGTTAATAACACTGAATATTTATGCATTGTGATTATCTTGTATTAGTGCTTTATTGTGTGATAGTGTGAATGAAATACACCAACGTGATAGTACGGATTTGTGTATACAGCTGATCAGACATGTCCGGTACATACTGCAAATTTTACGAACAACTGAATTGCGTTTCTTATTGTGAAACCTACGATATACTTTCAAACATAACGAGTGCAATACTGAAACTGGTCGTACAGAAGTAGTAGACATTCAAGAATAAGGTTAGAGGCGGAAGCTATCCCTGAGACAAGAAAACCGTATCAAAAAGCCATTTCTTGATATATCTTACCGTTTTTGCTGTATGAAGACTAATATTGAAAATGGAAGTGGCAGTATATTTCTACTATTTCCAATTGCACAACAGGAAATATTTTAGTTTAACGTCTCGCGTTATGCCTTTTAGGCTAAGGGGAAATTTCATAATGTAGAACTACATAATTTATACCGTTTACCAAACATTGTTAAGGTCCTTAAGCCCAGGAGACTCAGGTGGGTAGCTCAAGTAACCAGAATAAAAAGAAGTAAAAATGTTTGTAAAGTTTTAACTGGAAGTCCAATCGGAAAATGACCATTAGGAAGACCTAAGCGCAAGTGGGAGGACAATATTACAATGGATCTTGCAGAAATAGAATACAAATTACAAGCTGGATCTAATTGGCTAAGAACAGATTTTTTGAGAGTTTTTTTGAAAGCGGCACTGAACCTCCGGTTTCCATATGCTATAGAGTTAGTTAATCTAAGGGAGACGATGGTTAAGGCAAGTGAATTATAACGAAACAATTGAAGCAATGAGAATATGGGAGGAAACGAGAGTACCCCGAGAAAACTCACATACACGAGTTGCGAGTCTGTTGTCCACCATCAACTTACTTAACTGGGGATCGAACTAGGGATTCCACACACCAAAGGTAAGCACTCTACCACTGAGCCACAGTGCCCCTCATTGCACTAGAGTAATAAAACCTGAGATGGAACATATTATTCGAACATATAATCCATTGGAGAAAACTGCTTTTCGCTATCTATTACCATTTTCACTCTATAGAAATCCATAACGAAACTGAAAGTAGTAGTAAAATTCTAGCACCTCCGGTCTTGCTACAGGGTTGAGTGTGAAGATGGTATATTTTCTTTAGACGCTAAATCAATTCCGAAAAATGTTTGCCACTATCTGTTACCGTATTTGTTCTCTGGTGATCAAAGTTGAAACCAGAAATAGATAATTTCTACAACCTCCAGTTTGAATAGAGAATTATTTGATGATATGAAGCTTATCCTTGGGAAGCTAAATCGATAAGAAAAAACGTTCTCGATATATGTTATAATTTTTGCTATGACAAGCAGACATAGCCGTTTTATATGACTTCCGATACGTACACATAACATAGTTTGGAAGTGTAAAAGAACAACTTGTGTGTAAGTGACTAGTTAGAGCAAGTGCATTCTATGCTGCCAGTGTGCTAGATGTATAGACAACAACAGAGATGTGATTACAACAGGTAAGATAACATTAGACATGAAAATGAATAATTGATAGCCTAGATGAAAGGGATAATTAAACATTGAGGAAGTTAGTCACAATGAATGGTAGAGATAATCATCACAACTTACTGCAGGTGTCAATGTAAACATTAAACAATGATTAATTGGAAGCAATATCAAAGGTTCAAGGACTGAGTTCCCACAGACAACGATGAAGTGTTAGTGTTTTCGGTGTCATAATTTTACAAGGTTTGTTTGAGAAATCTCAACACGTATGGTACTGTTCCAGAAGTAAACTTTTCGAGGCGCCGTTTTCCCCAATTGCTATGCTCAAAATAAAATTCAGTTTTTTCGTAAAATGTTTCCACTTTCTCTGATAATGAAGTATATAATCCAGTTACTTAACCTTGCGCAAAACTGAATA
Source organism: Thermobia domestica (assembly GCF_964235325.1). Taxonomy (NCBI): domain Eukaryota; kingdom Metazoa; phylum Arthropoda; class Insecta; order Zygentoma; family Lepismatidae; genus Thermobia; species Thermobia domestica. The sequence continues at coordinate 136,276,567 of NC_137462.1, read as the reverse complement.
AAGTATATCCTGTTATGGATTATTTGACGAAGAATTTTAGGGCAACATATACATCAGAATGTGATGTTAGTTTCGATAAAAGTTAGATGCACTGCAAAGGATACTTAGCCTGAAAGAAGTATAGCTTTGAGTAAATTTTTCATTTCATGATATATTCATTAAAAGATACAAAAATTGGTGGGAAGAAGATTGGCTGTTCTTTGAATACAAAGTAGTACTCCATCCCATGGAGCCACTTTTCTTCAAGAGGTATAGTGTTACGGTGGATACTGTCAGTAGAGCTCGCAGATAAATTTCTAGGACTAAAAACAGACACATATAATACTGTGGAAACAGACAGATGTGAATCTAAAGAAAGGAAGATCAAAAAATTAAAGAATGGACGGATATAGTATACGTAAGACCATCTGAGTTCCAGAAGAAGCTGGACGCTCATACTTTTAGGGATTATTCATTGAGTATCTATGAACTTAGAAAGGGGGTAACAAACCCACTTTCATTTACTTATCCACTGATACGAAAATAAAAAAGAACGTACCTATTTGCCCTTGTACTTTATATGCTATAGCGCATTACATTATATGCAACAAGGATTTTGGTCTGCATCATGATATAAATTTAAAAATATTTAACATTTTTCGAATCGAAATCAACAAAATTTATTCTAGAAAGTAAAAATAGAATGTTAAGCACATATAATGAAGACAACGCAGTGATTTAATTTGGTAACGTATAAATATATAATATGAAGTATCCTCGCGCACGGAAGACAGGGGGTTCTCATGTATACTATTACCGAAGGGACAGCTTATTGCTTTCCAGAAGGAAAAAAAGTTATATTGATGAAATAGAAAGACAAGATAGACATTTCCATATAGGCCTATACTACAGTGTATAATCCTTCAAGTACAAACTGTCTTACAGTCTTTAGCTGCATATCACTGTAATTTCTCGATACAAGGGTTGATAGAGGTGATCAGGAGTTTCTATTTGATCCCAGTATTAGGAAATAACTAGAAGAAGTACTGAAGGAAAAATTTTCACCATCTGGTTGATCAGAGTCTCTTTAATACTTCTGTTGTTTATCTGAAGTCCAATGAAAATAGTTCATTAGATTGTTTGTCATTTGGGCTGCAGTTAGTGGAAAATGTTATTGTAATTAACTTAACTCGGCCTCTAAAGAAATACTATTAAGAATTGCTTACACTTCTAAATGAGAGTATTTATTCTTATTTAACTTCTGAACATTATTTAAATAGCATTAACAGGTCCCACTAAACATCTTTTAAACCAGGGGGCTCTCGGGATAGCTTTTCTGCTCTCATTTTTCCCAGGATACTTTGCGGTCGGTGACGTCACGTGGAGGTATCGCGGTATTTTTCAAAATAAGTGAAATTCTGCATAAACAATAACACTGCTGTTTCAAGATGGGGAAAAGTTATCTTACTTGTGCAGTAGCTCATTCTAATAACATAGGAAGCAATACAAATGAAATAATGTTCCATCGATTCCCTAAAAATGATGAACTTCGAAGAAGATTGATTTCCCGCTGTAAGCGAAGGAACACTTTTAAAATGGATAACGCACGAATGGTCTGCTCACTTTTCATCAGAGGATTATCAAAGAGTTTGAAAAACAAGCTTCTAAGTTTCCTACAAAAGTAGTGTTTAAGATCTGACGCTGTTCCTTCATTATTGATACCAAACTGACATGGGGAAAAATAAACTAGACACTAGTCAAGTTGAAAAACAGGTGTGTAACAACAATAATTAATTTTACTTTTATGACATTTGTTTTTGAGGGTCTGAAGCTTAAGGAGTTTATGTACGTAAAGCGAAGTGGAAGGGGTACCAACGGGAATATAAATGTATACTCTCATATATTCTTTAGTTTAGATGATATTCGTAAGTTTTGTTAAGTATCTGAAACATTATTCTAGCAAAGTGCTCAAAGTGCACTTTGAGCAGAACATTCATAGGAACCTATTACGAACCGAACCTAACCTAACTTTATACCTAATCTAATCTTGTTTAACGGAACCGTACCTGTTACGTACAAGTCATATTGATTTTATTCCTTCTTGTATGCCACATCGTGTGGCAAAATCATTTGTTCTGATCAAAGTGCACTCTTACCATATTCTTATAACTGAAGGGCTGGCCGAGAGAGGGGGCTAAGCCACAAAAACTAAATTCCGATAAATCGAAGGGCAAAGTGTATTACAAATAACTGCAAATTTTCCCCTGTGAAGGTGGTTCTTTTATGTATGTATACCACTCTATAGATATCTGCGCAACTTATAACCTGTAATACATAATGTAAAATGTGTTATATTGAGTAATAAAGAAGTATTAGTAATATAAAGGAAATATTTTGCAGTCACGATTTCTGACAATTTGGTTAATACACACTAAATACAACGGGTTAGGTTAGATTTCTAACTTGACCTAACTTAACCTAACCTAATCAAATTAGGTTAGGTTAGATTCGGTTATATTAGGTTAGGGTAGATTAGATTTCTAACATAACCTAACCTATCCTAACACAACCTAACCTAATTTGTTATTACATACCCGGAATCTCTGAAATTTTGAATAATGTTTGCTTTATGTATTATTACTACCTGAAATGTTCTTATTGAGAGCATTGGTTTATGGAAAGTATTTGAACTCCTTCCACCCTTAGAATTCACGTTTCAATGAAAGTGCAACAACAAGAATCAATAATGCCACCCATTCCCCACGCCCAAAAAGGATGAATTTGGTTTTAAACGCTACCGAAATGGTCACTATTCATTTCAATGACCCTGAAAATTATGGACTGGACACCAATTTCGGCTGTTTTTGATTATTTGTCACCTCCTTCCTATCTCCTCTCATCCCGAGCGAAAAAATGATAAGATCCTAAGTTAGGCCTGGCTGCATTAAAGTACCAAAAATCGTTAAAGTTGGTCGAGGAGAAGTTAGCAATCAAACATTGTTACAATGAATAGAAAATGCCCCCTCTTCCCCTTAAAACAGAAATTTTCAAAAACAATGGGACATGTTTTTCTTTAAGCTTAATGAGGAGTTTATATACAGTTTCATCTTTCTAACTTGATAGGTTCGTGAGACACTGTATTATAGGTACAAATTTTGAATCCCTTCTACCCCTTAGGATTCGCCCTTTAATCAAAGTAATGTGATAAAAATCTTAGTTAGGCCAGGTCAACTCATGTACGGTATTAAAAATTATAAAAATCGGTTTAAAGCTCTAGAATGAATTAGCGAGTAAACATTACATTCATTTTTATTTGTATAGATAATTAATCATTATTGACGGTATTTATAGATTTATTACGTTATATTGTCTCATCTGTGGGTAGAAATAACTCATTATTTGATTTGGAAAGACAAGGAATATCATAATTATGTTTGAATCCAGTTTTACGAATAAAGCGCGAAGTGTAACAAACAGGCAAGCGAAAAAAATCTTCACCGATACCTCCACATGACGTAACGAACAGAGAGCCAATCAGAACGCTAATCGCGAACTGGGGCTACCTGTTATTTTATATACCTTGCTTTCAAACAATATTCCGTTCGCTAGTGGTTACAAAAGAAGAATACAAATTGAAGGTAGATGTCACTTCTTCTAATTGATCCCTTAAAGGCATGTGTACTTATTTATAACATTTTCGGCCCAAGTATTATGGAAAAACACAATCGTTCTGAAGGAAGAAGAAAATGAAATGGCCGACATGTACGGGTGTCTCTGGCGGGGGAAGAGGGGGACGCGTCCCCCAATAGTTTGAAGTACAAAATATTCAATATTTTATTCTAATTTAATTTATTTACTAACGACAGAATAACATATAAATAATAATAATTATATTTCTTTGGAATACAATCTTCAGGCTGTGAAACGATTATAACAGTTCTTGATATACCCCAGGGGGTGCGTGAAGCTAAGCAGAAAAGTAAGAAATGGAATCGAAGATAATAAAAAAGGTGGGCTAGGTATTACCATTTAAATCACTTTTTTTATGTCCCCTCAAATTCTACATGCCAGAGACGTCATTGTGGATATGCATAATTATCAAAATAACTTCGGCTCGTTCAGAAACATTTTTCAGCTTTGATCCATCAGTGAAAACGAAAGTGTGTGTAATAAGATGTTTAGTTTGTTCAGAAAGACAGATTCAAAAAGAAAAAAAAAATAGCATGAGGAAAGAAAGTCGCTATTACTACAGACAATGTCATGTAGCAATATGTGTAATTCCATTCTTTGAAATTTAGTCTACTAATCTATATTTATGAAAGGTCAGAACATTCATTGAGTCATATATCAAATGTCTTGGAGCTTGCTAATTAGGCAAAGAATATAATATCAAGCTTAATTTCTTCACATTTGCGATTTGTGCTGTATATGTGTTAAGGTGTGTTGATGTATTGTAGTGATTCATCAATATCTATTTTCTTAAGCACTTCCAGAGCACTGTCAAATAAAAAGTAAAATATGATGTCTCGCACTCAAGTTTCTTAAAGCTAACGCAACGGAAGCACAGAACGCCGAGAAAAATGAAAAATGAAGGATTAATACGGTGTTAGAAACAGTAAAACTACTCTGTGGAATTGAGAGCTATAAATCATGAATAGTTTTCAAAACTATATTGTAAGATTACCTACGCACTGCAACACTTAGTTCCGTCAACAAAATGAAAAAGATTATCTGCTTCAGATTCTGCGCTCATACATTATCCACAAGTATTCAATAATATTAAAGTTTGGAAATTAGACGACCCACTGAATGTGTTGAGTTTATCTTGATGTTCGAGAAAATCACACTTCGTCTGGGAAAATTGCGTCGTTGATCGGAAGCAATACCTGGATCACAGGAGTGTATGGACATGTAAAATATCCGTGCAGTCACTGACAGCAATATGACATATGATCGAAATCGTAGTATGCAAAGAACTTAGCTTTAAAGTGCAGGTAACCTAAAGCTTTCTATAAATTTTCAGTTTTATCTGTTTAATTATGGACTTTTCAATCAAACTTTTACTGAGCTAGGTAAATATCTTTTTTACTGAGCCAGCTACCGCGGCTCTACAGAGTGTAGCAAAGTTTCATAATTTCAGTTTCCTTATATTTTTCAATAGCACAGCATAAATGTAGAGTAAATCTATGAACACACTATGAGTTATCAGAGTAAATTTATTACAATACGTATACAATTAAATTGTTTCTGAACACTGTAGGAAAGAATTTCTTGGAATTCATCATTTACCATTCTTCTTTAACAATATGATGATGATGATGAATTACAGGAGCCGCATAATGAACATGATAACGAATTGGTCTCCTAACATAGATTTCCTTCACTGGATATATGATTGAAGTAGCTACAACTGGTTTTGAGAGCACCGGAGAAGTAAACACAGTTGTTGTAAATCCAGGAGCATATCTAGTTGCAGGTCTGCTGATGGAAGTTTCACTGATAACTGATGCTGGAGCAACAGGTACTGCCAAAGGAGCAGAAAAAATTACAGGCGAAGCAGCAGAAATGGGTACAGCAGGTGATACAGTCGGTGCAACAGGTGTACTAACAACAGCAGTAGCAATTGGAGCTGAAGTGGGCCTGTTGACCACTGCAGTAGCTATCGGAGTTCCGTATGATCCGTAAGACGTACCATCAGCATTGCTGGTGATTGGAGTTACCGTGGCAGAAACAACAGTACGGGAAACTGAACCGCCCAGAGATGTAGGAACGTTATTTTTTGCTATTTGAGCTTTAGCTACATACGGTGTTGAAGGTCCATAGATTGTTGCAACTGCTGATGATCCTGTTGGATGCACAGACGCAGTTGCAGTAGAATAAGGGGATGCGAAACCTCCTCGTTTTGTTCTCTCTTCTGAAGCAGCGCAGAGAGTGAATGTTCCAAATAAAATAAAGAGCTGAAATACAATTGTAAGTTTTACTTTTATTAATGACGTATATAATATTGATTTGTAATTTATGTCATAAACTGATCTTACTGAAATTAATTTGCTTTCACAGAAGATAGCTTTAATTCTACAAATGGTCATCTTATGAAGAACATGGCAAACATCTACATCGTTACTTTACAGTAGTATAACCACAGTATGTATCCACTTAAAAACGTATATTTACAGTGAACTTTTGAGTGTGAGATCCCTTTCTCGCAAATGAAATTAATCATTCCAAGTAAACTTTAGCAGGTTAAGATCTTCTGCTCAACAATGTTTATAACAATACGTTTTAAAAGAAAATAAATGAGAATTTTAAGCACAAGAGTACTATTTTTCGTAGTATGGGCATTCTAACAATATTCAATATATATATATATACACGAGAAATCAAAGTTGTTGAAATACTGTACTATATTACACTATAATGAGTATTTTTTTCAAAATGAATCAAATATTGATATGCCAAACTTGGTTACGAAACTTAACTGTCGTATCTAAAGCTGTATAATATTTCCTTACAATATGTCACACTTTTAGACAACCCAATGACATCGCGAATATGTTTCTTGTCAATTGTTTAATTACTTATACGTTTACGTCTTCTCTTATCCCTTTATTGGGTAGTGTTGCTCTCAAGCAACATCCCATTCTATTGCGTTATCCGCATGAATTATAACTTCAGTGATCATTTAATTGGCATTATTTCTTTTATAGAATATTCATATACATGATTTGCGGGTCGCTTCTTTATATACCGGTACTTCTAATCTTCGTCAACACGAAATAGTCAAATTTAGTATTGTAGAAACTTTATCTCCTACGTTCCGCGAAAGTTCTTTTTTTCTTTTACTTTTTTATTTGTGGTTTTTGCTCTGTAGGAAAATATTTCAGCGAAACTGTTGGTAATTACTGAGAGTATTTTATAATATTTTATCATAATAGGGCAATGATGCTCAATAGTTACACATAATACCTATTCTATGGCAATGTTGCTTTGAAACAAACACCCTGTATTTTGTAACCAAAGTACAAAAATACTTTAAAAATTGCGAAATTATGATCAGGAAGACATAGTTCAACCATAAGAGCAAACTAAATATTTTAATTGGTTAATCTATCAATGCTTGCAAAATTAAAGGGTAAGATTGAAGTGCATTTTACATGCGGGGATTTATTTATATTTATGAAGAAATCTCATATAAAAACATTTTATTTAACTTGTGGATTTTAATGTGGATGTTTAACTTATTATTTTATTAATAATAATAACTTATGCAACTTTAGTATGTGGATTTAATCTATACCTGAATCCGCACTTGATGCTAGAAAATAATGATTCTATTAATATAATTATTCTATATATTATCCATTCTTTATCCTAAAATGTAAATATTTGCTTAGTTTCTGCATATAACAAATTATTGTATGAAGATAAATTCTTAAATAACACTTTTTAATTTTTGTTCATGTTGTAACAAGGAAAATCAATTTATTTAAAGTTACAATTTCTCCCTTTATGATTCGTATAGACGAAGCTACTGCATTTCTCATTTGATATTTTTTTACTGGTTTGGGTTTTGTGCCACATGCAGGTCTTGTACGGAAAGAATTGAAACTTCACAAAATGAAAAGTATCTGCGGAAGAACTGTTTCTTTATTATTATTATTATTATTATTATTATTATTATTATTATTATTATTATTATTATTATTATTATTATTATTATTATTATTATTATTATTATTATTGGCATTCCAATCAATTATACCTACTTTCATTTACAAGTGCCGCTTACTCCTAGTCGCATTGCGAAGTTATGCGTTTGCCAAAAACATGGTTTACGTACATCGAGAAATTTCAATGAGCGCACTTTTGTATGTATTAAACTGTTATTGTTTATTACTTTACAGAAACTATATTTGTTTAAAAACAATAGAAAATGATAATACAAAATGCTTTGAATCTGTGTATTATGAAAATCAGATACGTGTTACGAAATTTGATGCAAAATATAACCCTATGGTATAGAAAGAGAAGAGAGTTTAAGAATTTATTTTTAAAATTAACTAAATTTTCCTTGTTTGTTCAAGTTGATCGTCCTTTTCCAGCGCGGACCTACAGTTTGACGTGGAATCCAAATCACTATAATGTGTTAAAAGTTTTTAATGCTTTCCCGTCGGGAATCGATCCGAGATCATGTGAGCCAAAGCCACACATTCTTGCCTCTTTCCTCACTTGTTTTTGTTAGTAAACATATTTCAATTATACACAAATATGATTACATAGGACTCTAAATAAGAAGGAAGTTAAAATATGGAAAACGTAAGTATCAATCAAACAGAAAATTACAATCAGTAGACCCTTGCAAATCAACCAGAATAATCAGGTATTTGGAAAAATATTTTTTTCCTTCGTTGTGAGTAAATTGTTTTTAAGAATTTCTTCATAAAATTTTAACATAACTATCTAGAGTGCAAAGGCAAATACTTCGAGATTTAAAGTATATTGATCAATTAATTGTTCAATGTTTTTGGGAAAGAAACCAAGAAAAATCTGGAAACAACCCATGTTTCTAATATGGCCTGCGGTGAGATGCGAAGAACATAGCTCACAAATTTGCAAACATGGGACCGTAACTATTAATCCAGTGTTCCTTGTTTGTTTGGTGTCCGTTTCAGCAGCGAGGCAATATAAGACATGGACCTAAAGTTTAAGATGGAATCCCAATCATCATAACGTGATCAAACTTTCAATGCTCTCAGACTGGGAATCGAACTCTACGTTCCTCAAAAACACCCAACCTTGCCATTAGACCAGTAAGAGGACAAATATTAATTAACGATTTCAAAGACAACAAGACATTATAAAAATATAAATCAAACTACAAAGGAAAATCAATCTTGCACCAACTGTCTACATTTAAATCAAACGCTATGGTAGTTATCTTAATTCAGTACTTACAAGTTTCATGGTTGATTATCAATCAATGGCAGTGAGGTTAATACACACTAACTAGGACATACACTTGCTTTTTATATGTATCACTATATTTGCGGATATTTGTGTTTGACATTCACCGGATACAAGCCCAAGGTTTCCCAATTTTGTGGAGATTAACATATTTTATGATGTTTTATCAACACAACACGACACGTTGCAAAGCAAGAAAGGAGCGAAGGTTTCTTTTCTTTTTAAATTAAAATTATGAGATCATAAAATCACGAATTCATCATAACATCTATGTAATGTACAGTAAATAAATGGAGTATATTTCGAAAGTGAGTTGAGATTTTGTGCAATTGTCAAGTTATAAATATTAAATAGTACTTAATTTTATGAACGTGAGACGTTAGTTTGAAAATAAACAAAGATCATATCAACGTAATTTCCACAGGAAATATGATTCAATGATAGATAATTAATTCATTTAAAATATTGGAATAAATAGAAAGAGATCAGACTAAAAGTTTACAAAGGAATAATTCAATATTTTACAATAGAATAAATATACGAATGATGACATACGTTACAGAAGAGAGCAAAATATTCTATTTTATTTGAGAATTTTAACGCATTTGAGTTCACCGGACTCAATCCCAATGAATAGAAGTAACTCTTTGTGTCAAATTAAATGGTAGCCATGTTCAAGAGTTACTTATTAATTATGTGTTTTGCGAATGTTAATTTGAAATATTTTCTAAAAGTTGAGAGAAATTCAAACTTTATGCACAAACTCAATTCCAAGCAACATGTTTCTATGCTTCAAATAAATCACATTCTTTGAGGCCTAATTCTTCATCGAATCAGGCAATTTCTAGAAATAATATTGCCTAATATTAACAATAGGCTAGGTGAATTCACTCCTTTGTTCGATATTAAAATTAGTAGTGTTCGATTCCTACTACTTACTGTTTCAATAGAAGGGAAGAGGCAAAAATAAGATTCCCCACTTTAGGGATCAATGTTGTGACATTGGGTGTATACAAAAAAAAGTTATAGTTATTCTTTGTGGCGTTCAATACTGAAACCAAAAGTGACAATAGATTTCCACGTCTCTTGATTTGAATATAATCATAAGGGAAGAGTTGAATCTATTCCTGGAACAATTTGAAAGTAAGTTCTTCACAATTTATTACCAGTTTGGTTTGTGCGGATTAATATTGAAATACAAAGTATAACACAATTTTACAATTTCCGGTTTCTATATATATCTTAAAGTGGAGATAGAGTATATATTCTCTGGTGTATTTGTGCATATCAAAAATAAAGCTTTTGTTGTCTATTTTCTTTGCCGTTTGAGGATCAATTTTGAAAGTAAAACTGCCAGTAGATGTCTATTGTTTTTGGTTTCAGTATAGAAATAAAGATGGGAATACACTCTTTCGAGACACTAAATCAATGTCAAACAATCGTTTCTATCTATTAATGTTTTTTCTTCTATAGTGACTAATAGTATTGAAACCGAAAATGATGTAATTGTACTGCTTCTGGTTTCAAAATAAAGACACAGAGATCGAAAATATTTTTTTGGGCTGTGCATCTATACCAGACAAATACAGTATTTCGTGATACGTTACACATTTTGCTCTGATGCCTATCAACGGACAGCCGTAATCATTCTATAAAATTTCCCAATATCCTATGAATAGAATCCTTTAGAAGACTTTTAACATGACTTAATCCAATTGAAATGTCTTCACCCCTGCTGAAACTGCTTACAGGAATTAGGGGAGAATTACACGTGTGTGCTTCTGCAGTGTGCAAAAATGTTGCAGAAAACCTTGCTGTTTTAGACAAAATATTCATTATTGGAGTACCTCACGTGATATTGGGTAGTTCAAGAAGTATTGAGCCTTTTACACACGAGATAGATTAAGGGAATATCATGGTACGTGAGATGCAGCAAGTCAGATCTCATATCACTTGAGATCAATTAATTGAACCTGGAAGATGTGCAAAAAGTGCTGGAATTATTATTACTATAGATATTAGGGCGTGAAAATGAATGAACTTCCTCCCAACTACGCAACATTTTACAGTCTTCTTTTCATAAAGGTGCAAATACTGCGCAGACCGGTGAAGAAATATTTGCTGCTTGTACACTATCAAGAGCAATAGCTGGAAGATGGTCCAGTGACTTTTGTTTAGCAAATTTCGATGTCCAAGATGACGTTATAGTGGGTGACCAATCACAGCAAAAGTGGAAATATCCTGGTCAACATCCATCGAAGACCGTCCTGTAAGCAGTCATGACATCGAGAATGACCTAAAAATCCATCACTTAACGATGTTAAACTATTTGGCGAATCTGACTATGAGAATAAGCTCGATGTTTGGGTCAACTGAGAAAAAAAATCATATTTGGCGTACGTAAAATCGTATGTTACATTTGTAAATCCTGTATAATTTTTGGACTTAACGTTCAGCATATGTCTAACTGAAAACGCATGTTTTATAATTCTTTCTGTATAAATGTTCCATCTATACGTACTTTCCGTATGAAACAATATAGGCGATCACGATCTCATATACAGTAGTTATAACATATAGGTGACAAAGGTAACATACATAATTATATGTATGTAATATGAATCGATTTCTGTTAAAAGAGCGTATGCAACATTTTTAATGATTTTCACTTTTTTCAAAACAAAACTGAGTATTTTAGAGTAGATGCAACAATTTGTGTTAAAATGAAGTGTATTTCTTGCAACATGTTGAAAATATAAGGCATTGAAATCCGCGTTTTCTGTTAAAAGGGCTTAATTCAACAAATACGCCCTTTTAACTGAAAATTAGACAAACAAGAGTATAATAATGAAGGACGTTCTACAAGGAAACATGTCCTAAAATTCTTTCCTAATTGCGATCCCAGCAACCTTTCCTGTGATGGGGGTTTCGCCATTATCAAACGAACTCTTAGGAAAGGTAAATGCCTTTACACTGTACACGAATTGACGGAGTTGATTATTCACAGTAGTAGGTCTGATAACTTAATGTTGTTCAATTCAGTGGTGAAGATATTTTAGATTTCAGGTCATGGTGGCTACAGTACTATAAAAAGAAATCTAGTTTCTCTGCAGACAAGGAACAAACAGAAAAAGAAATAAAATAAAATAACTTGTGGGATCAGCAGCCTTCACCAGCTTTATCTATTCTCCGAACAATCCATGAGTATGGACAGGTTTCCTAAGTGTTAGTGGACTAATGAAATACACTTCCATCATGTCATACAGCACTACGAAAACTGTATTACTTCCTAAAATTAAACTGAACGGAACATGAGCTGTCCCTTTGAAGACGAATGAGATAAGATTTGGAGAAGTGCATAGATTAAATACTGGATGAACATAAAAATATATATCGCTCAATTAAGCCATTCTGGCGTCCAATCAGTGATATTAAGTAGAGTGACTCATAAAACAATTATGTTATAAGGTGTTGGCACTTTCAGAATATTGCAAGTGCTGGTGTTCAGCTGAACAGCTGGTGTTCTTCCTAAAATATTGTATTCTGCTGATTTGTACTAGTACTACATTTTTTTTTGAAAACCACACTACTAAGTGTAATGATTATATTATTATAATATTATATTATTATAATATTATATTATTATAATATTATATTATAATATATTAATGTGCCCTGTTGGTCGGTCTATCAGCTGTACTGGAATCTGAACACACGCTCAGGAATTTGGAGAATAAAACTTAAAGAAAACTCGCTTGGCTTAAAAATAAAAAATCATACCGTTAAAATAATATTTTCTTATGCAATGCTACTTACTTGCATTCCCAGTTATGTCTCGTCCCACAACAAAAGTAAATACAACTTAAATTTATAATTGCCTGCTTTGACGTTACACCAGTAGAAGGTCAGTCTCTGCTTTATCGCCACAGTTACCGTGAGAAATCTTCACCTTTTATACTGGCACAATATTAAGGTTTGCAAGATTTTTATTTAACATATAGGTGGTCAAGGTACATTCCAACATTAAACTAAGGTTTGGGTTTAAGTCCTCGCGGCCAGAACCTCGCGGACCAAAACCTCACCGCCTAAAACCTCGCGGGACAAGATCTCGCCAGGCCAAAACCTCGCCTTGCCAAAATCTCGCGCCCCAAAATCTCGCCTGACAAAACCTTGCGGTCCTGATCTCTGGACACAAAATCTCGCCTACTCTAAACTACGCGGGACGTAATCTTGCCTGGGAAGAAATGTCGTCAGTATAAAATCTCGTCACGACGATTTCTTCGATGTAGAATGCTCTTTTGTAATAACACATAATTGCATTAAAATAATGACAAGAAAATATTCTAATGCATGCTTTAAAAATCTGTGTATATAAAAATTAAAATTACTATGTTTGTGACATCATACCTCTTGAGCAATCTGACCGATCTCAATCAAATTTTCAACATTGATGAGGTTCAGGCCTGGGATGTCTTTTGTACTTCCACCTTGACGGCATAATGAAGTGGAGGGGGAGATATATAAAAATAAATAAAACTTAATAACTCTTGTGCCAAGAGACCAATCTCGATCGAATTTGCCAGACAGATCAGGTTACCGCCTGAGATGGTTTTATCATTTTACTTTGACGGGAAGGCAGAGGGAAAGGGGAAAATATATAGAAGTGCATAAACATTAAATTGGCTGCGTTTGTGACTTAATAACTCTTGAACCACCCGACCCGTCTCGATCAAATTTTCAATATAGATGGAGTTTTAGCATGGGATGGTTTTTATTTCACTACGACGATGACCTTAGGAAATTCTAACAAAATCGAATAATATTTATGAAAGTATGAAATAATATGTGAGTTTTTACGTCCCTCGATTATGTCCTGTAAGTTAAAGGAGACGGAGGTGATCAGAATGAAGGAAATGAAGGAATGAAGAAAGTGGGAAAAAACGGGATTACCCCAAGAAAGCCCCCACACACGATGTTTGGTACAGTATTATTATTATTATTATTATTATTATTATTATTATTATTATTATTATTTGTAATATGGAATTGCATATTGAGAAATTCATTGGGTGAATTTTAAGGAAAGGTTTCATTCCCCAAATTTTTGGCCAAGCGACATTTTGGTCCGCGAGATTTTGGACGGCGAGGTTTTGACCAAGCGAGATTTTGGCTCACGGGGTTTTGGGCGGCGAGGTTTTGGTCACGCGAGATTTTGGACCGCGAGGTTTTGGGCGGCGAGGTTTTGTCCACGCAATGTTTTCGCCCGGCGAGATTTTAGCCCGCGATGTTTTGGGGGCGAGGTTTTGGCCAGGCGAGGTTTCGGCCCGGCGAGATTTTGGGCCGCGAGGTTTTAGGTGGCGAGGTTCTGGCCGCGAGGTTTTGTACTCAAACCTTATGTTAATGTTGGAATATACCTTGACCACCTACGTATATGCTAAATTAAAATCCTTCAAACCTTAATATTGTGCCAGTATAAAAGGTGAAAATTTCTCACGGTAACTGTGGCGATAAAGCAGAGACTGACCTTCTACTGGTGTAACGCCAAAGCAAGCAATTATAAATTTAACCTTTTCACTGTGGAAGGCGGCGGAAAGAAAATTTCCCTAATCTGCGAATGTCGATTATAGTCGACGTGTTAAAATTTGTCTGTATCTTGGTTTTGTCGATTGTAGTCGCCAAAGGTGTTCTGTGTGATTTCTATTGTTTATCGAAAACAATAGAACACAAAAAATTGAAAAGTACAACTTTGGCGACTACTCTCGACAAAGCTAAGATACGGACAAACAAATTTTAACACGTCGACTATAGTCGACATTCGCATGTTAAGGAAATTTTCTTTGTGTCGACAAAAGTCGACTTCCTCTGTGAAAGGGTTAAGTTGTATTTACTTTTGTTGTGGGATGAGACATAACTGGGAATGCAAGTAAGTAGCATTGCATAAGAACATATTATTTTAACAGTGCTATTTTTATTTTTAAGCCAAGCGATTTTTCTTTAAGTTTTATTCCCCCAATTCCTCAGCTTGTGTTCAGATTCCAGTACAGCTGATAGACCGACCAACAGGGCACATTAATATATTACAATATAATATTATAATAATATAATCATTACACTTAGTAGTTTGCTTTTCAGAAAGATGTAGTACTAGTACAAACCAGCAGAATACAATATTTTAGGAAGAACAGCAGCCCTGGTTTTACATTTTATGTCAGCATGTTTTCTGTTAAAAGGGCGTGTGTGTCCAAACTTTAATGTTTTTGTAGATTAAACAATAATTCCCAGTTACATCCTATATAGCTTATAAACAATCAGTAACCATGTACATTTACACATATTTTTCTTTTTTTCATCAACCGACCTACTCGTGAGGAAACATTTTTTTTTTTTTGTCATTTCCCGAAAATTTTGTTTATTGTACATACGCCCTTTTAACAGAAAGCGATCCATATACGGAAGACTGTTCGATATCAGACATCCTGCAACGGTATGATGTAACATCTAAGGGCAGTGCCTACGTAGCATACGGATAACGTATGCTCCGTACTAATTTCTGTAGTAAGGAAGATGATTCCGTATATTTGTATAATATACCACTGCCCGAAGAACGGATTTTTCTGCGTGCCACATGGTCTGACTCAATAATATTCGATCGAATTTCTGTCTCTGAATCTCTACTGAAACGTAATGAACTTGAATCATATCTGAAGCTGTTGATTACGAGTGATGAAAAGTGGATAACCTACGACCACATTGTGCAATAAACATCGTGATTGAACCGATAAGCTCCAAATCCTGTGACACAGCCACATTAATGACCTTGAAGGTTATGTATTCTGTAATTGCAATGACATCGTACATCACAAACTGCTGCCGACGAACAGATTCTTGGACCTGTGTTATCAACAATGAGATGGAGTCACCAAGCAATCCAAAAGAAACGACCGGAGTTGGTGGGCAGAAAGAATGTGGTATATCATTGGCAACGCCATACTGCATATTTTTCAAAGACCACTCAGAAATTGGGAGAACTTGATTGGGAGATAGGTGCATTCACACATGTAGACTGAACGTGACACTATCAGGCTATTATTTGTTCCGCATCTGTAGAATACTTTAAATGGTATTAACTTTGTTTAAAGAAAGGCGTATGAAAACAATGTTTTACAATTTCTTGACTAGAAACTGTGAAAGATCTGTGATTTTGACCACTTTACATATCTGCATAATGATATAAGCATAATAAAGCATAATTTACAGAAACAAAGCATGAAACATAATGCTTAATATTTTTTATTCCATAACCCTGTGTATGTGTACAACACAAACAAATATGTTAATATATTCCGTAACAAAGAATAAATGATCAAAGGCTGTTATCAATGCCGCAAAAAATGGAAATCAATTGAAAATTGCCTTTTATACGTAACATTGGAATGTTCGAATTCCTCTTCTTTCCGCGCCTTCTGCACAGAAGGATTTTTTGTTTCCTCACTCTGTTAAAAAATAGGCAAGACTGCTTGTGCTTATTCCAAGATGCCAAAATCAAAAGTATATGCATCGCAGAGAGTAAGAGAATTCCCAACTGACTATTTCAAAGTAGAAGGCTGTAATCTACTTTGTACTCTTTGCTCTGAATTCATTAAATATGAGAAGGCTACTGTGCAGCTACATGTTTCTTCTTCGAAACACCGCATAAGGAAAATTGCAAAAAATGAGGGTGAAGCAGGAAGCAGTGTCAATACTTTGGCCACCACTCTTCCTCAACTGTTGAAGCGCATGGGCACCAATCAAGAGAACATCAAGAATAAGCTTATAGCATTCGTCGCAGCTGGTATCCCTCTTCATGTTTTAGGAATGAAGGGTTCAAAAATTGGAGTCAATCATCCACTGACATTATAACAGCTAATAAATACGTACATAGTTGTTCTGATGATGATCTGAATGAAACACAATCGAAGTGTGAAGGAAAGAATGCTTTTATGGTCGTTGATGAAGCTATTGACATTAAAATCCGTAAAGTTGTAACTATTCTTGTCCATCCACTTGATGAATCTACCGAATGCTTTCGTCTGGTCAGAACAAATAGTACAATGGTGCAACGCAGATTGATAATAGACACTATACTTGACGCATTAAATGATATTGGTGTAAATATAAGGCAGTTTGTAGTTCTAATATCTAATAATGCACCATACATGAAAGTGCTGCTATGCACTTAGCAGTAGTTGCTCCTAGATTAATGCATCCTACTTGCTGGGCACATGTCCTCCACTTATGTGGGGAACAGATTAGAAACAGTCTCAAAGTAGTTGATACTTTCATTGCATCAGTTAAATCACCTTTGACTAAAACATCAGCCAGACGGGAAAGGCTGTTGAACCGCTTGTGGGAAGCAGTAAAGATCACCAGTTTACTCCATTGCCAGTGTTACCCTTTGGGGGACTTGGCTCTAGACAGGAAACTTTCACAATGTTTATTACAGCAGGAAGATGAAAAAGGAAGTTTGCTATGACAAATCTAAAGGAACTAATTGGAAATTGAGAACAATATCTTAAGTTCCAGCCTAATAGCATAGGTAAAATTACAGATGCCGTCTGGAAGCAGATATACGTTTCAGAAACTCATATGCATATTGTGGATACAACTAAAGTGTGGCTTGTTCATTCATCAGTTCAAGAAATTGTTGAAACTCCTGGATTGCAGTGCCAAAAACTTGCATGTTAAATGAGTGGACATCAAATTGCTACCAAATTTTGGAAATGTCCAGTGTCTGGATCCCACCCGCGGTAATCCAAATATGTTTGCAGAAGGTCTACCAACAGAATTGAAGCGTCTCTCTCACGCGGATATACCTTTGGAAGACTTGTGCATGTATCGTGTAACTCTTCGAGACGAAATTACTTCCGTTTCTCCCTTTTCCTTTTGAAGGAAACACCTGGATAAGATGCCAAATTTGAGTACGTTGGCCATGAAAGCACTAACCATGCCTCCTTCTAGTGCTTCAATTGAAAGGAGGCTTCTCCACTCTAAACTGGATTTTAAACCCACGAAGATCTTCGTTTACCGAAGAAAATCTTGAAGCTCACTCGCGGTTTGCTTTGAATAGGAGAACTAACAGAAACACTGACATCTTCAACGGTAGCGAGGATGAAGAAGGTTGAACACAAGAAAATAAAGCTTTGGTTTTCAAATATTTATGTTGACATTTTAAGTGCAATTTGTTTGAATTCCGAAGTATGTTGTACTGATGAAATTTTAGTGGGAAAAATTAATAGTTTCATATACATTTTTAATATATGTAGGCTATAACAAAAATGAGTAAAATAAAACTAATATGTGATAGAAATGGGTAAAAATGGAGTATAATTCAAGGAACAGCATACTAAGGCATAATTTAGGAAAAAGCATGATGTAAGGAAAACTAAAGCATAATACACCTTTATAAAGCATTAAGTTGGTTATCCTACTTGTAACTTTATAGCAATAGATTTTGGTAGTGTCATTAAAACAGGTTCTTATAACTAAACTATTGATGCAACATTACCAATGTTTATCATATTTTCGGAATTGTTTGAAATATCAAATTGTTATGTATGGCGTCTACGGGCGTTATGTAGGGCGTTATAATTTTTTTGTCTACTGAAAACCATATAGGTATTTAGTTAAGATACTTATTTAAATAGTTTTTCAAAGGAAAAGCTTTTGAAAAAGTCTAATAATCAATCCCTTGTAACTTCGTTTTCACTAAGATACATATGACGTGAACTATCCCGTTCGCATCGCTTACGGTATTATTGTTGTAGAGGCCTGCAAAGTTTTGATGTTTGTGGTTCTGTAGAGACCTTTGTATGCAGCACTGAAATAAATGCCACAGAGGAAGTCCTTGTGTCTAATTGATTTATAGTATGTAATAATCTATCATAGTGCCTAACGAAAAATGCAACTTCATGTTGAGTCAGTAACACTCCTTATCTAGTGGTATTGAGGAACAGGTTAAACGATTTGCATTTCTTGATATCTGATATGTACAAACTTTCAGCGCTTTTATCATTTACTTTAAACGTTAAAAAGATGGGACACTTTAAGCGGCTCACCCTGTATATAGAAGCCTATATCCATAAAAATAAAAATAAATGTAACTATGTTTGTTGGCTGTTTCCACCTAGACCGCTGTATCTACAGTATTTTGATGATCTTCGGTACATGTATGGCCTCTGACCTATCTTAGGTTTTTATTACATTTTCGGTAAGAAGGACGGAGAACACGTGAGTGTAACGTGTACAACATCCCGAAATAAGCGATATTAACGTTCAATCCATAGTTTTCCGGGTCGCTGAGATGAATAGTGATAACCGATTGACTTTAGGTCCATACTCATCTCCAATCGATATGTGGAGAGGATGGAAAGTGGATGACGTGTAAAAGTAATCGGAAATGACTGATATTAGTATCCAATCTGTAGTTATTGTGGTCACTTAGCTGAATAGTGACACCCTCGATCCCTTTTAAGTCTACGTTCACCTGCCGCCCAGGATGATGGTGAGAACAGGTGAGGGCTGTGAGTCTAAAGTTGATAACATTACGGATTTTTTTTATTGAGGGTGTTAGTGCAACAGCGGTCTAACCCACATTTTTAAACATGAGAAATATCAAGTTAAACTTAAGCACATCTGTTTTTTTCTACAATATATATATGTACAATGTATGACACATTCACCCACTTGTGGTTGCTTTTGGTATATTACACAAAAAGCAAATGTGTTTAACTTTAACTTGACTTTTCTCCATTTTTTAAAAATGTGGGTTAGACCACTGTTGCGCTCAACCTCTCAATTGCACTTTTATTGAAATGCGAATCCTAAGCGGAGGAAGAAGTTCAAATACTTTCTGCAATCCAATTCTTTGCATACGAAAACCGAACAATTCAGTTAGCACACGTGCGAATATTTGCGTTTTACCTCAAATGGCTATGCGGGTTGAGTTTTTTCAGCAGGAACTTTTCATGTGGAGAATTTTATTGAATTATTCACTGATATTCTCAGTGGCCAAGAAGGCATCGATTCACAAATAATGTTACTTTTTCATAGCAGTGAATAATAATATAATGTATATGAAAAATAAAGTATTATAAATATTAATATAAGTAAAAGAAGAATTGAGAAAATTGAACAAAAAATCATTATTCAAAGAAAGGTGTGTGTAAATGTATAGTCATTGTCAAAAGTATGACCAAACTACTGATTTTTCAGAATTTTCAAAACAAGACATAAATCCAAACAAAACTGAGTTTCTTGGACATTTTCTGTAAAGTAAACAACATTGCTCATATAAGGATATTAAAACATATGACCCTGTTTCCACTCGGACAAATCTTTGCCTTGAATTAAATACCTTTGCCTTGAATTAAATATCGACCTTTAGTCTTGATAAGAGCTTTTCAAATCAAAGGCATTTCTTTGATCAATTTATACAATATTTGATTAATTTATCCAATATGTGAATCCAATAGCTCTGGAACTCCTTAGAAACATCTTCAGTATTCGTAGGCATCTATTTACCGGCTTTCCTATAAAGATCACCTTACAAGAACTCGACGGGTAATAAATCCGATGACTGTGGGGACTATTCCATTTGTTGATAACTAATGTAAGCGTCTTCGTTCCATCGGAGATAATTACTGCATAGCTTGGAAAAATTTTTGGGATGGTAATCATGTTGTAATACAAAGTTAGTGCCCAGAAATCCGCGTTCTAGATTGAACTATATGCCCAACTTAAAGGTTGTGAAACTCATTTTTGTCTATTATTCTATTAATTCGAACTAAATTACCATCTTGGTAGTCTGTAAAGCATCCCCAAATAGTGATGCTACCTTCTTGTGCCTTACTGGAAGGTTTAGACGATCGGGATGAAAGTGCTTTTTAGGATGAAGATGCACAAACTTGGAATTGGAAAGCAAAAAGTCCAGACTCTCCTTTTCCACTGTTCATCGTTCCAGTTGTTATTTTATGTTATTTTGGCCCAGAAGTGTACCTTTTAATCTTTGCTGCTTGAGGAACCGAGGTGGCTCAGTGGTAGATGGTTCCTCCTGGTGCGTGGGGTCCCTGGTTAGATTCCAGTTTGCACCACGTGAACTTTGTGGTGGACAAACATCGTGTGCGTGGGTTTTCTCAGGTTTCTCCCGTTTTCTCCTACTTTATTCATTCCACTATTCCATTCATTTCCCATCATGTCTTCTTTAGCCTAGCCGGCATAATCGTGAGACGTACAACTGAAACTTTTTTCTTTGTTGCTTGAATGAATGGTTTCTTTCCCACAATCTTACCCCCAAGACCATAGATCTAAAGGCAAGGGGCTATAATTCTGTTTGATACCTATTGGAAATGGCTCTTTCATAGTTCTAGCGATTCTTCCGGAGCGGTTAACGTCTATTCTGTTTGCTAATTATTTCAGTGAACTTGTTCTTAAGGGAAGTTTTTTTGGACGATCAGTGTCTTTCTGTATAATATTTACAATATTTTGTGACTATCTTTCAAGAGTTTGACGTACTGCTTCTCCCGATAAGGGAGAGATTTATCACAGAGAATGACTCTGTGACTCTTCTCTCAAAATAACCACCTAAACATGTGCTTCGACTATTAGTCAACACTTTCTCTTCTGAATTTTACAGTATTTGCATGTTCTTCACACTATTCAACTGGTTTACGCAAATAAAAACAGTAAAATTGCATGTCACAGATTTGCATTCAATTTTGCCGATACTACGATACGATTTAATATCGTAAATACAGCTGTTGGTTAGACTGAAGAGACATCTATTGACAAGGGTTCATACACATATCACTAGGTGTGGTTGGAAAGATGCATCATGAAACAAAGTGTGACCTTATTTATCTCTTCATAATTACCGTTTATTGCTAAGCAGCTTTCCTCAATAAATTTGACTTGATTTCAACAAGACCATGAATTTCCGTATCCTTATATAAACATAATTTACTTTCAAAAACGAGCCCAACAAACATGTTTTTGTATGGCCTCTGGGTTTTTGATTTGGAAAATTCTGCTAAATCAATAGTGTGTTCAGAATTTTGCCAATGACTATATAACAGACCCAGAGCCCAGAAAGATGAAAGTGGAAATAATCGCTATTCTTGCTACACTAAACAATGTAAAAAGAACGCTTGTAACTATCTCCTACCATTTGGCTTCATAGTAATGAATGTCGAAAATATAAATCGTATATTTCTACGACTTCCGAGCTGAATACAAGGAAAAAAAATTAAATGTATTCCTTGGACTATGAATGCATATAAAAAAAACACACTTTTTCCTATGTCTATCATCTTTGCTTTATGAAAAAAACATATCACAACCGGAAATGGTAGTAGATTCTACCACTTCCAGTTACAATAGAGAATTAAAATCGCGAAGAACGCCTATTCGTACTGTATTAAACTGCTTTTCCCTATCCACTAATTTTTTTTTTTACATTAATGTGATCGATGTTGGGAATCGGAAGCTTCCGCCACTTGCAGTTTGAAGTTGGAGATGGAGCTTATTCTTAAAACTTAAAATATATGTCGAATGTAATTTATCGCTATCTTTTGCAGTTAATGTTCTCCATAGATGAATGTTAAAATTGGAATACTAGTACACATTCCCTACTTTTGGTTTTATAGAAAACCGCTTTGATTTTATGACAATCAACGTTATAACAGATTTCTGCCAGTGCCGAGTTGAATACAGGATTAAGGGGAAAGATGATTATATTCTGTATCAATGAACCAACCCCCCCCCCCCACTCAAAAATAAATCCTTTTCAGTATGACTAGTGTTTCTCAGCTGATACCTGCCGAGACAGGCGGACAGATGGGCGGGCATGCTACTTCTCTACGCATAATATAGCTTAGAAATCTATAATTGAAGGTCAATAAGAGCATAAAGATGAAGGTATGCATTTTTCAATCTCCACATATTAACTTTTTCTTTATTTTTGCATTTTACTCCAGGTTGTTTTAAGAGACTCAGATCGGATTGCTGTAGATAGCAAAGTAAATTTATTCACGCATATATGTGTGTGAAATGGTCATTTATCTCGCTCATTTCACTTCTATATCAAACCTGATTCGTAAATTGTATTACTACTATTCATATTTGTTAAACTAAGATACAAATATCATTCATTCTATGGTTGTTTCTTCCGGATTCTAGAATATAGTGTAATCTCCTTCAGCCTCTCTTTCGTACAAAAGCTTCAAACGCTCAAGTTCATTAACTACCTGCCTTAATTATAAACATTTATTAATTCAAATCAAGTTCTGTATGAAAATTTGTGTATTAAAATTTCAATCTAGCTTTCGAGGGTGTTAGGTAAATAATGTAATACTGTACAAACAGTAATGACAGTACGATTTAGGATACGTAGGGTTATTTCGAGAAATTAGTTTGAACAAATGGCAGCCCAACAGCAAACTATCTATTCGGAATTTATCCGATAAAAAGAGAAAATAACATGCGCTAGCGTTATTTCCGATATATCCATTTATCCAATGTGAATTTAATCGTAATGACTAATTCAAGAAATAGTCTGCACATAAAGGAATCAGTCTATTAATAAAATACATTTTCATTAATGAAATTTGAATGGAATTCTTAAACCCACTTTTCAGGAAAATAGTGCGATACCAAGCTACTCTTTCTAGAGATCTGTTGCGATAAGACATATTAGATTGTCACAAATTACAAATTGAATTTTTAAAGTTGAAAGAAATTGAGAGAACAATTTTTGAAAAAAAAATTCAACTTTCGGTTTTGTACTTGAGTGAACTGATCTTGTTTGGGGGTAATGATAATTTCATTCAGGGAGGACTTTAACCTTCCGACTACCAGGTGGATTCATTGGCCCCATACGGACTTTTTTGTCAGTATTTATAATGATACTGTGCGTTTCCAAGTATTGATATTCTCTTACTTTTTTCTGTTTGCATTTTTGTTTTAAATTACTTAGGTGTTGTTTTATTTTTTGTAAGTCATGTGGTAGATTTACTAATTTATAGCATTAAGTCCCAAGCGGGTCCATTGGACCCTGACCTTCATAGAGTGCAAATATATTTTTCAAACTTCACCTTCGGTTCAAATTGTGCATTGTAGATGACAGTATAAGCATTTTAATGTTCTCCTAGCTATCATGTTCTCCTTGCCAACATGTAGAGACGTGTGGAGCTGTACAATGGAGTGGTGGCGCTAGTATAGGTGCTACAGTGATAGTGGCGGAGTGTGTTAAATGTAGGTTATCAAATCACACCGCTCTAAAGGGATGTTTTCCAAGTTAGAACAACGTGCACGGATAAAAATCAGAGTGGCCTTGAAGAAAAAACACCACGGAATGTCACTCTGAACAGCGGGAAACATGTGGTAATGATGCATTGCGGTATCGGACTGCGATACTTTGGGTTGCAGTATTTCGAGCAGGACGTGATTTTGTGCAATAAGAACCAGGTGGAGATCGACATGGGATTGGAAACAGAGTCATTGAATTGATTAAATCTTTGCTGCATGTGGACAGGAGGTGGATTGGCAGGGGATTGGCTAATGAGTTAGGAACATACCATACTACAGTATTCAATTTGTTGCACAATGTCTTTGGTTACAAAAAGATGCATCCCGGTGGGTACCGCAACACCTTACAGGCGTTCAAAAATTCCACAGATACTACCTCGTCGGTGGTCATTTGGCACATTACAGACGGGGAGATTGCGTGTTCCAGGGCAGGATGTGCTCATATGAGCCAGAACTTTAGCGCTTATTCAATGAATGGTGCTACCCATCGTCCTCGACCCAAGAAGCTGCGTCAACATGAAAGTAAGTGTAACCTAGAGGGAACACGAAGGTGATGCTGATAGTGACATACGACGCACGTAGTGTCATATTACGGCATGCAGTCCCTCCGAACCAGACCGTAAATGCATTTTACTACGACAGGTTTCTGGAAGAACATCTTCGTCCTGCACTGCGCAGGAAACGACACAACTTAATAAGGGATCCAATCATTGTTTTGCATGACAACGCCCGTTGTCACAACGTAGTTCCTCTGAGGAACATGTTTGCACGATCGAGATGGGAGGTTCTAGAGCACACACGCTATTCACCGGACATGAGTCCATGTGACTTTCATTTGCTCCCTAAAATGAAAGTACCACTGCGAGTTTGGGAAAACTCTTTGGGAAATTTTATATAATTTTATTTTTTGTTGCATAGGAATACATTTCTGAAGTCTACATTTCAATATTATGTATCCTAGTATTTCTTACTTCATAAATAAAAATATACTTTATTTTCCTTAAAGAGAAAAAAACATTAAACGTAAGTGTATTACATTGATGTTCTAATTAATAAAAATTGCTTACCTATTCCAAAAGTATATATATTGGCTAGAAAAAAGCAAAAAAAATCAACGTGGGTCATTGGACCCGATTGGTGTTGGTTTTGGTATAAAATTTTGTCTGTAGTTCCAATGTTAAATGCATGGGGGTGAGGGGGTGAGAATAGTCCTGTCAAAATACTGATAAGCAGCATTGGGCATGAAGGGATATATTTACTCCAGACGGAACTTTATAGCTCCGGGTGAAATTTTCCCTCTGGCCACCCCTGAAATCATAATTGTTTAGGAGTGAGGGGAAAATAAAAAAAAATGTAATTCCATAAAAGCTAAAATTATTTTTCAATTCGTTTAATAGAATGATAGCTAAGCCTCTACACGTATAGAAGACAAACAAATAGCTAAAAATCAGTATTTAGTAAGGTATTATCCATAAAATATCGAATTCATTTATACTTTTTTCCCTCGGGATTAGAAGTATGATATTTCTTGCACCCCTAGATTTGCTCCCGAATTGAAAAGTTATTCTTAATATCTATAGTTAAAATACCTGTGTTGAATTTCTATGAAAAGCAACATATTCTTTGACCCCACGTAGATAGATGAAAACATAATTAGTTCACGATAATGAAGTTCAGTGTTTGCATCCCAGTTTATTTCCATGCTCTATTGTGTTCTCAACATGAAAATCTTCACAGATAAATTTTAAAACATTCGTTTAAACAAACAAACAACTAACTAAATGTATTCATTATTTAAATTGTGGACGTTTTAAACTTCATATGAATACGTAATGATTGCGGAACATGTTACCAGATCGGAAGGAAAGGATGAATATATACTTTATGTTATTATATTATTAATATTATTAACAAATGAATACTTTATGATTGAGGAACCTACATTTCTAGGTAGGAAGCATATACATCTCACGAATATATATGTAATTTTATTTGATTAAAATAATTACTGTGAAAAGTGTATTTATAAGAAGTTGTAAATATCAAATTTCCCTGAATGATGGAAGTGACGTATATTGGGTTTCTCTTATAAAATTAGTATATTGTTACCTACATGCACAACACTATATCAAAAGATAATTAAATTTTTAATCTTTCGATTTCAGGTATCTACTTCCTTAATTCATCTAATATTACAGATGTTTGTAAGAGATGTTATGAATACCATTTCACAAACATTGTGTATAAATATAGAAGTTTTGTTTACTTTACTATTCAGTTCAAACGTACTCTTCTTTAGAAGTTGTTGTAAATATTCTCTAGTCTAAATATGAAATTGGTAAGTATAAATTCAAGTAAAATTTCAAGTTCTCAATATTTTTAAATTTGCGTTCGTTGATATCTTATGTTTCTATGATATTTCCATTCGATTGTTTCAGATAATCTTGATTTACGCGTCTTCGAAAATTGATTTTATGTAAAATTAATGATCGATTTTGTACTACACTATTTTTAACTCAAATGTTTTATTTTGCTGCAAATAATCCTAGGTTAAATAAAACGGAGATGTTCGGGTAGGTAGCAATGTAATAATTAACACAGTGAGATAATGGAAATTAACGGCAGCATCACAAGAAAAGTAACAAGTTTAAAAAATGAACTAAATTACGGGTTATAAAGAGATTAAATGATTGAAAATATATTTCGACATTTGTAAATGAAATCTTCCAGTTTTATAACCACGGTTATGCAATCTACGTTGAAGAAGACGGATGATTAACGAACGTGGAAAGGAATTGATAAAATGAGAATGTGCGAGGAAACGCGCCGAGAAAAATCCTCGGACAAAATATAGTCCATCACAATCTCACAAGAAATAAGACCGAACCAGGGACTCCTCACACTAGAATTGAACGCTCTACCATTGAGCCACGTATTCACATTGTTCAATAGTAGGTATATCGTCACATCACAAGCCAGTACTTGATGTGGATTTTTTTTTATCTGTATAAGCATACTTTCCATTTAATGCTTCTATTTGGTTATATTTAAAAATAAATTGGGGAATTTATTGTTAGTAAGTATATTATGTAAGACCACACTAGAGAAAAATCCGCATCGATCAAAACCACAATGTGCAAATATTCCTGTATTTATAATATTTCATATAAGGTCTCTTTAAGGGTGAATTGTCTAATAAATGAATTTTAAACAAAAAATATAATCTTGCTTATCAATTCCCAACATTTTCATACCTGTCTTTCTGGACCTGATATTATTATGTCTTCAAGTAGCCTCCAAGTACATAGGATAATGTGAATATTCTCTATTTGCACTTGGAATCAGACTTGACACCATGTTCATAAACCATTATACTGGATAGAAGCACGAATTTACAGATTTTTAAGATTTCTTTTCTTTTATATTTAGTTTAAAGCATTTCTGTGTTTTATTTCAGATTCTGTTAATTACAATCATCGCATGCGCCTACGCATCAAAGGAAAGAACCAAAAGAGCCGGAATAAGAGCACCATTCTCTACACTGACATATTCTCGACATCCTACAGGAGTTTCAACAGCCACAAGAACTTATGGATCATCAATTCTTGCGTCTCCTATACTTACCGGTCCTATTCCAGCTTTAAGACCAGGACCCATTGTATCTTCGTATAAAACATTTTCGTCAATTGGAGGTTTCTACGCTCCTAGATACAGATGGAGGCCAGCGCCAGCCTTAGTTAGAGTTCCTGCTTTACCTATTATCCGAAGAATACCTCTTGTTAGATATGCTGCTAGGTTTCCAACTACATTGTCATCACCTTTGTTAGCACGGCCCATTGTTACTTCGTCAATTGTTACTCCACTTAGAGGCCTTTATCTTCCTAGGTCTTCTACATATACCATTCGTTATGCTACTAGAGTACCTACTCTGCGTGTTCTCACACCTATCCGAAGTGTATGGTAATGTCAGAATATTGAAAATTATTAACATTTTCTGATATCATATATTATTTATTTGCATGATTTTTCAATGTAGTTAACATTTTCAGTAAATTATATACACTACTTTAAATATATTTCGTTTTATTTTTTCATTGCTTTAATTCCCACGTACTTTTTATAGTTATTTTTACAGGTACTCTCTGACTTGAGTAATATTTGTCTTAGCTCAATTCGCAGTTTCCTGATACAAATCTTGAAATTTACAAGTTCTAGCCTCTTCAGTCCCAAGCTGTTAGTTGGAATCGCAGAGATAGGAATTTTATATATTATGAAATTGGGGTGGTATGAAACACATAAATGACAGTTTTGTTGAGGTACGGTTGATGGGATGGGGTGGGGGGCCTGTTCAGCCGGCTGAACATTTGTAACAAGGCACTATATTTCTGTCCATAATCGGATACTTATTTTTGGAAGAACAGTGAGATTCACCTTCTTAAATTTTGAGTACATTTATTGCTATACTTATCGTACATTCAGCTATGTATGTTGACTATGTTAAACTAATATAGCATGTGTACAATATTTATAATGTGTTTATATTGATAATTTGTGAACTTGTGTTCTTTCTAATTCCTTTCCCTTTCTGCATTCCATTATCCGGTTCACTTTCCATAGAAATCATAGAAGCAGTTTCTGTTTTCCTTAATGCAGAAGAATACTGCACTAGAAACATTTGGAACCTGTTGATTTTGAACACCCTAGTTTATTGTTGATGTGTCTGTTCGCTCCTCTCTGGTGAAAGTAGAAACACTTCTTTACCTGGATATTCGACTAGCTACTGGCGCGCTTAGTACTAGTCCTGTTGCCAACCTTTATGTTGAAGCCAATGAACGTTCATTAATATATCGTCGTAGGAGGCTTCTCCTTAATTATTCTGCACACGTTTTCTGTATTTCTAATCACCTCTGTAGATTTTTTTGTGTGATGGCCCGGTTTACGACCTCTATGCTGTACGTCGTCGCTGTACACATCCATGGTATATCCATGTGTGTGAGAGTCTCCTTTCTGACGAATTTGTGTGACCTTCTCTTTCGTTGTTTAATTTTTCTGTTCTCCCGCCAAGGCTGCTTCGATCACCACGGTTTGAATTACGCTTGTCTTCACACCCCAAGCAGCATACTAATTCCCAGGTGTACCAGCAACAGTTTGCCGCACTCTTAGAACAGTACTCTAATTTTAATGTGTTTTATACGGACGGTTTAAAGAGAAAAATTCTGTTGGCTGTGCCTTTGTCATTGATGAGAGCAACTCAGAATATAGCTTACATCGCCTCTGTTTCGTATATACTGCTGAATTTGCTGCCATTACGCTTGGCCTGGAACATCCTCTCACGCTCTCGTTCCGTCGTGTGCTGGTTTGCATCGATGCTGAGAGCGTAATTAGGGGCCTCCAGAAGTCCTGACTAAGCACGCTCTCGTTGAAGACATTCTTCTGAGATCCAGCCATCAGCTCTAACATCAGGACTGTGTCATCGTTGTCTGTTGGGTGCCGGGTCATGTTGGCATCAGGGGAAATGAACGTGCTGCCACCATCGCCAAGACCTCCGCCTTAGCTGAAGTTGCATTGGAGCATATTCTTCCTTACTGCGATCTTTACTCATTTTTCCACCTTGATACGCACTCATTGGCAAGTAGTTTGGGACCAGCCTAATGAAAATGGGCACAGTTAAGCCGCTCATCGGAAAGTAACATACATCTTCTCGCTCTAGTCATCGAGATAAAGTGTCTTCTGACGCGTTTTCGTATCGGACACTCTCACCTGACACATGAGTATTTGCTGCGTGGTTTGGGCCGTCCATATTGTGAGGATTGTATTGTCCCGCTGAGTATTCAGCACATTCTTGTGGAGTGTCCTGAATATTCAGATCTCAGAGAACGTCACGGATTGCCTTGTACCTTTACCCGCGCTTTGGTGGGTGATGATGGTAGTGTTAGCTTGGTACTTCAGTTTCTTCATGCTTCTGAGGTTGCTCACATTCTCTGTGCTTTCTCGTCTCTTTATTCTCTTAATTGCTGCTACGCTTTTAGCTATTGTTCTATCTTTTATTGTCTTATCTATATTGTTCTTGTTATCTATTTTTATTCCATATATTTATTCTTTTATAATTTCTTTTTGTTTCTAATTTTGCAACATTTTTTTGTTTTTGATATATTCGTTTTAGCTCTTCCTTGCTCTTCTATTGATGCAGTGCTTGTGCGAGCAGCCGTGTTGGTCGTGATACGGACACATGGCTTCAATGCTGACGTCCCCATTCGCCCCTCCCAACTCAGTCATACACACATATTACTAAACTGGTAAAATAGAAATATTAGAAAGCTGGGTACACTGATCCCCTCAATGAATGCAGCCTAAATTCAAAAATTAAAAAAATGTGGAGCAACATTATCTTTCGACCTTAATACTGGAATACTGTTTAGTTCTCGATCCATCACTTTCATAAGCGTCAATATCGCTTTCATCAATTATTTGAAGTACATCATCCTGGTCAAGGCCTCGACCTGAAATGGAAATCGAAACAAGTTTCCTCTTTAATTAACCAGAATTGTTAAAGTTCTAGAGAAAAATTAGCTAAAAAAACACCAAATTAACATTTAAAATAATTCATACAATTAAATAAATACAGCAACAATTCCAGCTAGTTAAGCATCCAACCCTGCCTACAAGCCTAAACAATTATACAAACAATTATTCAACATTTCTAGGAAGTAACAATAAAAATCAAATACGATGCGGTAGTACAAGGGTTAGCCAGAATTTTATCAGTTGCGTACGATTGTTCAGCCGGCTGAACACGCCAACAATGACGTCTTATATTTACAGACTTTAGTTCATATCAATGAAATTTCTTACTAATAATACACACCAGACATTTCTTGATAAGAAAGAAGCGAAATGTATCCCCTAAAATAGGTTTTATAATGAATAGACGTACCTTTATGAAAGAACGATGCAACTTCCCGCTTCTCTGGACGTTCAGCCATACTTCCGAACACAAAACAAACAAAAGAAAAGCGAAACTCACACTACTCACACATACAGATAAAGTACAATGTTCAACGAGCTCGATGACGGAACTTGAGTGCATTTGTCCCGTTTGAAATAATACAACGTGACCTTGAAATTTGTTCAGCGGGCTCGACAAGGGGACTGAAGAGGCTAGCGAACAAAAACGAACATATTTGTTTCTTTTGTGTCTGATATCAGTTGCAGTATGCAACAACATATATTTATATATATATATATATATATATATATATATATATATATATATATATATATATATATATATATATATATATATATATATATATATATATATAAGGGATTATACGGTATAGAGGATCCTTTATATATAACACTGTTACTATCAGAATTGAGTTACCAGCTCTACAGCGGATGCTGGGAGTGTCCCCTATTTTGATTCAAACATTGGTTCACACGTTTTACCAGGTTGACAGCAACTTTACGAAGATTAGAAGTGTTAATGTTATCAGTGGCACTCCGAATGTTCGTTTCTAGGTGTTGAATACGAGTAGTTTGAGAATTGTTCTTGTATACCTCTTGCTTTAAACAACCACATAGAAATGAATAGCAGTGTTGTCGGGTGGATGTAAGTAAAAATTTTATCATGATAATTTCAAAGTTTGTTTTCCATTGTTTTCAGAAATTGCATAATGTAGACAGATCCTTAACACAATTTTTGATGCACTGAAACATCTGCAGGGTTGAATATTCAGAGTGTTAATTTATGAAAACTACGATTTCCCTAGTTCCCGTTTACAGAGGCCTCATCCGATTAATTATCGATGGAAATAAAAAATTCTTTCTTCTGTTCCATAGTTTTTAAGCTACTCCGACTAAACAAATTGAAAATTAACGACAGAACATCCATACGTATGAGTTATCAGTCAATTTACATGTTTCGCAAAAAAAAAAAAAAAAAAAAAAAAGATTTACGCCTTCGGTTAAATCTGGCAACACTGTGTGGTTCCTAGTGTACTTGAATCGTTGCTTCCTAGTTTAAAAATATATGCATAAAAAAGCTTCATTTTGGCTGAATTATTTGTGTATCACTTCAGGTTCAAAAGTTCTACTATCCCAAACTCCGGGTTGCATTATATATTGGACACCTTGTATATACATATTGCACTTTGTCATGAAAGTATACTTAAGGAAATTAGAAATTCGACTCACGTAACATGCAAATTACGTAAATGTTTATGAAGCTCATTATTTAATACAAGTTGAGATTACTGAATAAGAAACTTACTCTTGTATTCCTTTTTTTGCTTCCAACTTTATTTTACGGAAAAATTTGTCCGATAAGGAAAGAATCACTACATGTTATTAACTCGTATGCCCGATAAACTCTAGAACTCATAATCTTATTCTTAGTGATTACAGAAAAACTCAAAATCCATTTGTTGTGTTACTTAAGTTAAAGAACAGGTCTTAATGAATTATGATTTATATTTATTAAATATGAAAATACAAAGAAACTATGAAATTATGAAGCTTATATACGGCACAAAAACTGCATTATACAATTGAAGTTGTTTCACAGTATGATGTATGCAATATCAATATATTAATATTACTAGTTTATATCTAGTTAAATACTATATATATATTTGTCTTTTAGTAATTTAGATGAGTAAACATTATTTCCTTGCAAGTTTGAGTTCATTGTACTTTATTGTATTTCATAATGTTTAAGAATATGGCTACTATTTCTCTTTATGATATTTCCTGCAGCTAAGGTCATTTTCAGCCATTAGGCTATAAAACATGAGTCTACATTTTAGTGCGCTTTCTCCGAGAAAATAGAATTCTCGTCTTCCGTACTAAAAGAAAGGGCGTGATGTATAATTGACCAATAATCACTCATATGCATTTTTACTATTCCAACATATGATTTAGCAGAATTTTAATTTCATGTCCATTGTATTACTCTTTTTTTTTTTTTTTTTTTTTTTTTTTTTTTTGCTCGAAATGATCATTGGCTGCGATTTTGTATATGAGAATACCCTCTTAAGCTGCCTCTGTTCCTCTTTTGCAGTCAACCTTGGTTGAAAGTAGACTTAAGACAAATAAATTTTCAAAATTAAGAGAAAGAACTGTTTCTCAAAATAAAACAAATAAGAAGAAAATAGTTATATCCCGAATCAAAGCAGGGTATAATTATGGAATTTATAGTTAAGAAATAACAATCATTAGTACTTCATTAAATGTGAATTATAAGTACTCGAGAAGAAAGGGATAAAGAGAGGCAATTGACAGCAAAATAAAAAGTAACGAAGTTAGCATAGAGGAATATAATACATTTAATAAATTTTAGTTCAAGAAGTATAAATCCAAAATGTTCTCTCCATGGCTTCGGGGTTCGAATTTCCTGATTCTCTCTTTACACTATTGACAGCCAAGTGAGAGAAGTACAACCATTATTTTATTTTTAGACAGTTGACACATGATAAATGCTTATATTAAAAAAGACCAGGATATTTCTCTTAAGTTTTAATATTGTTTTTTTGATTTGGAAATACCGTTACTCACCACGGGA
The DNA here is from genome assembly GCF_964235325.1 of Thermobia domestica. NCBI lineage: Eukaryota > Metazoa > Arthropoda > Insecta > Zygentoma > Lepismatidae > Thermobia > Thermobia domestica. The sequence continues at coordinate 136,242,723 of NC_137462.1, read as the reverse complement.
TAGAAACAGATTTAGTTTTCACTCAACATTGCGCTGTTAAAAATAAGTTCTTAACACATTCGAGTCTCATCACGTCAGATAGCCGCCATGCTTTTTCTTTTTTCAGTGGACGGATCACGACTCCCCGACGTGCTGACATTTCTTAATTTGAAAATTGGAGGGCTATCTGTAGACGACTTTCGACTTCTCATATATACTTTGTGATTCTTTTAGTATTTGTAAAAAAAAAAAAAAAAAAAAAAAAAAAAACTCCAGGTTACAGTGCATCTGGTGCAAAGTGAATTAGAGAAATAACAATTGGCATAAGTTTCCAGCGTGTTTAGTGGCATTCTCGTTTCTCCAGAAGCGGGCTCTGAGTTATTGCTTTCGCGGCTTTGTACGTGTTTTCGACTCAAAAAGGGAGATTTATTTATCCGAAGAGGAAATACGGATTATGCTTCATGAGTTTGCTGTTTATTCAGAATCTGAAAATAATGATTTAGATATTGACCCCAGGTTATGTTGGTGGCGCTTCTGTAGCGGGAAGCTCAGTTTTTTCTTTTAGCTTGTAATGACTAACTATTTAACAATAAGCATTTATGGGAGTGGATGGGGTCTCTCTTTGTAATATTTTCTTAGGTACAACAATCGTACTTATACGTATATATTCTTGGCGAAAAATAGAAATAATCGGGCTTGCACTATATTTTTACTTTATACATATATCTTTCTGCCATTTCAAAGTATCTAATGTTTGTATTGATGTTTTGTATAATTTCAAGGACTCTAATGCGCCAAGAAAGCTCATATGTGCATACTTATAATCAACCATATTACTTGTCGGACTTTTTTTATATTTGAAAAAGGTACATTTATTTAAAAAAAGATAGAATGGTACATAAAAATGAGAAATAAGGTTGATAATGTATTCTGTAGTACTAAGTTCATATTTCAAGAAAATAAGTATTTCATTGCTCTAACGATTTTACATTATTTATTTTTTCTTTTAAAAAAATCGACAAGTATCCCAAAACCCGTCGACTTGAAGAAAAACATCGCAAAAAGGGACTCCGACTCGAATGTGTTAAATTTGAGAAAATATTTTGTTCAGTGAGGACTGAAAATGTATTTTCTTGAAAATATAATTTTGAAATTCTCATTCTAATTATAAAGAAATCATGAAATACCCTGTTTGAAATATAATTTGAAAAATATTATAAAAGTATTTCGGATTTGTTAAAATGGTAGATCATTGTTGGATTTCTGAGAACTTGCATTTGGCAGATTTTGGATAACAAATTAGTATATTTACTTAAAAATACTATTTTTATGATCACTTAGAAGTTCAGCTGTTTTGTGGAGTAGCATAAGAGTCCTAATTTTTTGAACAAAATAAAATATATTCTGGGATAAATTATGAACTGGAATAAATAAATTACGTTTAAAAGAATGATCTTGTTTTAAAACATTTAAAAATGTTTTATAGGGAACACAAGTGAAAACTGATTAACCTATTGAATGCAACTGTGAAACTAATAAAAATATTGTTTTTAACAAGAAGTTCTGAAAATCTGAGATATAAATTTGGTTTAATAACTCTAATATTGTGGGGGGCCGCGGTGGCTCAGTGGTAGAGCGTTCACCCCCAGCCCCCGTCAAGTAAACTTTGTGGTGGAAAAACACCGTGTGCGTGGGTTTTCTCGGGGTTCTCCCGTTTCCTCCCACTTTCTTCATTCCACCATTTCATTCATTTCTCATAATCACCGTCCCCTTTAGCCTAACCGGTATAACCGTGGGATGTAAAACTCAAAGATTTCATTTCTAATATTGTGAGACTCATATTAAAATGGCTTAATTTTCACTCTTTCTTAATATATTTCATAATAATCATAATTCATGATAAAAAATTATGAATCACGTAAATAACAGCAAATTCATATAATTTGAAATCACACACTCACAAACATAGATTCGAGTACAAGTTAAGCAAAAATAGCAAGAACATTCAACTTCGTAACGAAAATGCTAATTCATTATTCCTTTGATTTTTGAAAAGTATTAGCTCACCATGTTTCTATTTAATCTCAGACATAAAATGGTGAAATTTTAGATTTCAAAATATTACAATTAAAAAAAAAATAATTTTGTGTTGTTAAACATCTTAATTTACGAAGATAAGCTAGAATACACCAACCTAGTTAGGATCAAAGGCAAACTTCCCATTCATCTGTATGTACAGTGCGCAGCAAAAAAACCTGCAACATTAGCATGTAAGTTTATTGTGAAACGATGATCTTTTGCCCCAAAATAAGTGTGCAGGGGAGCACTTCGAGATTTCTCCTGGCGTGATTCGTGCCACTTAGACGTTATGTTGATTCCCTGCGCTGTTAGGCGTAATTTCACAATAAACTTACGTGCTCATGTTGCAGGTTTTTTGCTGCGGACTGTACCAACCAACGGGCAAGATCATTACTGTTAGGGCTCTAGCCTTCAATAGTTATTCACAACATTTTAGATAAAGTGTATTCTATTTATTTATAAGTGAGAGGCAACATAGCTGTGCATAAGAAAACTAAAGTTTTATTTTAGTTCATATAAGATATATTTTATGAAGGATACGAATATTCAAAATTGATCTATATAGTGAGTAATCTGTATGCGATAAAAGAATGTAGTCATCTTGACACCAATTATTACCAATGTCTTTAAATTTTGACTCATGCTTAAAGTATCCCATTAGATATGAACTAATCAAGATCGCCAAGATAAAATTTACTATGTTTAGATAGATTGATAGCTGAGTAAGTACTGATATATAAAGTTAATTTAATATAGTTCTAAATTTAAAAGTAAATATGTCATATTATATTAAATAATATAACTGAGCATAGTAATATTATCCTTATTTAAAATTTAAAAAGAACTTATAAAAATATTTTCTTGAGCGATACAGAAAGCAAAGAATTTTTGGCAATGGATTTCATATTCAAAACTCAATAATTTTAATGTATTTCTTTAAGTTCTTCTAGTAAGAAAATCCAGAGAGAGGAATGACTTGCCTCTACCGTCTTAGCCGACCAAATTAGAAATAACATAATATTACCTTAGGAATATATTGAAATAAGTTCTATTACTGTTCAATTAAAAGATATGATGGATGAAATTGTTCAGTTTACTGTACAGTCCGCAGCAAAGAACCTGGAACAAGAGCATGTAAGTTTATTGTGAAACGACGAAATCTTTTGCTCCAAAATAAGTGTGCAGGGGAGGATGCCGAGGTTTTTCCTGGAGTGATTCGTACCAGTTAGACGTTATGTTCATTCCTGCGCTGTTAGGCGTAGTTTCACAATAAACTTACATGCTCATGTTGCAGGATTTTTGCTGCGGACTGCACAAAATACTAAAGTAGTTGACAATATCAAGAATATAAGGAGAAAGAAAAATTCTTATAGATTATTTTTCTATTCAAGTGTTCAATCATAAAATATTACGGGTAAAATGAGTTACCAAACAAAGATGAAAAATTCACAAAATAGTAGTATACTAAGAAGGAAACAAACATCTATAAATTGTAAGATTTCTAACACTTCTAGTATAACTACGAAAAATATACTCAGCGCTATTGGCTGGTATACGTGATCATAGATTACATGACAGTCCGTACAATAAATTGAAAGAAAATATAATGAAATGGTTTAAGAAACCTAAACAAATTCTTAAATCTCTTCTTCTTTTTCAAAGATTCAGTTTAATTCACATAAGAAGGGTTTCATTCAGAAATAATTATAAGTGCATAATTTTAATCCTACTTGGTAATGTGATCTCACTTCCACACAAAATCGTATCATAGACAGAACAACAAAAGGCTTCAGTCTTATTTCAATGATATCCTTATAAGGAGGTATATTTCTAATGTAAAATCGTATATATAGTGCGCGGACTCAATTACCGGGATGATGACTTAAATACGCAATTTAGAAGATAGTTCTTATATTAGTATTAAAATGAAGCCTCATGCAGTATTAAAGAATTGAAGAGTCGAGTCTGAAAGGAAACGTAATTAATTCAAACTAATATTAAGACCTGCATATCCTATACAGTCAAGTCAACCTAAATAATGATTATTGCTTTCAATTTGGCATGTTTTAAAATTGGATTATTTTAACGTCATTAGTTATTTTAATATTAGTTATTTTAAACAATAGTTTGGCTGTTACTGAGAACATCTGAATGTTTGTCACCAAGCTATTGATTGATTGAGAAACTATATCATAGAAATCAGTTCTGGATATTATTGTTTTCTTTTGAGATTTTATCCATCTTTAATAATAACCCTAAATCAGGGGCGGATCCAGGACGGATTTTTGGGAGGGGCGGTGGGTTGTAATACTGCTACTTAGAGCTACTTTTAGATAGCTTCAAACTCTGGAATGGGTTTTATTTATATATAAAATTAAAAAAAAAAACTTCTCTCTTCCGGGGGGTGATCATCGCTGAATCCGCCACTGCCCTAAATTTCATGGACTCAGCTTTTTTCTCAGCATAATCTAAACCAAAATTTAAATAATCAACGTTACGTACTCTCATGTGCTTACACTTATCATGAACTCATGCATTACTAGAAGTGTAAGCATACATACACATAAATTACTTAAAGGTGCCACTGTGGCTCAGTGGAAGAGCGTTCACCTCTGGTGCTTGGGGTCCGGGGTTCGATCCCAGCCTCCGCCAAGTGAACTTTGTGGTGGACAAAAACATGGGTTTTCTCGGAGTTCTCCCATTTCCTCCCACTTTCTTCATTCCACCATTTCATTCATTACTCATAATCACCGCGGGACGTAAAACTCAAAGATTTCATTTTTTTTACAAATTACTTAAACTGTAGATAAAAACTTGTAGCAATGTTACGTGTACACCACGTAAAGGAGTTTTGTTCATACAACACGATAATTTCTCAATAATTATACAAACTGAAAGTGTAGTAGTTTTCTACAATATTCGGTTTCAGTTCGAAGATTAGAGCGGAGATGGAATATAATTTTGGGGTGCTTAATTAACTGCAGAAAAACCGATCCTCGCTTTATATATATACAAGCCTTTGGCCAGCTGGGGGCTTCGCCCCCAGACCCCCGTATTTGCTCGGCCTACGGCCTCGCATGTCATATGTTCGTGCCTTTATTCTTAATGTTTCCTTAAACCGGCCCAACATTCCCAGATATCATATTTATCATCCTTTGCTCCTTAATACTCTGCTTAATAACTCACAGTTTATTTTTTTTATAGCAACCTTTGTTTTGTCAACCACAATTTATCGACTTATTATATAATGAATGATGATGTTGGATTCTCATTTTCAGAGGTTTTTTTTTCTTATTTATAATTTTCGAAAAAGAAATCTGGGATTTTTGTTCGACCATAACTCTTGCATATTTGTAAGACAAAGGTCGATTCTTTTCCTTGTAACTTTGTAGTATTTCCACACCACCCCTGTGGTATCCTGCTACACGCATACTCCTTTGAATGAAAGCTTTTGCTTCGTCATGTCTTTCGTATACTAAAAAAACTGGAACGTAAGTGGTATTTGTGTCTGGGAAGGTTCGTATCATAGTGTGAAAATGAAGTTCAATGTGATTTGTATTTGCACAGGTACCAAGCATTCTCCATAAAGAAGCTTAAAGGGATTTCTTTTTGCGTAGACTCTTATGTTACTATCAAGTATAAGTGAAAAGGAATTTTTGCAGCAGACATGTATCATACTCCGAAATGAAAGTCCAATGGTGTTGTTCTCTGGGTAATTCCATAGCTATCACTCACTAAAAGGAACTATCGTAGAAGTTGTGGGTATACAACATTCTTTACAAAAGCGGTTCCTTCAATTATTCTTTCAGACTGAACCAGTAACACAACTGAATCCCTTGATCGGACACGTCCAAGTGCGACGTACAGTTGGCCGTGAGCGAATACGTCACTGCGCAAGTCAACTCCAACAAAATCAATTGTTTGACCCTGACTCTTGTTAATCGTAATAGCGTAAGCAAGTCTAAGAGGAAACTGCCTACGATACATAGTCAAAGGACTGTTGGGCTCAATAGGCGCTTGAAAAGTAATCCGTGGTATTGAATACAGCACAGAACTATGAGGTTTTCTCACTGTTATGAGCCGCGGTGATATATCAACAATTATGACTTTAGTGCCGTTTAGAAGCCCATCATCGAAGTGCAAATTCCTCATTATCATGCAAAGTGCGCCTTTTTTAAGTTCCAGGTTGTGATCTGGTACTCCTTTGGCATGGACGTTAGCGAGGGCCTCTGGAGTAAGAAAAAAGTCATCGACGCAGCTTTCTTCCACGTAATTCACGCTCAGCAAGTGAGATGAATCCCCAGGTAAGCTTTTTAAGATTGTTGCGTTTACAGAGTCAACATTTTCATTGTTTACACAAAGAATTGCTCTCCTTGCGCAAGTGTCAGGTTCATACAATACATTTTGAGGGAAATTTTTTTCAATAAACAAAGAAACATTAGTGAGGTATTGAATCTTCGGCAATGGTACGAGTTGAGCTGCATCTTGAACTTCACCGAAATTGATAGGAGGTAGTATACCGTCACCAATATGCAAGAGAAAGTTGGTAAATGAGGAATCATTCTGTATTCTTAGATTTTGTTTAAGACTGAACTGTTTAACTGACGACCATATAGGAGAGAAGCGAAGAGAAGCTTGAATTACTTCAAGATTGGTACGAGCAGTTGTAACAACTGGAGGGATCTGTCGAAAATCCCCGGCAAAAATCACAAGTTTCCCACCAAATGGCAAATTTGTTCTCATTAGGTCTCGCAATGATCTCTCGAGAATATGGATTAATGCTTTATGTGCCATTGGTGCCTCATCGTAGATTATAACAGATGCTTCCATGATTAATTCTGCTCGCTGACTCCCTCCCGTAATTCCCCAAAATTCCATGTCATTACTTAAGTTTAAGGGCAACTTAAACATGCTGTGCGCTGTCGTGCCACCTTCATAGTTCTGAGCAGCGATTCCAGAACTTGCAGTGCAAAGAACTATGCGACGGCTTAGGCGTAGTTTAGCAGTGAGAACATTAAGAAGCAGAGTCTTTCCCGATCCAGCAGGCCCGTCGATAAAAATGACATTTGAAGACTCATTGGTGTGGGGATTTTCCAGGAAATTTGTGACATATTCAAGTACATTTTTCTGGTCCTTACTGAGTTTAGGAAGCCATTCCTCGAGAAAAGAAGTAAGCTGACTTACAGAATATTGCACCTTCTCTCGATCAAGTTCAGTTAACTCGTCTTGAACATCAGGAAGCCCATGTTCATAAAGGCGAGATCCATGTCGTCGAAGGCTTCTGTCGATTTCACATAGTATTACTGTGTAGGCTCGCTCTGGATTATTTAAATACTTTTCTAACATATCTTCTGCCAACAGATTTTTAAAGTTGTTCCACAAGTCTGCGCCCCTTGCCCCAGCAACAAGAAGAAGAACGAAGAACATCCTAAGTCGGGCGCCAGTCATAAACTGTGAAGCCTCCTCTAATGCTCTTTCGTACTCCTGCTCATCATTAACCAACCCCAGAGCTCGTGCAGCACCTTGTAAGGTAGTACAACCTTCACCGCCTAGAGATATAAGGTCGCTGTAGCCTCTACATGGAAAGTTGTTCAAGAGCATTCGTAAGTAGAACTGCTCTCCTCTGTTAGGGGCTACCCAAATCATTCTCGCCACCATCTCTCCACGCTGCCTCTTGGTGATGAAATGTACTCCATCAGGGTGGGGGATCACTCGAACACTACACGACCCTGGTCGTTTTGAATGCACGATATACCGTTCGAAAAAAGTCCAAATAAGTTAGATTGTCAAATTCAGGTAATGTTGGTCGAGAAAAGTACAAAGTAAGATTAGAACATGCTCTGCTAACAGCATCGATTTCATGGCCCGGTCGGAAAACAACAGACTGGTAGCCCTCCAGATGCACAGGAAGCTGGATGACATTAGGTTCACGGCCAGTCATCTCAAATTCCAATGTATGCCACGCAGCTTCACAGGCCCCAATGTAGCGTTTTGTAGCATAAAGTTCTACTTCATCGTTCAACTGTTCTTCCGGAACAACTGCAACGCGAGCCTCATCCGGTCCCTTAGTTATGTATTTGAATAAATACTTCACGATCTTACGAGTTGAAGCAATTTCAAGGTTTATGTGGCAGTCGTACTTGAGTAGAAGAGGAGCATTATAAGGCACAACCCAAGAGTCATTAACCTGTACGTACTTCCCACCAGAGGTAATTTTAGCACTGTTAGAACTATCCCTCCTGTAGTGCACAAACCCTCTCTCATCTACATGCGTCACTTCAATATGAGGCTTAGGGAAGCGTTTCGTGCACTTTTTCTCCTTACAGTCCCAGCATGGAAGATCTATGCGATTAGGAGGTCCACAAGGGCCGTGCATCATGTGTCTCAATACAAGCTCCCTCAATCTCCCGCCTGCCTCGTCCGGTGAAGGGATGTTGGCCCGAACAACTTGATCAATTTCAGTGTTTTGTCTCGGCCCTCCCCCCTCAACTCTAAAACACACATGTGAGTGAGGTAAACCACGCTTCTGGTACTCCACCACATAGAGTAAATAAACTTTCCCAAAAAATGTCCCACTGCGCAGATCACGTAGCAATTCCAATAGTTTTAACTGGAACACTCGGCATACCAAACTGGGTGAAGCTTTGGTGCCGGGAGGAGTGGACTCCACAATTTCATCCCATTTCGGATTACATGTCATGATAAGGAAATATGACGGTCTTCCTAATCTCGCTACGATACACATTCCATCCATATATTTAGTCTTCATATATCTTGGCCCACCTGTGAACGTATTTGGAAGATAAACACGGCCATGAACAATACCACCCTCCCCTTGAATAGTTTCGTCAGTCGCTAGAGCCCGCATAGTGTCTCCCTGTTTCTTTGTCAACATTGAAGTCTGTAGTTCGTGCAAAGGAGCAGATCGTATATTCATAGAGTTGTATTTATTTTGCATACCAGAAATAAATCGTAGCCTCTCCTCTTCCACACGACTGTACATATCTACGAGCCACTCCTCCGACAATCGTCCCAGCGTAGAAAATCTTGGTTCTGATAACAACAGGCGTCGGTAGTATTTAACTTGGGATAGCTTTTTCCCCTTTTTATCCAACAGTCCGATATACCAGCTAGGTGTACCATGTGGATAAAGGAGAGGGTACTGCAAAGACTCGTACAACGGATGAAAGATGTCAACTGTGTGTGGTTTTCTAGCGCCTATTTTCCAAATAACAATTTGACGGGAATTGTATTGTTCTTTTTCCGTACTCAAGATGGCAGCTATTTCTGTTCCTCTAGGAACATCTCCTAAAATAGATCCATGGGTGCGTCTACATGTAGGTTCGAAAATCAAATGAGCATAGTCTGAAGGTTCTTGGCTCAGTTGTTTCAGCAGACCAATGAAAGGGTTAACAGCATATAAATACTTTGTGATTGCTTCAACAATGACTTCATTTAAAACCATTCCCTTGGCAAGTCTCATACGCTCTTCTCCGTCATCAATGTACATGCCACATGGATTATTCGATGCAGTGTATGCTAAATCAAATACTCTATGATAAGTACGGCCTTGTATTTTTAAAAATGAAACACCTGTACTCGGATGCTTAAAACCATGAGATACTCCCAGCGCACTAAATGCAAAGATATTGTTGTACGGTCTAGGTTGTTTTAAAAACGGTGGCATAGTATAGAAATCGCTGTCAAGTTGTGGAAAATCAGGTACAATGTAAGCATTTTCACCGCAACACCACTTTTTACGAGTTTTTTCTTCATGAAATAATGGAGCTTTACAATATTGACATTTGAAACAGCCAGGGTTTAGAAGTGAAATAACTTTCAGTTGGTACTTCAGGATATTATTAAGTTGAGCACCACTGTAATGGCCAATGAGACTTCCTTTCCTTATTGTTCCTGGAAGATGGCGGGACCGATTTTGATCATTTTTAAAATTTTCATGTGTTTCGACATAACGTCGAACTGCATCCCTATGCTGTTCCTCTGGACTAAAAGGCGACTGCTTAGGTCGACCCACGCCTATTTTCTTTTTAGGACGACCAAGGGTACTGCTTTTGATGTCTATAGCACACAAGGTAGGCCAAGTTGCAAATTCTTAGCAGTTTACAGAATTCAAAACTACATTGTGTTGGGAATAAGAATTTTCAAGTTCCAAAGTAACCTGTTTTAGTATATTAGAATTCTTATTCTTTCGGCAACCTACTGCTTTCTTTCTTGGACGACCAGACCTTTTAGGCACATTAGAAGTCAAGGGTGAAGGTAATATAACAGAATACTTACAATCACTCTCATCAATAGGAAGTTCAGGTGGAATTGAAGTGGCTTTTGGTGGACGACCCAACTTCCTCTTTTTTGGTCTCCCACATTTAGAAGTAGAAGAGTGTTCAATACGTAGAGGGGATTCAGCAACAAACCTAGTTTGAAGTGGTGAAACATATAGAAGAGCTGGTGAAGAAAGTGGTGTAGTAATTGGCCTCAATAGACTGAAGTGACCACTCTCGCGCGGTCCAGTGAGCAATGCGATAATCATATCCCACTCACGGTTGCCCTCATCACACAGTACTTCCTGACCCTCTATGATAATGAAACGTCGCTCAAAGAGAAGAGCAGCAGCCATGAACTCCACATAAGTAGCAAACGTGTAAGGCGAAAGCATGTGTGCCTGATACGCATCTACTGTCATTGGTTCACCGGTACCATGGTGTAAGATAAAGGGACCATAGAAAGCGTAGTGATCAACTATGTATTGGACCACATCTTTACGTACGTTCATCGCATACTCTTCAGTACCAAACAATGCCAAACTAAATGTCCGGAAGAAACAAGCCCCATCCCCACGCACATTGTGCACATGAAACTTAGTTATTTGTTGATCAATGCATAACTGGAGATTATTCATTATGATTTAATCAAATAATAATTGTTAAGGATAAAGTAGTTTTATATATAATTAAGAATTGCCAAACGACGTAAACTATTTGAAATATTACTTCTTACAGCAATTCTCTAAGTTTGTACTTTAGTAATGTGGTTTTCCTCCGAAGAGGAAGCACAGAAAGTAATCGTTAGCCGATAGAAAGGCCTAAGTCGTCAACTTGTTTCAAGTATCTCTGCCTCCGAAGAGGAGAGTATCAAGATAAATCGTTAAACCTAAAGAATAGCAAAGTCGTCTAAGTTGAGATCAAGTTGGTGTGTCACCCTCCGTAGAGGATCAAAAACAATTATTCGACGGTTGTTTCCTTCAACCTCAAAGAGGAAGGTACTCCAACCGTATATATGATGTTCGCGCTTAAAACCAATGGGGATGGAAAACCTAGGTGACTCGCTTATTTTTCTCCGCCAGCTACGGATACCCAATTTTTTAACCTGGTTAGAGCTCCAGGTGGCCAGTTCGAATGCAAGGTCACGGTCACGGTCACGGTCACGGTAATGTTGAATTTTTGTGAAGAGTATCGGGCCGAAGCCCCTGACTCCATGAGTAAGATGGCAGAAAGAATATATACAGATGTGCAGGTGGCTTGTTGGGTAATACTATTGATTTGTTATGTCTGTGAGACTACATCTGCAACTGTCGCAGAGTAGCTGATGTTGAAGTCATTACGATCTAAGGAAAGATATTAAAGGCGTGGCGTGCGGTGCACGTTCCGTAGAGAGCATTTGGTTCCTATGGTAGCTATAGCTGGATTTATGTGCCTTGGCAAAGTATGCCAGAACTTATAGTGGAGATGCCGTAGAACTTCTTTAACAGGAGGCAGCTCTAAATCTTCCAGAACTTGGCTGTTGCGTGTATATCTATCGTGACCAGTGATGATTCGACCGGCTCTTGTTTGCACACTTTCAAGTGTTTGAAGATGACTATTAGCAGCATGTTGCCAGGCAGGGCATGCATAAGAAAGTGTAGATAGGACTATCATCTTCAATATGTGCACGCGGACCTCATGAGAAAGTGAACTGCAACGAAAGATGGGGTACAATGCTGATATTTTGCGTAATGCTCGTTGCTTTATGTCTTTGATGTGTGAGGCGAACGTTAACCCATGATCTAATGTCACACCCAGATATTTAGCGTATGTGGCGTGAGGAATGTGTGCGTTCTCATACGTTAAATTTCGATGGACCCGGATTCGTCGTCGACTGTGGATGACAGCACAGCTTTTGTCTGCATTGATTTTAATTCTCCAACGCCTTGCCCATTCCTGAAAGCCGTTGAGTTGACGTTGCATGTAGATGTAACACTGTGCAAGTGAGCTGCTGGTCGTAAAAAAGGCAGTATCGTCAGCATACGTTGCAGAAAAGCAATGTGGTAAGGTCGGGAGGTCTGCCGTGTACAGATTATATAAAAGCGGCGAAAGTACAGCGCCCTGTGGAACACCTGCTTTGATAGATCGGGGCGTGGATTTGACACCGTCAACAGATACATGAAATTTTCTGTCAGTCAGGTATGAACGTAATAAATGTATAAGACGATCTGGAAAACCTTGGGTGTATAGTTTATATAATAGTCCTGCTAACCATACTTTATCAAAGGCTTTTGACACATCCAGGTATACTCCAAGGGTGTGTTGTTTCCTGTTGAAAGCTGTTGTTAAATGATCCACTACTCGTACGAGTTGCGTTGTAGTGCTATGTTGTGCACGAAAACCAAACTGATGAGATGGTAGAAGGTCTCTGTTATCTACGTGATGTTTCAGCCTCCAGAGAAATACCCGTTCGAAGAGTTTGCTCAAGTGCGATAGAAGACTTATCGGCCTGTAATTTTCCGGGAGCAGTGGATTCTTGCCAGGCTTGGGGATTGTGATGACACGAGCTTCCTTCCAGGTCTTGGGATAGTAGCATAATTGAAAGATGGCGTTAAATAAGTAAGTTAAAAAGACCAGTAGTTTTCTAGTTGGATGTTTAAGAATCTCAGATCGAATCCCATCAGGCCCAGATGCTGTCTTTGCCGGCAGACATTTTATATGTCGTTCTATTTCCCGGGGTGTTACTAAGGTGATGTCATGTGTTGGGTTTTGTGTACTTATGCTATATAATGTGGTTCGGATGTGCTGTTTCATATAGGGATCGAGGCGTGCTCTATTGGGCTGAAACTGTTCTTCCAGAGAGTCAGCGAAAATGTCCGCTTGCGACTGAGGATCTTGAGTCAGTCCTTGAGGTCCTTGTATGACTCTAGCTTTGGAAGCATTCGTGGCACGTTGGAATGATTTGGAGTACGTCCAAATTTTACGGTCATTCAATGTGACATTTCGAAAAGTGTCTTCCCAGTATTGTTGATTCTGTCGCGTGGTGAGCATCTTGAGCTTCTTACAAAGTTTGTTCCACAGAGTCTTATATGTGGGATGTAGTGTGTGCTGCCATCTACGTCTAGCCCAACGCTTCAGATGAAGATAAAGTTGTAAATTAAAACTATCACATTGACTGGTTTGCGTTGGAGAGAGTATGGTAGTGGAGCTCGCTGCCTCTGCTGTACAAAGTGCTAGCGTGATATGAGAGACTGCTTGATCAATGTCCGCAATGGTGCCAGGCCTATTTCGTAGATCGATCATGGTGTTTAGTTCTTGTTTAAATATGTCCCAGTCAGTTTTTATTTGCTTGAAGATGGGGGCAGAATGAGCGAGGCTGCGGTGGGAGACGTGAAAAATGACTGGATCGTGATCGGAATCTAAATCTGAAATGACATAAGGATGGACGGTAAAGGATACGTCTTTGCAAAGGGCTACGTCAAGCACATCGGGTTGTCCGCCGAATTTTGGATAATGGGTTGGGTCTGGTGGAGCACTGATGATAAAGTTGGACGTGAGTAAATATTCATGTAAAGTATCTCCAGCAGTGTTTGGAGTAATGGAGTTCCATTCTCCATGTTTAGCATTAAGATCTCCAGCTAATATGACTTTGGGCCCTAAGTTAGCAATGACATCGAAGTCTGTGGGCTCTAGTTGTGTAGCCGGGGACCTGTACCCGGTGACCAATATTAATGGAACGCCTGGAGTTATTAGCTCAACACCAAGTGCCTCCAAAGTTAGTAAGGGTGGTATTGTAATTGACCTGACGGGAAATGCCTTTTTGATTATGAGTAGTAATCCTCCCTTCTGTCTGCCCACTCTATCCTGTCGATACACAATGTAATTGGGTAGTCGCCAAGTAGTGATACGAGCAGTGAAGTGTGTTTCTTGAATAAACATGACATCAACTCTATGGTGTTTGAGAAATCTAATAAGCATTTGTTTCTGCCCCTCGAGACCATCTGCATTCCATGTAGCAAGGACAAGTGTGTGATGCAATACGCTGGATTTAGAAACAGCCATCATCAACCATTTCCGCTATTGTTTCTATTACTGCTGCAGCCTTGGAAGCTGAGTCTGCTGCTTGGCGGAAGCGGGTAATACCACGTTTAATATGTGTTAATATTTTGCGTAATTCTAAACCCTTGAGAAATGAAAGAACGGACTTTAAGTCTAGGTCTTCTTTCGGGCCCTCCTGTTGTTCGACAGAAGCTGATTGGGTGTGAAGAGAAGTGGAAGCTTCAGCGTCTTCATTGTCCGTAGCCATAGGTTGGATATTAACAGCAGTGGGCTTAGAAGTCGTTTCTTCTGATGGTTTGTTGGAAGTTTTCTTAGTCTTTTCTGGAAGTTTCCTCGGCTGCTGGGCCGGCAATTTAAGAGCCTCAGAATAGGATTTAAAGACTGGACAGCCACGGTAATTTGCGGGGTGATCTCCCTGACAGTTGGCGCAAGTGGCGGGTGTGGAGGAGTCTGCTTTACTGCAGGATTGGGTGAAATGAAATTGCCCACATTTGAGACAGCGCGGGTGGGCTTGGCAGGTGTCCTGTGAATGCCCCAAGCGTTGGCATCTGTAACATTGCAGCACTGAGGGAGGCTTGTATGGTTCGATGTGGACCTTGTAATGAAGAAGGTTGGTAATAGCATATATCTCCTTAACAGCTGCAGTTCGTTCCAATGCAACCAAAAACAGTGGCATCATAATTTTCTTGTCTTCTGTCTTGCTTTTGCGAGACATTTGGTGGACGTTTATTGGTTTGTAACCGAGACGCAATAGTTCTTCCTTCAGATCGTCTAAGTCGGTGTCTATAGGCAGTTTGCGGATAACGACCTTAATAGGCCTTTCATTTTTTGCCACGCCTGTAGCATACTCAGTTTTTGTTTGTTCGCAATAAGCTTTGATAGAATTATGATCATCTCTGTTTGCTGCTTGAATACGAATGCGCTCCTTATTGGGCTGAGCTAGAGGGGGCTCCTTCAATGCTCGTGACAATGTCTTTATAAAAGTATATGTATTTGTAATGCCGTATATGAAAATCGGAGGAGGCTTATGAGTGGGCGGCTGCTTTGGCGGAGCAGTATTATTGCTGGCATGAGCATTATCTGCTTGGTTGGAAGACAAAACATCAAACCTGTTGCTGACTGGGAGAGGCGGATAGTCTGCTTTGTTGAGGTTTTCCAATGAAGACCTGCGTCGCTTTAGTGTTCCAACTACTGTAAAGTCCATCTCTTCAGGCTTATTTGAAGTAGACGGTTGGGAGGCACTTGAGTGCTTAAGTGTATTTGGTTTCGATTTGAGCTCCCCTGGAATGGCAGTTTGCTTCTTCTTGCCCAAGGGCAGAAGAAAGTCTTCTGGTTTGTATGTGGCCCGGATTATTTTACCTCTGGTAGCAGGAATCTTGGTCGATTGAGATTTTTTCTCAGATTTGGTGGATGTCTTCTGAGAAGCCATCTTTATTGTGAGAGTGGGGGATGGCGCCAGCTTACTAGAAGGGTAGTGGCGTTCCCAATAAATTTTATGATCTTAGAGCAGTGCTCTAAGTTTTAATTTGCCAAGGTGCTTTTCCTCCGAAGAGGAAGCACTACTAATCGTTCGCCGGTATAAATGCCAATAGTCGTCAACTATTTTCTTCCTTCAGTTATCTCTACCTCCGAAGAGGAGAGTACCAAAATAAATCGTACACCTAGAGAATAGCAAGGTTGTCAACAGTTAAGATCAAATCAGGGTGTCAACCTCCGTGGAGGTATGAAAATACAATTCGACGGTTGTTTCCTAAACCCCAAAGAGGCAAGTATTCCAACCGTATGTACGAAGATCGCGAATAAAAATAACAATGGGGGATGGACACACTAAATGACTTGATTATTTTTCTTCGCCAGCTACGAATACCCTATTTTTTTTTACCTGGTTAGAGATTCCAGGTGGCCAGTTCGAATGCAAGCGTTTTTTTTTTTTTTTTTTTTTTGAGAGGAAGATTTTAGGTTGAACAAGGAATGGGTTTTTTTATAGGATTTTTTTTTTTTTGGTGGAGTATTTATTTATTTGTAGGGCATAATTCATTCCATTGGTATTAATCATCAATTATTTGCATATGGAACTGCCACTAGAGGGTTACGCCCTCTCTCTCGGCATGTGATGTGCTGTAAACAAGTGCAAACATAAATAATATTAGTTGTACAATGTGATATAAAGAGAACTACGTGCGAAATGAAACAAGTACTACCTAAAGTGCTTAATAGAACAATATGCATGAACACATATAATAAACATTAAGATACTGAGCATTGCGAAAGATAACATAAAGTTATAAACAAGGAATAAGCGAGAAAAATAATGTAAAGATAAACTGAAAGGATATATAATATTATATATTGAATATAATTAGATTTTTTTTTTTTTTTTATAAATATATTATCATGATTGATGAGATGAAAGTGCATTATACGCCACAACACAATAAAATGGTTAATATAGACGAATGCATGTTAGGCTTCTGTCTTGGGGCGGCTCAAGACTGATGGAGACATGGGGAGCCCAGATTATTGTTGAGGACGAACTGTGCAGCTATGGAAAAAGATGAGGGATGACTTGATGAATGATTTGACGTTGAAAGAATCTGCGATGAAAGTGATCCATAGGAAGATTGTTTACGTGAAGTGTGATCAAGATACTTAACGGTGTATGGCAATATTTGAAAGTAGAATCCTGCTCTGAATCTATGAATATTGTGTCCAGAAAAATATCTTTATGAGATTCTAGGCATTTGGCTATGTATCGTTTACGTAAGAGTGAGATATGTTCTACAAGTGGTGGAAAGTCTATTCGATTGTATAGTTCTCGGTTAGGATATGGTAATTTGATGCGGTATGCTAAGCGCACTGCATGGCGCTCCATAATTTCGAGCCTATTGTAGAATCTAGACGGTGCTGGGGACCAAGCAATATGTCCGAATGTAAGTATGCTACGCATGAACGCTTTATAGGTGTTAATAAGCAGCCTTGAATTTAGCCCCCAATGCTGTCCTACGAGCCTGCGAAGCAATTGTAGCCTGTTTTTTGCTTTAAGCACAAGTTTCTGGAAATGAGCAGTCCACTGTAGTTTGTTATCGTATGTTATTCCTAAATACGTTACTGAGTTAGTCGGTTTTAATCGGTGTGTTCCAACAGTGATATCAAGCAGATTAGGGTTGCGGTGAACTTTACTGCGGCATTTAGGTGGTATGATGACAAGTGTTTGAGTTTTCTCCTCATTTACAGTAAGTTTCCATTTTGTACACCACGCAAGAAATTGATTAATTGTGAGTTGTAAGCTTCGATTAATATGCTGTATAGTTCTCCCAAGAGTTAGGAAAGCAGTATCATCAGCATATTGGAATAAATAAGTTGGAGGAGCAGGTACTGGTACGTCTGATGCGTACAAAATGTATAGAAGAGGAGACAAGCTGGACCCTTGAGGTACTCCTGTGTATGGAAAGATGGGATGGGAGAGGGTATTGTTGATACATACATATGCGATTCGATTCAGTATGAATGAGAAAATTACCCTAACATATGTCAGTGGTAGTCCAAATTTAAGCAATTTGAAAAATAGACCATAATGCCAAATTCGATCGAATGCTTTCTCTAGATCCATTAAAATTAAACAAGATGGGAGCGATCTATTATATTGGTTAACGAGAGTGGTCGTCAAACGAAGCAACTGGTCATTAATACTGTATGATGGTCGAAAACCGGTCTGGAAAATTGGAAGGAGTTGACGATCATGCAGATATTGATGTAAGCGTTTTACAAGAATTTTTTCCAAAACTTTCCCCAATGTCGCAGTCAATTGTATTGGCCTATACGAACTGACAGAATGTGGCGGCTTGTTCGGTTTTAGAAACATACAAACTTTGGAGACTTTCCATTCAACTGGGTAATATCCTGTACGGAGAATAAAAGTATAAATAGCTGCGAGAAGAATAAAAAACTTTACTGAGCATTCTTTGATAAGTCGGTAGGATATTTTATCAAAACCAGGCGCTGTGTTGCGTTTTCCTTTGATACTCGTCTGTATTTCGTCATGGGTGATAGAAAATGTTAAAGGTTGATTCTCATCTAAGGTGTGAGTAGTTGATGGCTGTAATAGGTGAGCGATGGTAGTTTCTGAGAATCTGGGACTATCTTCATGTTGACCGTCGGGCGGAGTGAACACAGTTTGTAAATGAGAGGCAAATGCATCGGCTTTATCCTGATCTGAATGCAAAGGATCGTTGTTTCGGAAAAGTGGATATCTTGTTGTTGTTTGCTGCCCGGTCAACTGATGAAACTTTTTCCAATATCGTGTGGGATGAGTTTCTTCATTCAACTGACTGCATGTTTTGTGCCACGTCAAGCGTTTATGGGCGACAATATAATTGTGCACAGTTCTTTACCATCTACGTGCCTGTGTTAGATATTCAGGGTTATGAGTGCGCTCATATTGTCTATAATAATGCCGAGATTTTCTTACTAAGTGCAAATATTGCGGAGGCAAAACAGGCTGATATGTTTTACCGTGATAAGTGGGAATGTTGTCATGTGCGCTTGTAGCAATGGCCTGCGTGAGTGTGGTTATGGTTGTGTTTAGACTCTCCTCTGTATCCGGTGGTAGTACAGTTTCTAATGCAGCGTCAATATCCGAGCGATATTTATGCCAGTTAGTTTTGTCATACAAATATATGGTACGTTCGGCTGCTGTCGGAGAAACGTTTTTACGTACATCGTTGACCGTGATTTTCACCGGTAAATGGTCGCTACCTATGCAATCCAAGACTTCGATATAACACCTGTCTATGAGTGAAGTGGTAGAAAGAACAACATCCGGTGTAGTTTGGCTACTTGGTCTGGTGTGCTTCGGAAGGGGATATATGTGACCATGTAAGGAAAGTGCTAGATGGTCTGCAAACTGAGTCTTTTCCCTCTCGGAACGGCTATGGATATTGATGTCTGCCAGTATCAGAAGATGCTTGTATGTTTGAAACAAATGTGTGAAATACTCGAGTGGTATCACGTGTCCGGGACGTACATATATTGTTGCTATCGTAATTGCGATGTTAGGTAGATAGATAGTTGCTGTAAGATGTTCAGGAAGTCGGTAGGGAAGCCGAGTCTGATGCTGTCGGTAAGATAACTTATTATTTATGCCAATTGCCACTCCACCTTGCGCTCGTACATTATCTTGTGAAAAGTCATAGCGCATGAGTTGATACCGTGGAAATCGTGATGGCATTGTTGGTTTTAAAGCAGTTTCATTTAAAGCGAAAACATCAATATTTTCTTCTAAAAGCAGGTGTTCAAAAAGAGCTTTATGTTGCGGCAATGACCGTATGTTCATAAATAAGAAGGCCAAACCCATGATAATGTAGTAAGCTATTGGCTTAGACAGCAGTCTCTCTCGGAGAGATGTGAAAATGTACATAATTCCCTGAATATGTGGCATACAGATTGATATGGAAAATGCTCGTGGCGGCAGCAATGACATGTTCAAGAATGAACTGTCTTTGAAAAGGAAAAATATTTTGTAGAACAAGCGTGAAATATCGAAGAAAATTTTCAACTGTAAGACCGGAAGTGATTGATTGGTCGGCTTGAACTGGTGGATCAGTTGTACGCAATGGCACTGTGAGTTCAGGGCGATCTGCTGGTGGGGCTGGCTTAGCTTTACATTTGTAGCTGTATGTAGGGTGTGACCCAGGACATACAGAGCAGTGAGCAGGCTTTTGGTGATTTGGACAGTCTTTAGTCTCGTGCTGCTCAGCACAGTAACCACATTTAGGGATGTTAGGACATTTTGCTGTCACGTGCGAGTTGTAAGTCTGACATCGTTCGCATCGAATAGGCAGGGGTGAATTAGTACGTGACGGTTCGACTCTGTGCCTTTTCTTAAAGATGTACGCTCCCTCTTGAAGGAGGGTATCAATAGACGATTTGTTGGAGGTTAGCACACGAACCATGTATGTAGGTCCCGTTTGATTTCTGATGCGAATGCATTTGTCGACAGGAATGCCTTCAGCTGTAAGCTCTTCCAGTACTTCTGCATCAGTGATTTCCGGTAGAACACCACGGATAACAACAGATAACATTGGAGTCTTTGGTGGCGGAGGTGTTTGCTTAATTTTGCTGGTAAGCTGTTTCAGCTTGGCATTTTTTCCAAAGATTTCATAGCTAGCCTTGTTTCGTAATGTAGTTCCAAAGTTCGCATCCTCAGATCGGATAATGACACCATTCTTGGTGAAGACTATTTGCTTGACACTAGCTCTTGGAAGGTACTTAACTATTTGGTTGAAAATAAGCCGAGAATTATTGTATTTTAGATCGAAATCAGTCAATAGAAATGAGTAGACAGGTAAACGTTGAGGAATTGGGTTTGTAGCTCCTGGATTGTTTTCAGAGGTTGCATTAGACGAACATTGCATAGGTTCTTCAATGCTGGTAGATGGAGCAACATAGTGCGGTGATTTAGAGCGAGATCGCTTTTCAACGGATCCTATACTGCTTTCAGAAAGCTGTCTACTACGGCGCTGTTGACGGGGATCCCTCCCCTTATCCCCTGGAGGTGCATGGTCTCTCGGACCAGTAATATCCCAAAGAAATGCAATAATAGGCACTCGAGTGGCTTGAATCACGATTAGAAACAAACTATGATAGAGTTATCCTGATAACACAGATGATAAAGAAGTTTCACCCTCCAGTACTGAGAAGCACTGTCAATCCCAGTGAGAGCGTATGCGTGCTGGTCTCGATTGTGCGTATGCAACACAATGTCATAGAAGGCACGTTAACACTTCCCAGCTAGGCTAGGCTTGGTTCAAAAATCAGCTTATGACGTATGGTACGTCAAGCTGCTAAGTATCGAATGCAAGCGCCTCAACTCCAACTTATAACTTCGGCTTTCAATTCTTTTATTTACGGTTACTTGTGATTTTACGTTTCAGAGAGACAAACAGTTTAAGTCTGTGTGCTTTAAATAAACCAGTTAAATACACTTTTTTTTAATAAAGTTTACGATTTAAAATTAGTGTTCAAAGACTTTGTATTTTAATAAGTATTCTCGAAAATCAATGGAAACAAACTGCCCTGCCATCTTTGGAGTTCCTTTATGTTTGTGGACTTTATATGTTTGGCTGAAACCTTTCGAAAATGAGATCTCGGAAACAACAGGCTCAAAATAGATGGCATTTTCACTGATCGCTTGCAAATTTTCTGTAGATTGTCCAGTTCCAATTGAATATTTAAAAAGCATAGTTGTTATTTCTTTATTACATTTTTACGGGTACACTGAAAGTGTTGAAATTAAAAAAAAAAAAAGAGCATCATATCCTAAGCATTATGCATTGCAACACCACATCGTTGTATATTGGGGTTGTATATGTCTCAGACGTTTGTTTTATGGCCAAATAATTGAAAAGGAACGATAACCATTTCTGCAGTCTAAGACGAACTTTTATTTTTGCAGTGTTTTGCCCATTGAACACCATCTATAACTGACATTGTAATTAATTGTGTATGTAATATGTTTGCTTATTACATACTGAATGCAAGAAGAAAGAATACACTTATTATACATGAATTAGAAACTTCAAACGGAAGTAGGATCAAATCTTGCAAACGGTCCGAGATATTGAAAAGATGATGGAAAAAATCTCCCTTTTATAGTATCATTTGCCAATTTTTATCACGGCGTCTATTCACTTTTGGCAATTTTCCTGTGGGTTTGTCCCGAAAAGCTATAATCATGTCAAATTTAATCATTGTAGCCCTGCAGGAAGTGCTCAATAATTTGAGGGTGTAAAAGGTGTCCCATATAAATAACATGGGAAAGATTTTTCAGTTCCCTATAAAACCACTCCAAAGTTGGAATTTTTTACTTTTGGCAATTTTTCTGTTGGTTAGTCCTGGAAGGCTACAATCATGCCAAATTTCATCATTCTAATCTTGCCAGAAGTGCCTAAACATTTTGGGGTATAGAAGACGTCCCATATAAATAACATTGGAAAGATTTTTCAGTTCCCCATGAAACCACTTTACGATTAGAAATTTTCATTTCTGATGATTCGCTTAGGTAAAGCTAACACAAACGTACAAGCGTACCGAATTTGAAGTTTTTATTCCAATTCTAAGTACCTAAAACATGAGATTATAGGTCCAGAAAAACTCTCATTTAAATAACATGGGGAAATTCTTCATCCCCTCTTTAGACCCCCTAAAAATTAAAAATATTCACTTTTGGCAATTTTCCTGTGGGTTTGTCCCGAAAAGCTATAATCATGTCAAATTTAATCATTGTAGCCCTGCAGGAAGTGCTCAATAATTTGAGGGTGTAAAAGGTGTCCCATATAAATAACATGGGAAAGATTTTTCAGTTCCCTATAAAACCACTCCAAAGTTGGAATTTTTTACTTTTGGCAATTTTTCTGTCGGTTAGTCCTGGAAGGCTACAATCATGCCAAATTTCATCATTCTAATCTTGCCAGAAGTGCCTAAACATTTTGGGGTATAGAAGACGTCCCATATAAATAACATTGGAAAGATTTTTCAGTTCCCCATGAAACCACTTTACGATTAGAAATTTTCATTTCTGATGATTCGCTTAGGTAAAGCTAACGAAAACGTACAAGCGTACCGAATTTGAAGTTTTTATTCCAATTTTAAGTACCTAAAACATGAGATTATAGGTCCAGAAAAACTCTCATTTAAATAACATGGGGAAATTCTTCATCCCCTCTTTAGACCCCCTAAAAATTAAAAATATTCACTTTTGGCAATTTTCCTGTGGATTTGTCCCGAAAAGCTATAATCATGTCAAATTTAATCATTGTAGCCCTGCAGGAAGTGCTCAATAATTTGAGGGTGTAAAAGGTGTCCCATATAAATAACATGGGAAAGATTTTTCAGTTCCCTATAAAACCACTCCAAAGTTGGAATTTTTTACTTTTGGCAATTTTTCTGTCGGTTAGTCCTGGAAGGCTACAATCATGCCAAATTTCATCATTCTAATCTTGCCGGAAGTGCCTAAACATTTTGGGGTATAGAAGACGTCCCATATAAATAACATTGGAAAGATTTTTCAGTTCCCCATGAAACCACTTTACGATTAGAAATTTTCATTTCTGATGATTCGCTTAGGTAAAGCTAACACAAACGTACAAGCGTACCGAATTTGAAGTTTTTATTCCAATTCTAAGTACCTAAAACATGAGATTATAGGTCCAGAAAAACTCTCATTTAAATAACATGGGGAAATTCTTCATCCCCTCTTTAGACCCCCTAAAAATTAAAAATATTCACTTTTGGCAATTTTCCTGTGGGTTTGTCCCGAAAAGCTATAATCATGTCAAATTTAATCATTGTAGCCCTGCAGGAAGTGCTCAATAATTTGAGGGTGTAAAAGGTGTCCCATATAAATAACATGGAAAAGATTTTTCAGTTCCCTATGAAACCACTCTAAGATCGGAAATTTTTACTTGTACTGATTTACTTAGATAGTGCTAACGAAAATGTGTAAGCATACCGAATTTCAAGTTTCTATTCCAATTCTAAGTACCTAAAACATGAGATTATAAGTCCAAAAAAAGGTCCATTTAAATAACATGGGGAAATTTTTCATCCCCTCTTTAGACCCCCTAAAAATTAAAAATATTCACTTTTGACAATTTTCCTGTGGGTTAGTTCCGGAAAGCTACAATCATGCGAAATTTTATCATTGTAGCCCTACAGGAAGTGCTCAATAATTTATGTCAGCTCATGTAGTTTTATATATAGTTAGGATATATATATATATATTTTAAAGTTTTTCACTCTATAATAAACATCAACATCAAAACCGGAAGTGGTTTATTTCTGCCACTTCCAGTTTCAGTAGAGGGTTAAGGGGAGGAGAGAAATCGATTAGAGAGGAAAAGAATTTTCTGGGTATCAATTGTCGTTTTTGTTTTATAGATCTCAATCTTAAAATCAGAAGTTTTACTGGACTTTTATCACTTCGGGTTGTAATAGAGAATTAAGGATGGAGATAAACTGAATTATTGCAACACTTAATAGGTTACAAGAAATCGCTTCAGTTTCTGCTTTATAATGAGCAATGTTAAAACTACAAATGGTTGATTTCTACCACTTCAGGTTTGAAAATCAACTCAGTGAAATTATGTTTCTTATGTTTGACTTTCTATATCCGGGCAAAAGTTGGTGGTAATCCATTATGTGGTTCTTGAGATTTTATTGCTACCCGGACGGAAGAACACATGAAGAGATAGTGCCAATAGAGCTATATAAGAGAAGATTGTTTAGCACACCAAAATCCTAAATAAATAATAAGAACATAAATCAGAATGAGAAATGTCTTTATATGTCATGCTTTGCCCCAGATTTATTAATTTTAAAGTCTGTTTCTGGAGATAATGGTCACCTACTGTACCATGGTATATCCAATCAGGATAATTGTTTGTAGCGTGTCAGTAATTATTATATAGCACAGATCGCAAGAGAATTTTCCTACACCTTGACCACTTCAAGATGGTTTTCCTGAAGAGTTGGTAGTTTTTAGCCCCTGGCGTATGTATGCGGGAAGTTACACTTTCAGTACAGTTTTCTCTCTCTCTCTCTCTCTCTCTCTCTCTCTCTCTCTCTCTCTCTCTCTATACATATATATATATATATATATATATATATATATATATATATATATATAGAGAGAGAGAGAGAGAGAGAGAGAGAGAGAGAGGTACTTTATTTCTCGGTAACTACTCATCGCATCTAAAGTAAATTTGATGGGCGACTAGCCTAGCTTCTAAGGAATAAAGATCTCAGAGATTTAACATGAATAGCCGTGTTTGATCAAGGACAGGCTCTGCTCGGCTTGCTTATGGTACTTTATTTCTCTGTACCTACTGGCCGGATCTGAATGAAATTTCGTGGGCAAATAACCTATCGTGTAAAAAATAAAGATCTCTACTTTGGTGGCCGAGTTTAGCCTAAGACAGGCTCGGCTAGGCAACAGATTTCGGTTCAACAGCTTTGCTTGCCGGGAGCAACTGAGTTCTGGCTTTGTTCCCCGAGTTACAATAGTAATATTGTTATGAATTAAATTACTAATGTAGGTTGTTTTGTTTTCCAAGATTGCGGAATTCTTCTTATTCATGAAAATTAACGTTTTTTTCTTCGTTTTACAATTAATGATCCTAATTTTATTAGTAGTTTTACATACTCGTATGCATGTTATGATGTAAACGCTCTCACTCAGACCTATTCAATTACATATTTTTTTCTTTATCCTTATCTGTTGATGACTAGTTTATTCAAAAACTTCCTCATAACTCTCTACTTTATTTTCCAAATAATCATAATAGTTGTTGAAGATTATTAATATGTAAAATAAATTTTTGTTTATTTTACAAGAAAAGAGTATAAAAATGAGGTAACTTCACAAGTTCGTCATTCCAGATTCACATCTTTCTCTGGACAACTTCCAAGAGGAAATACAAGAATGAAATTGGTAAGTACTTATTTTTACGCTAGTATGAATAGAGAAGTGAAATAAATGCCCCAAACATCTGGTAACTTTATATCTGTAGCTATCTGTAGAAACATAATATTTATTAGATACAAATTCATGAAAGTTTTTAAAGCAAAAACTGGCAAATAAACAATATAAGATTTTAAAACTACAGCATGACCTTAACTGTTATTCACTCCTCAATTGACTAGAGAAGCAATAGGTAATTGGTGTAAACTACACATTATGACGTTCTGAGTAAGACGTGGTTCTTAAATAATACACATTGTAAGAGAAGATTTTATGATGAATTAAAACATGGTAACATATTGTATTTAAGTAAGCTTAAAATGAAGAGAAAGTTACGCAGCAGATGAACATGTTTCCGTGGTTCAAAACTGGTGGTTAAGTGACCGCAATTACCAAAATGTGATTGAATTTTGAGGTAAATATTGAAGAATAGTTTTTCTTTATAGAAGAGGTTATAGAACATCTGATAAAGCGTATTACTACTGAATTTAGTGAATTATCATCCAACAATACTTTGCAATACTATATGTTCTTTTGTGCTAAAAAAAAAAAATGTGATTTGTTCCTTGAAAATGAAGGACACATTCAACACTTGATGAAGGTTAATATAATTTAATGTTCTAATGCAACTTATAATAATTTCATGGTTCCGTAGTTTATAAATAATTCATTTTAAATGCATTTTTGTCAAGTGAATGTTGGTCATCCCTCTATTGCGAAATCAAGTGTCAAGTTTGAATCAATAAATGTATACTAATTATAACTCACTTGTCAGTGGCATATCTCTCCACATTTATTTTCAATGTAAATCTAATTTGATCCAAAGTAAATCCAAGCTTCACACTAGTCAAGCATCACCAATATGTGTTACTACTCTAGTAGCATAATAGAGTTGAGTTGATTTTAGTTTAGCGTCCCTTTCAGCAGCGAGGCTATATGAGACGTGGACCTACTGATTAACGTGGAATCCGAACCACATGAGCTCCCGCCGGGAATCGAACCGGGGCCTCCCACGCCAAAGGCGCGTACGCTAACTGCTTAGCCACGGAGGAGCTCTCTAGTAGCATAATAGAATAGAAATATGCCTATATTATTGCTTATATATATATGCAAACAACTAAGTGAAATATTTTGAAACATAATATCAGTACTATGCTCTAAATGTATCTAGCTAACTACATTTATATTTTAGATGCAGATTATGTGGAAAACATTACACAGTCAGTTCCAAAATAAAGTTTTTCCTTATATGCTTTATTTCTCCAATATTTTAAAAATAGGTGGTGTTATTTCATTAAAAGAAATTATCAATTTAAATAAATATTATTTAATTTAGTTAATAAATCACTGTACTTTTATTAGTAAATAATTCACAAATTAACCTGTTCCACTTTGTTAGTTCTAGAAACTAAACCTTACTTTTATTATATAAGCCGACAAATAATTTCAAGATACGATAGATGTTCTAAATAATATTCCTTTATATAGGATAACACACAAAGTTATTCGAGAACATGTTTCGCTTGGGACGTACGTACAGAGTGCAAAGGCATCAAGTCACATACAATGTAAGAAAAATAGTTATAACATTTAATCGTTTAATTGCAGTACATAGGAAGTTTACACGCTCTTTTTAAACCTTATAAGAGCTATTTACAATATCTGAACCTAAATCTTTTAAGCGTTGAAACGAGCTTCAGATAGAGTAAATGAAATTGAAATGTGTTCACAATGGTCAAAAGTGTACTTGATTCTCTTATTCAGTAAACGAACCACTTCATAACGAAGCATTTCTACATAAAATGTTCAACCATTCCTAACATTGTGAGAATTTTACAATCCTCAGAATATCTTACAAAGTTAATAAAAGTTAAAGAAACTGTGTATTTTATGATATAAACTTGAACACAATATTTAATTTGGCTTACATACAAAAAAAAAATCACTTTGATGTTCTCATGCATTTAAAATTTGCGTTAACCGAAAATGAAATACCATTTTTATCAATTTAATGAAATTTAATGAAGTGTCTAAATAAGTGAAAGTAAAGGTTTGTGTAAAATTCAATTATTATTTAATGTACATTTATCTTCCTTAGATCTTTCTGGTAGCATTGGTAGCATTTTGCTATGCTTCGGAGGAAAGAACAAAAAGGGCTGGAACAGGAGGGCCATTCTCTACTGTGACACATTCTCAACACCCTACCGGAGTTTCGACAGCTACTAGAACCTATGGATCATCAATTCTTGCATCTCCTGTTACTGCTGGTCCTCTTGGTGCTGAAGTAGTTCCAAATACTCTTCTGAGACCAGGACCTATTGTAACTTCCTACAGAGCGTTTTCAACGGTCGGAGGCTTTTATGCTCCCAGATACAGCTGGACACGACTTGCTCCTTTGCTTATACAGTCATCTACTTTAGTGAGAATTCCTACTTTACCTCTTATCAGAAAAAATCCAATTGTTAGATATGCCCCTCGATTCCCAACCGTCTTCCTACCTTCTCCTTTGTTACCACGACCTGTTATTATTACAACCATTGTTCGTCCACTGAGAGGACTTTACTTACCTAAACCATCCTACATCGTTCGATACGCCCCTAGAGCACCTCTCATTCCTCTTTCAGCTTCTTTCCGAAACAGATGGTAGAAAGAGTTACTAACACATTGTATTTTCTGTTATGTATTTTATTTATTAAGTTTTACACTGTATCAAAAGTGAATTATGATTTTCTTTCTCTAGAAAGCTTTTGTAATAAATGTTTTAATGCAACAAAAAATATGTACATTACATTAAGTTTATTCCGAAACAATATACTTTTTCATAAAATACAGTTCCTAAGAAAATATTTATCCTAGGACAATAAGTTTTTAACTAATCAATTAAAAATGATAGTTTTAAGATAAACAAAATAACATTTGATTCTATGAATCAATCATCTGCAATTTCGTTTTCTAATATTATTTATAGTATTAGAAAATAACTATAAACTTTCCTGCAGACTTAGGTCGACCCAAGTGCTAGTTGTTAGACTTCCAACCTATGTTATGTTTGTTCTTCTGTCTGTTGACAGACATCAGAGCAAGAACGGTACGAGATATCGGGAAGCTATGTTTTTTAGTCAATTCAGTATCATGAGAATAAGTTCTCCCTCTTCCATTAACCTTTAATTCCAACCGAAAACTTTAATTACCCATTTCCAGTTCCAACGTTTCTCGCTGTAGAACAAAATCAGTAATACATAGCGACAATATATTTTTTTCCAATCGATTCAGCACTTTTATGATATTATTTTTAATCATCTGTAACACTCTACCATAAGCAAAAGTGGTTGAAATTCAGTAGTATTTCTGGTTTCAATACTGAATTCCATGGAGCCAGAATGGTAAGAGATATCGAAGAGCGTTTTTTTTTTTTTTTTTTTTGGCAATCGATTGCACGTTCTAAAAATGGGTTCCATTTGTTCCATTAAACTTCTATTCAAACCGAAATTGGTAGAAACCAACCATTTTCAATTTCAATGTTGATTGTCACAAAAGACACGCTTTTGCCTTTCAGTTCTTTGAGTGTGTTCAGAGAACATCCCATTACCACCCACAACTCTCTACGAAAGCAGAAGTGGTTGAAATTTACTATTATTTTCGGTTTCAATATAGGCTTTCATAGAAGAAGAACGGTAAGAGAAATCAAAACAAAACTATTTTTAACACAGATTGAGCTTCCTAAGAATGAGTTTTCTCTCGACTCTCCAGTTGAAATGTGAATTTTGAGTTAGTAGATTCAGTACCCAAGAATGTTTCACGTCTGATGTTATTATTTTCATTGCAACCGGAAGCAATATATATTAATCACTACTTCCATTTTTATTATTAATCCTTATAGAGCAAACACAGGAAGAACTAGAGAGTAATGATTTTTTGATATGGGTTCAATGTCCGAGAACATGTTTCTTCTTTGATAAAATTCCTGTGTTGCAACCAGTTTGAGTATTGAATTTACGTAGTTTGGAAGTGCACCGTAGTTTCGCAGTGTAAAACGAAAGTCATTTATTATTCAAAAGATCATTTTAAGTGGTCCAACCGTTTTTCTGTTTCAGCCATTCACTTTTTTAAAATAGAAAATTTAAAATGAATATCGTAATTATAGAAACTGACCTCTTCCCACGCTCAAAAGTAGAATTTTCGAAAACACTTGGACATTAATAAGAAGTGTATATACCGAGTTTGATCTGCTCAACTTGAGAGACGCGTAAGATACCTTAGTTCAAGTAAAATGTTGAATTCATTGCTTCTCCTTACGATTATTTTACGGAATGAAAGTTACATGGTAAAAAGTACCGAGCAAGTAATGTTTAGAAATACATAGCGTAATTTACGGAGTTACTGAGATGAAAAGTTACACTGAGATGCAGTTTAAGTCCTAGATTAGTCCCCATTAGCACTCTCTAAGAGGGAGAAATGGTGACATGTAAAAATAATCGATAACTACCAACATTAATATTCGATTCCTCCATTCCCGATCCCCCCAATAACTAGAACGTGGAGTGAAGTTGGTACAACTTTCTCTCGATGACATATACTGATTCCCATTTGTTACATTATGACTATTCACACATTCCGCAAGGTAAGACGTAGCCGAAGGTTATTATTGGCTTTGCAGACCAACGCTGGGGGTTTCAGGAGTCTTAAACAGGGTTAGGATAACCAGAACATTTCCCCAGCATAATTGTACAGAATAAATATCAATTTACATGGTTTCATACTGTTTTCAAAAATTACAGTACTTTTACCAAATTACTGCAAAATCCAACTATTTTTTCCCGTAAATGCATAACCTACTTTTGATCGCATTGAGTTTCAATAATTTTGAACTTTGCGATTTTCCGTTAATCCATTGATAAGTTTACATAATAAAAGTTTGCATGGTATCTGTTCTAGTAGATAACTACATTTCCGCAATAACAATTATTTTCTTAGTGATGATAAATAAAAACCAAATAATAAAAGCAGTCCGTGTTCTGCTTTCGTGTCCATGAAACAGCTGGCGTACTGCCGTAACATAGTATAAAAACCCCTGGAACCGCCAGTGGGGATAAAGAAATGTCTATCAGAACATCATATATTACTTTGTCTCGAGTCTAAAGGCTTGAAGACATCTTATTCTAACCAGCGTTTCTTTACGAAAGGATCTCATTTAGGTACTTAAAAATGTTCAGAGGTTCCGAAAGGCTCTAAGACACATTCACTAATATTGTTAGTGACTTGAGCGGTTCCGTCTTTAGACTCGAGACCTGATTCTAGGCATGATAGCAGCTCAAGCACGATATTAGTTTTGCGTCAACTGACGAAGGAGAGAATATTTGTAATTCGAACTCTAAAGTCGAAAGGTCATTGGTACTTAGTCACCTGCAACAAAAGAACGATTACGGAAAATTGCATTGATTCAAGACAAAATCAAGATCATTCTACAGAGAAAATGGTTGTGAATGATTTATGTGATTTCCTGAGGAAGTGCTATCGAAAAGAACAAGACCCATGCTTAAAACTCGTTTTCGATAATTGTAACAAACATTCACGAAATTACAATCCTGATTGTGGTGGTTTTGTTATGATGTTCTGTAAAGTAATATATCAAATCCTGCATGTTTAAAAAACTGTGGTAATGGTTGCAGATATCTCCGAACTTCGTGCTTTGCTAGCTTACGAAATAATTTCTGTAAATGATTTTCCAACATCTTAACTTGAGAGATTAATACAATAACGCTCTCTTTATCATACAGAAGTTTTTCAATATAAAAATGACTTTATATATAACTTCCAGAAAATATACAGGGTGTTTCAAAACAACACCGAGAACGTTTGCAAGGTGATTCCTGACACCAAGATAAGACAAAAAGTATAGACCAGCCTCGGTGCACAACCTCGGTGCACTAGTATGTGCTCTATCCAAATATCCAAGTTTCAAAACCCTGTTGTACTTCCTCAACCATTTTTATAGAGGTAGTTGGTGAGTACTTCAAATTATATGCCCGTAGCCGATCTCCCTCTATAAAAATTGTTGTGTGAGTATCCCAGGATTCTGAAACATGTATTTTTGGATAGTCTGCATATTAGTTCCTAAGTGAAGTCTTGACCTGACTACGGTAGGTCCCATAGTTTTGGAGCTATGGATCTTTAAAGTTCATTTTGTTATGTTTTCGGTGACCTATAACTCGGAAAGGAAGCATTTGAGCACCCAGGTTGGTCTATACTTTTTGCCTTGTCTTGGTGTCAGGAGTCGGCTCCCAAACGTTGTCAGTGTTGTTTTGAA
Organism: Thermobia domestica; assembly: GCF_964235325.1. Lineage (NCBI taxonomy): Eukaryota > Metazoa > Arthropoda > Insecta > Zygentoma > Lepismatidae > Thermobia > Thermobia domestica. Next base: position 136,210,523 of record NC_137462.1, on the reverse strand, counting down.
ATACCCTGTAATAAATTTTGATTTCGTTTCTAATTGTTATTTTATTTGGAAAATATGCCATATGTGATATTGATATGTACCATGATAATGCAGTCGAATCTCACCTGGCAGAATACGTACTAGTCACATGTTTCTCGAATCTAGTATTAATTCTATATATTTTTGTACACAGTTAATCAATCAACAATATAAATGTTTATATCATTTGATTCATACGATTCATAAACTTAATTAATGACGTCGGATTCATGAAATAAATAAAATGATTTCTTTCATTTGTGTTCAAGAAAATTGATAAAAGGGTAGTATCGGAATAAGGAGATAAATTACACTTCGTTAGTCAATTTCAACCTCACATTTTTGCTGTACTAAGGAAATTAAAGTTATCACACATTCCTGAATATTACCATATAGTAATTACGTATCACGAGTATGGTACAGTTATTACGAGTTTACTTCATTATGCATAATAGTTTATTTTAATTGCAAATTCTTATGTAACGAACGTTAACTTCATCTTTTTCTTTGATATAGCACTGAGGTCATCTACTATTTAAATGACATTTTTATGATAATTTTCCCTCTCTTTTTAGTAACTTTCCCTAGGCATCTAGCTCCTTTCCTGATTATGGTTCATTCAGTAAGAAAATTTTCTTGTATACCTTTACGCTCGCTCCACTCCATAACATACTGCATACGATTCATTTCAATATAGTGAATTGTTTAAGTGATACGAGATCTCCAGCACATTATACATACAGTATATATATTCGAAGTGTATCTATTGTTGCTCATTACTCTGGTAGTAGATCATGCACGTGTACCGAGTAAAAGTAATGACTTTCGTAAGTATAAATTTTGAAATATCGATTTATTATTATTATTATTATTACTATTACTATTATTATTATTATTATTATTATTAGTAGTAGTAGTAGTAGTAGTAGTAGTAGGAGGAGGAGGAGGAGGAGGAGGAGGAGGAGTAGAAGTAATAGTATTAATAGTAGTAATATAATAATAATCTAGTAATATTATTTATACTATTAATATTTAACACACTAGTATACTAGTAGTAGTACTAGTAACATTTAAGATAGTAGTACTAGTTGTTATTAAGTTTAGTAGTGTTTGAAATATCTTAAAACTTTAAATGTGTTTAGGAAATTATTGTGATGAAAGGTAAAGCGAAAGATAAAGAAGAACACTGTACTTTTATTAGATTGAAAAACTTTTAATAGATTTCTCGCAAATACGTGGTAAAATGTTCTGTAGTAAAACTGAAAACACATACTAAATTTTTATCTAACATTAATGCAAATCCGGATCAGTATTGGAATTGACAGGAAATTGCTTTGAACTATGACCCCTTTCAAATTTATTAGTGGTTTAAACCACAGAGAATCAGTTCAGAAATTCGAAATTATTTCACAATTAGAGTAGTATTTTGTTACTTCTCTTAACTTTGAAATTAAACGAAAATCTAAGGTAATGTACTGCCCTATCGTAGCAAAATTTGAATCGCACGAGACTTTCTATGTGGGGTCGCTATTACGATTTTCAGTTCGGGTACTTATCTGCTATAAAAATCCGATGATTTGTATCATATTTTAAACAGAGTATCCTGTCTCATGTCCGCGCGTTGCTGGAAAGTGACCTTAAATTTAAATCAATCAACTAAGCAATGGCAAGCCTTTCACACTCAGGTAGAAGATTAACTTTGGATTAAAATAACATGATTAAAAAGTATATAAGAAAAATATATTTCTTTTAAAAAAACTAGACAAAATAACGGTGGTGTTGCTACATACAGATCCTTGTCAATTTAATAGAAACACCTGAAGTTGGAAATGAGTCAGACATCTGAGTTGATAACACTCAGGCGGAGACCCAGAGCAGGATTGTTAGTATTGATGTGTTAGGTGAACTCCGTACTACGAGAGAAGCAGTAGAAAAGCAGTGTTTAGTGAACTAAGCAGACAGTTCTAATATAAGAGGGTGACCTCACTGACTTTCAAAAGGGCACATTATTGGCGCTTGATTAGGTAGTGTGAGTGTAACGAAAGTGGAAAGTGTGTTTTTTGTGTCCCGAAAGTCAGTGTTTATCGTGACGGCGGCTTTCAAAGCTCACCGCAAAGCCACATCGGCTAAGAGGAAATATTAGGGTGAAGAAAACCCTCAATGACAGGCAACCCGAGCAGTAAAGCACAGAAACTTCGTGTGACTGCGGTGTAAGTCACTGTGATTCTCAAGCAGCACTTCCTACAGCACGTATCAACAATGACACTTAGCCTGAAGTTACACGATATGACTATAAGTGGTATGATTACACAGACGAAATCACAGCTAACGTATCATAACGCTTTAGTACTACGCTAATTGTACCGCGAATATGCAACATGAACTGCTGATAACTGGTAGTGTGTGATATGGTCAAATGAGTTATCTTTCACCTTATTTCAAGCCATAAGTAGTATTTGTGTATGGTGGAAGCCCAAACGAGCGTATGATTTACAGGGTCTCCATTCAACCGTGAAACATATCAACAGCTCTTGATGCTGCGGGCCACAATACCTGATTTTCCATGAGTCCGTGCTGATATGTACCGGTCACGTCATTTCGCATGATTATGTCGACATTTTAAGGGATCATGTGTAGCATATAATCCAGATATTGTTCAGGCAATTACGTCACGTTTCAGAATGATAACGCAACATTTCACACAGCTAGAGCTGTTGTGGCGTGGTTTGAAGAACATCAGGTTCAAGTTGAACACCTGCTTGACATTTCCAATCCCTGGATTTGAACATATTTGAACATCTGTAGCCCATTAAGGGGACACGAATCTGGCGCAGATTTTCTCCTCTATTCTCACTTTCACGGAACTTAGCGTGGACTGCTCGCCGAATGGTGTAATACTATTCGTGACTTCTGTGACTGCATTCCACTTTGTTTCAGAGCTGTTCTAAGGGTGAAAGATGGTTCGTTGCCATATTAATCTGGTAGTTGCACATTTTTAAGTAAAATTTCTATTAAATTTTTAAGGATTTGTATATAAAGAAAACGAAAGTATTGAAAATCAGAATATATTTAATAGTAAAATTCACTGACAAAGAAAAATTTATTTGATTTGGTATAATTTTAGCATCCCGTTCAGCAGCGAGGCTATATGAAATGTGGACGTACAGTTTAAAGTAGGATCAGAAAAACATGAGTTCCCGCTGGGAATCGAACCCGGCTCTCTCACGACAAAGGTGCATACGCTACCCGCTTAGCCACGAGGGAGCTGGACAAAGAAAAATGTTAAATACAATACTGAAAATCGCTGTGGGCCACTAAGAAATGCACTAGGAGAAGGTAAATATTTCTAGCTCTAATGCATCAATAATAAAATATGTAAAGAAAAAGCTTCTTTTTTTTTAAATCATACGTTTACATTCGAAAGCAGGTACCATGTAATTGTTTTCGTTTAACAACTTTATATATATATATATATATATATATATATATATATATATATATATATATATATATATATATATATATATATATGTAAATCTGGATCATATTTATAATTAATTTATTACTCACAAAATGCAAAATAACTATAAATTTTAGTTGTTACATTTGCCAATATTGGATATGCTGATCAGCATCATCCAGTAAACGTATATTATTTGATCACATGTCAAATTCCCTCCCCTCCCCTCAAAAGAATGAGAAAGGCTGAATTTAAAATATCAGCTATAAAAAGACTAGACATAGACCGATGATTTCAATACTATTGGACTAATTTCGTTAAACACTAATTTTTTCACCATTTCTCCGGACTTGTTTTGCCTCTCTGACTGTAGACTCAATGAAAATGTTTATGGAATCTATATAACATAACATACTTTAGGTTTACTTCATATGTTGATACTTCATTGATACATGCATTCATAGGGACCTACTACTTTGTGAGGCTTAAGGCAAGCAAGTCCTTAGTGACCGTTCGACAGTGCCATGACACAATATCAAAAGTAAAAGTGTCAACGACAGAACGTCACCAGTCAAAATATTTACAAGCAAATATATAATGCTTCTGGATTTCTGTTTACAAGTTCCAATATTGTAGGGAACTGCTAAACACAAATGACGTCGTCTTTTTTACAATTATTCCTAAGAATGATGAAGTAGTACTAGTATTTTAATAGCTTTTCTTAGCTTCCTGGTTGCCATGAATTTATTATTTATTTTGAATACTTTTATTTCGAAATAGTAATTATTCATCTCCTTGTTAGTCATTTTGTGTAATATGGCATCAAAACTAACAATTTCTTTGATTAAATTTGAAACATTATCACGAAAATTGGCATTTACATTTTCTCTATGACTACTGAAAGCTAAATTGTGTAATGCAAGTAACTTAACAATGACCAATCGTCTCTCTAAAATATATTTCCAACAATTTTCTATACCAATTCGGATCTGGGATAGGCAGATGATAGTTGTTCGTTTAAGTTCCAATCGTTATCGAGATCTCCTCTGCGTACACTCTTTCTGACTGTGACTTATTGTGCCTTTTTCTCGTAATACTTCACTCATTCTTCCACATACTTTACCTCAAGCATTCTCCCAACCAAACCAAGACTTTGAGGTAAAAAAAAAAAAAAATAAATAAATAAATAAACGAACGACAAGCAAACCGATATACAGAAGTTGTAAATTCGAAATATAAGAATTTGCATCTATCCTTTGTTTCGTCGTTAGCCACAATTCTCGTGTAAAAAATGCCATCTTCACTAAAATGCCATCCACCTTCATTTTAGAGATTTTTTAAAAAATTGTGTGTCGAACACGACGTTTAGTAACAATCGTATTCTATTTTATGTCAGATATGAGTATCTCCAGGGACCATATTACTGGATCACTTTTAAGTGTTTGGTGAATTTTAATTGGACCGTTGACAGAGAAGAAACCGTTGACGATATCGAAGGTGCTAATTCAGTGGAAATCAGTGACAGTGTTGTATCCTATCTTCTTTCCTAAAATCTTTAGGTGATACCTAGGTCACACCCGATTCCAATTTGAGCCCGATTTTTTTTCAAATACCTTTGTCATAGACCCACGAAGATATTATGCTCGTTCTTTCTTTTCTCCCCTTCCATACGTCTTGTCCAAGTGTTGCGATCACGCGGAGACATTTTGCGAAGTCATAGACTCACAACGTAGAATTTTAAGTTTCTAATAACAATCCAAATTTTAACTCAGCTTTTGGAGCTAACACAAAATGATAACTGGGTGCATAACATTTCTTCAATAAGTGCCTTTATTCACTAACTACACCAGTAATGTTCCTTTACATGTTAACTTTGTTACGTGATAATTATATTGTAGTGCAGAGATCACACGATAAATTGAAGGAAAACTGAACTCAGTAACTGTAGAAAGGCTTGACTATTCTGGGATTTTGTAAACTTCGAAATTTTATTTATAATTGTTGTCCATAAATGTTTCCTTTTTTAAAAAATTCAAGAATAGAACTTTAAAGTGCGGGTCCCCGTGCAGTTATCAGGTTCGTCCTACGTAAAGGCCGCTCTTTCATGCATGACGCTGTCTCATGGTTTACATATTGAAATCATTCCATTAAACGTACTGTACCTTCTAAACCTGCTTCGGGTCTTGAACTATTGTGTTTTCTACTCCTAGCCTTATCTAGTATTTCCCACGATACTAGACTTTTGGTAGTGTTTCGAAACAGTGTAGTATTGTCTCGAAACAGTGTAGTAAAAGTGCAATCTCGTCTCAGAAAGTATATTTGTTACTATTGGAAGAGTTTTTTTTTTTTCACCTGTCACGAAAATTCAGTCTCGTGGTGCACTTTTTCATGGACAACACTAACCCTACCTCCAGAGTGGAGAGTCTGAATGGAAAGTGAGGAATACATATGGTTGAATTTAAAACATAATCTATGGGAGAATTAGATTAGAATCTAATAGAACTGCTTTAGAGCTCATGCACTCTCTAGATATGAGTAAGCAAAATTCCTTAAAGTGATTTTTACATTTTGAATATCAACATTTCATTTCAGTAAATATTTTTTCCAGTAGTCCCATCTATAATGATACATATTTGGATTAATATTAATTTTAAGATTAAGATCAACTATATCAATATCTCTTGTTTTAAATTTATTCAAACATTTAAACAAGGCGTGGTGTATTATATTTTCTATTTAATGTTTCCAGAAACTGCTAATACGTGCGCATCTTACACAAATTTGTTTTCGTTATCTTGGTTATCTTTAGTTCTGTATTTTCTTCATTAAAACTTAACGGTTTTGAATGCTTGCGACATCATTGACTTGTAGCCGATTAATTTATATGGGAGAGTTATGTTTTTTTCTTTAAAATGAACTGTCATTTTAACGATTTCGTCTGACAGATCTCCTTTATAAATCAATTTAAAAATATGTTACTTACTTCTTTGAAATTCAGTTTCTTTATACAGAGTGTACCAAGGACTTCACAACTTTAAAAACCCATATTGATTAATTCATTTATCTTACACACACAGTTTCCGTGTCATTTTGGAGCAAACTACGTCACGTTTCGGCTCACGTAGTTACTGCTTCAGAAATAATTCACCGCAAACGATAGCGGCAATTGCAGCAAACGCTGCTGTCTTTACTGGTCCCGAGATTTTCTTTGACTTGAATAATCCAAGTCTGCAACAACTTTGCAACTGTCTATTGAAACTGGATGTTCGGTAAGAGACAACAAATCTTCAGGTCGTCCCCGTACGTCTGGAGATGTTGTAGAGCAAGTGAGACAAAGTTTTGTGGACAGTCCTACAAAATCAACCCGGTATGCTTCTCGACAGCTGGGCGTCCCTCACATGACAGTTTGGTGTGTGTTTCGAAAAGGGTTGCATCTCAGACCATACAAATTGCAAATGATGCAAAAATTAAACGTCACAATTGAAATGCTGCAGTGGGTGCCACATCACCAATGAAAGCCATATTGAACCTTTTAATGCATAAGTTAAAGAAACTTGATGCATTTTGCTACGAAGTGACGGCAAAACCATGTCTGTAAGATAGGTAAATAAATCAATGTGAGTTTTCAAAGTTGTGAAGTCCTTCTTGTTACACCCAGTATATGTAATTTTAATAATTATTAACCAATGTAGTTAATTTAATTTTATATTTCTATTCGTTTCGCAAACCTACGTGATATTTAAGTAGACTTGAATTACTTCATTAAATTTCCAGTTCAATAAAAAAAACAGAAAAGTAATTTTCGATTTAAATAAGGGAGCAAAAAGTCAAAAGTGGTATGGCTACTAATAAATTAATACAATTCTGAAACAATACACGTAAATATGTAATTTTATGAAATGCAGTTACTTGAAGCATATATTAAATAGGTATATTTCACATATGTTTCTATTGTGCAATTGTCTGCCGAAATCTCACTAAGGTGTCAAGTATTCTCTTTTACAAAATCTTTATGCTGTCCTCATACAAAACCACATTTATGGTTATGATAATGTTTCATTACAGGTATTTATATTACATAATCTTGTTTTATTGGAAACTTTTCAACTGTATTTAGATAAGTTTAATCTCTTTTCAGGTGATTTTTCTGACTATTTTATCCACTGAAACGGCCCCTGATGTTAGACCTTGGCACCATAGATTTCGAACACGGACTACGACAACACCAACAACTACGACAACGTTACTTCCACCTACGACAAGTGATACAACCCCAACACCAGTTGATTCAACAACAAGTAATAGATTTCTAACGCCAATTACTACAACAGAAACAACGTTACATCAACCTATAACTACCCGTATATTCCAATTCGATCCAAGAACAAGAAGTGAAACCGCAACAGCAGTGGATATAGCGACAATAAGTGGAACCGAGACTACTTTTGATCCAACGATAATATGCACAACATTGGTGAATCCAAAGACAGTAAGTACACACACAACATCAGTGGATTCAACGACAGTAAGTACACTTACAACATCAGTGGATTCAACGACAGTAAGTACACTCACAACATCAGAGGATCCAACGACAATAAGTACACTCACAACATCAGGGGATCCAACGACAATAAGTACACTCACAACATCAGTGGATCCAACAACAATAAACACACTCACAATATCAGGGGATCCAACGACCATAAATACACTCACAACATTAGGGGATCCAACGACAATACGTACACCCACAGCATCAGAAGATCCAAAAACAATATGTACAACCTACAGATCATTGAATCCAATAGGAATCAGAACAACCACCAGATCAGAAGATTCAACGACCATTAGTAAAACCATAACATCGTATGATGCAAAGCCTATCACTGCAACGACATCACTACATCCTACGGGACTATATGGAGTAAGCAGGACTTATGGGGCTACATCATTTATTACAGCCCCATTACCTAATATATCTGCAGTAACCAGGACTGATAAAGCAACATCCCTTATTGCAACCCCATTACCAAACAATCATATTGAATATCCAACAATTCCAATAGCATTAACTTCCCCATTAACTGCACTTCTATATGCAAACTCTAATTTCGATTCAGAAATCGATACACGGTACGCTCCGGAATATGATAATTCTCTAGCAGCTGCACCAATTGTTCTAGCAGCTCCTCTTCCAGTTCGGCCACCCACACAAGAAGGTAACAGAGCGAGGACTGTACTGAAGTACACATCTAGATACGCACCTAATTTTGTAAATACAAGTTTTACGTCACCTGTTCTTGATAAACCAGTTGTTGCCACATCCTTAGTATATCCTTTAAGAGGATTATATGGTTCTAGTTCTTCTACATACTTAATACGTTATGCAGCAACCGCGCCAATAATTAAAAGACCTCTTCTGATTAAGCCACTTCCAACACGAGTATTTTTCAGGCTATATGGAAAGTGGTAAGAAGTGAAATATATTAATAATTTTCATGGAATGTAAATGTTGTTAATTGTTGAAGGCATTAAATATAACTATTTATTTATTTTTTGTGAGTTTTAAAAAACATTTTATAGTTAAAAAATGTTGTTTATATAAATGAAATAAAAATCTTTTAAAAAGGTGTGTTACTTTTACTCCTCCATTTTAATGTAATACTACTACTGGTCTTCACAGCCAAAAAAGGCTATTGAAGTTGAGTTAAGCATAGTATAAGATTTATAAGAATAGGGTCATAGAAGTACGAATGCCATATGTTCGTACTACACGGAGCAAACCCTTGAGCGCAATCTGTAAGGGCAATCGAGACGAAAATCTTTATGAGAAGACGAGTTGAATAATGAGACACAAGAGCGACGTTACGTTAATGTGATTTGTAGATGTTTGGGGGTTAAATATAAGAAGAAGAAAAGTATAAGCAAAAATATTGGTTGACTTGAACGAAAGCTCTACAATAGCAGAAAATAATAGGCCTATTAAAACGCTTAAAACCAGAAATTAATTTATTACTATTATCTAACGAAAATTTGTCTAAAGTCTGTGCCAAGAGAAACAAATCAATGACTCATAAAATTACCATGCAAGCTAACTTTTATTAGGCTGTAATTTGTTTGACTTGGTTCATACTTCCAAAATTTTCATTTGTAATAGTAATGAACTATTTTCTACTTTTGAGTGTTTCATTATTATTATTATTATTATTGCTTTTTATTGCTTTCTAGTGCTTTTATTATTACCTGATCTTTAGAGCTTTTGTTAAAATCGGTTAATATTGTATCTTTAAGGTTTTCTGTTCTGCTCTTTTTTGGGTTTTTGAAGTTGGTTATCTTTGTTTTAAGTTTATTTTCTAACTTTCTCGTTATCCCAGTACTTTATGTATATATCCAAACTAAAGACAGAACATTAACTTCCTATAAGATAGAGCACTCTATGAAACATGATCAACTGTATATATATTAGATATACGGTTACGGAACGCAATGTTTTAAGCAAGATTTAGTAGAAAACCCTGAAGAAACGAGTTAAATAATGAGACACAAGAGAGATTTCACGTTAAAATGATTTGTAGAAATTAAGGCTAACATGTTTGGGAGTTTAATGTAAGAAGATGAAAAGTTTCAAAAAACATTAGCTTACTTCAACTACAGCTTTAAAAAAAAAAGCAGAAAATAATATTAAAGCGCTTAAAACCAGAAATTAATTTATTGCTATTACCTTTGAAAATTTGTTTAAAAGTCTGTGCTAAGGGAAACAAATCTATGTCTCGTAAAATTACGATTCAAGTTAACTTTATATTAGGCATTAATTTGTTTGGCTTGAATCATATTTGAAATAAATTTTCATTTGAAATAGTAATGAATTATTTTCTATGTTTAAGTGTTATATTATTATTATTTCTTTTAAGTGCTCTTATTATTTTCTCTGTTTTAGAGCTGTTGCTAAAATCGATTAATATTGTTTTTTTTTTAGTTTTATTTTCTGCTCTTTATTGTGTTTTTGAAATCGGCTCTTTTTATTTTAAGTTTTTTCGTTACCTCACTAGTTTAGTTAGATATCTAAACTAAAGATTGGATATTAACTTCCTATAAGACATGATAAAGTGACAGGGTTATTACAAATGATTAACCAAATTTCATAAATTCACTGTAGCTTCATATTGGACATTGGACAAAGTGTCACAAAACTTTGCAGACATATTGAAAGTCATTAAGTTTTGTTGTGTTGCAGGTTTGGTTTTGATTACTGCTACGAGAGAGCAGCAGTGAACATTTATTCAAGATGGCAAAAGGCGCAGAGAAAGCTTATCCATCGGTTTTTCAATCTCCTGTTTAAAAATTCACGAACATCGAGATGGCCGTGGAGTTAGGTTAGTTTAGGTTTGATGGATCTTTGGCAGTTTCTATATCTTTGTTAAACTTCAATCGATAGTATCATTGCACTGTTACGACAGACCGATGTGAATGAAATCGATCACAACATAAGCTTTCTCTGCACCTATCGCCATCTTCAGTAAATGTTCATCGCTGCTCTATCGTGGCAGAAATCAAATGCCAACTTGAACACAAAAGCACTTTTCAAGTTTTACAATAAGTCTGCAAAGTTGTGTGACTATATGTATAATAATAAAGCAGTATGAAATTGGCTCAATCATTTATAATAATTCGGTATATATGCTCGGTATACACCTTACTAAACTGTAAGTGTGATCATACATACTATATTAACACCTCTACGTGATTTCCATGGTCTAACTCCTAAGAGTGTTATCGTATAGTGATATAAAGAAATATAACTATATGAAACCTTCGGGAAGGCATATTCTATAAAATAATAATAATAATAATAATAATTATGGTGCATCTAATGGTAGTTATTCGTGAACATAACCACAATGGAAGCAGTTAATTGCAATGTTAATACAGCCAAATGTTTTGGAGGTTTATGGTATAGCTCCGAAGACTATTATCACACCCTTACAAAATTTATATGAAACCATTACGAATGCATTCTCTTACTCAAAAGGTAAATCAACAAAATTTGTTCACTTCTCACGAAGTGAATATATGAATACAAAAGTTAGCTAATCACAATTTTCACACGGCACTCTTAAGAGGTTTCATAGTTTAGCTCCGGAGACCATCATTACCTTCTGATGGAATTTATATACGACCACCACGAAAGAATAATCAAAATAGGTGCACATTGAGAATATCTAAGCCACCACATTATAGCTACAAATACAGCTTTTCTTTATTTTGGAACAGACTCCCTTTGTTATAATGATATTTATACACTTCTTTCACCTTTAGTTGAGCGCATAGAAAATTTGTCTGAGTACATAATATAAATACTCTTTAAAAATCGTATCTCACAACATCCTTTACAATGTTTCCACTGTTTACTGTACATAATTTGCAATTGGTCACTCAGACCATTGCTACAACTATTCATAGCTTAATAATACTATACCTCAACTTATATATATATATATATATATATATATATATATATATATATATATATATATATATATATATATATACCTTAATACTATAAGGATCGTATTATATTGCATCATTATTGTTTTACTATATTTTCACAAGGGAAATGCTTTCGTGGTGTCGTCACCATAGAGGTTAGGAGTTGAAGAAATATATAGTGAACAAAGATAGACCGACATTAGGCTACCGAAAGAGAATCATAAACAAGAGCAATGCTTGAGAATTTTTCTTTACCCTCGTTGCCAATTCTCAGAACTAGACACCGTAATAATACAAATACAATTTGATAAAAGGGGTAACTTATTTTTGTTTTAAATTATATAGGCAAAGATTGGATCGTGTAAGTATTATCTTTCCTACGTTTTCTGAGGTTCACAAGGAAAGAAACAAAACAACAAACAAGCAAATGTTTGAAGAGTTCAAGCCTTTGTTGAGTTTCTGTTGCCGTGACGTCAGTGGCACATCTTTGCATTCTTTGAAGTTTTGTATCACCGTAACTAAGAAATACTTTCTGAGTTTCTCTTTTTCATTTTTGCATGTCTTTTATTGAAACATAATTATACGAGAAAATGTTATCATTAAATTACAACTATTGGTCAGAAAGGACATATCATTTTGGTGAGGTCTGTAAACATATTTTCCACTCGAGATGTGATTAAAGAAACAGCATAAATATTTCATTATTAACAGAAACAGAGTTCCGTTGTCTGAAGCAAAGATGTATTAAGAGATCATTACGAGAACAAAGATACATACGGCTCTATTCAGTTTATTATTTATGTTTCCTTATTAGATTCATTTACAGTATGTCACAAACACCTCAATTTAAAACAAAACCACAATATATGAAACATACTTGTGGTAAAATTAACATCAGGTTGCTGGATTCGTGAGGTAGGATCGTGGTAGACATATTCAGTGCAGAAAGGGGTCAAAACAAGGACCCGTAGAAAGGCATAAAAGGAAACATGTGAGAACTCCCGTATTTACGCCACAGTGCTATTCGTACATTTGTACACAGGTTTACATTTCATACACTAAGAAGAGACGCAAACAGCAGTAGAATACGAGCAGAGCTAGTGTGACGTACACAGAAAAGCGCATATTAAGTGCTGGCGTTAAGTGTGGTGTACACAGATCGATAAAACTTTCAAAAATCGGGAAGAGTAAAGAGCTCAGAGAGAAAGTCTAAGAAGCAATCGTAAAGTTAGCATTAAGAAAATGGTCTTTAAGAAAAATAGAACAACTAATAGGAAAAAAGCACACAACAGTTCAATATGTAGTAAACAAGTTTAAGTATAGTGTTTCAGTGAGAAATGAAACAAGAAATTAGAATAATAGGAAGTTAAGTGGGAAGGACGAGAGAATGATCTTCTGCAAGTGAAGGCAAATCCCGATTAAGTGCTCCAAAAGTCCAAAAGATAATAGAACGTGGTGCAGGTAAGAAAGTAAGTATTAAGACTATTTGTCGAGTGCTGCACAAATACGGCTACCATGGCCAAAGGCCATTCATAAATCATAAGAACCGCACCTTCTACTTTAGTTTACTAAAGAATATGTAAACAAGAACCAAGAATTTTCGAACGATGTCTTATGGTCAGATGGTAATATAATTAATCTCTTTGGGTCCAATGGGGTTCACACGGTGTGGCAAAACCCCGATTCGGACAACAATGTTGTCAATACGATATCCACCGTAAAATTTGGAGGCGATTCTATTATTCTTTGGGGATGCATGTTGGCAAAATAGGTTAGTAAATTCAGTGTATTGATAATACACTGAACAATATTATGTACCTTGATACTCTTTGGATAATATTAAGCAAAGTGCATAAATATGGGAAATGCCACTAACTTATATTTTCAAATGTTTTCACGATCCAAAACATACAACAGGTATAAATAAGGACCGTTTAATTTGGAACGTATCCAAACAATTACACATCCCTCCCCAATCCGTTGACCTTAACCCTATAGAACATGTATAGACTTATCTGAAACCTAGGACGATTCAGAGTGGAAACGATTCGTCAGAAGAAAACTTAAAACGGAGGGTGATGGAAGAATGGGTCAAGATAAACCGTGCCACTTATATTACTCTTGTCAATTCTATGCAATGGCGATGTACATCAGTTGTTAAAGATAAAGGCTACGCTACAACGTGTTAGTTATTTTATTCTTTCATATAATTCTTCCTTACGTGTAATTTTTATATTTAACAGTAAGAATAACAGTGTGGCGAAATATTGCACATCTGCATTTAATTACTCACGCATTTTATATGATATCGATTTTTAGATTGTTTGTTTGTATCTGCAATTACAGACAAGTGTTTCGGAGGTATTTATGTTCAAGAAGAAGTACATTTCCTTCATTTGTTTACGCGTACCTCTGTACTTTCTTTACGATCACCACATGTACGAATACGAATGTGACATACTGTATACGAGGTGCCGCCTAAAATACCCGAGAATATATTTTTGCCGGGCAAACCAGTAGCAGTACGACATTCCGCCGCTATATATCTCGAGGTACATGTATTACCTACTGCACCACAAAGTTGAGTCACCTTTGGTGCATTCAGTTGTGAGTTGCAGTTGTGCGTGTTAGAACGTGTTTCAGTGCTTCTGAGATTGCATCACGTACTGTGTCAAGTTGAAGAAAACTGCAGCCGAAACCCGCCGCATGCTGAAAGAGGCATTTGGTGAGAGTGCACTAATCTAAGCAAGAACATTTTAGTGCTTCAAGCGTTTCAAAGAAGGCTGCAAATCTATGGAAGATGACAAACATTTTAGTCGACCGTCAACATGTACTACACCGGAAATGATCATAAAAGTGTGTGATGTGATTCGCGAAGACGGAAGACAGACAATTCACGATGTTTGTAACAGACTTGGACTGTCGTACTGTACATGCCAAAGAATTCTATCCGATGAACTGAACATGAGACGAATTGAAGCGAAGTTTGTCTCTCGCCTTCTCAACATCGACCACAAAAAACCTCTGGATTCAGACATGGACTGAGCTGCAACAAAGAGTTGGAGAGGTTCAAACTTTTAATCCAGAGTCATTACAGGTGATGAGTCTTGGGTTTCTGGTTATGACCCGGAAACGAAGCGGTAATCATCAAGTGGAAGACGCCACCCTCTCCAAGGCTGAGAAAAGCTCTACAGCTTCGCAGCAGCATCATTTGTTTCGGACATTCAAGGACTTGTACATAGGGAGTTTGTTGCACTTGATCATAGTGTTAACGGGGAGTTTTATTGTGAGGCTTTGAAGAGACTGAGGGAAAATGTTCCACACAAACGACCAGAGCTGTGGAAAACGAAAGACTGGTTTCTGCACCATGACAATACACGTGCTCATACCTCGCTCGTTATGAGGGAATTCCTGGACAAAACAAAATTACGACGGTCCCCCATCCTCCCTACTCCTCTGCCCTAGTCCCATGCGACTTCTACCTATCCCAAAGATGAAACTTGCGTTGAAAGGGCGAGGTTTTGACTTCATTGAAAACATCCAAGTGGAATCGCAACGGGTTATGAATACCGTTCACCCTGCGGACTTCCAGTAGTGCTTTCAAAAGTAAGAGGATCTCTGAGATCGTTGCATACAGGCCGGAGGGGACAACTTTGAACAGCTGACGGAGAAAATTAGGATGTAAGTATAGTTTTAAGAGTTTTACAATTACGTTCTCGGATATTTTGGGTAGCACCTCGTATTGAGCTGAATTTGAATGTGCCACCTACCTAGGAAATGCCATGTTTTCACCATTGGTTATGTTTGATCTGCTGGCCACCACTACTGATTATTGCCCAGCATCGGAGTTACCATTGCAGGAAACTGAGTTCCAGCCGGACGATGGGTATTGCATCCCACTCCTCCTTACAGGATTTCTACAGGATAGAGACGGTGCGAACTCGATGATGAAACAGGCGCGGCTTGAGGAATCCGAAAGTAGAGTAAGTCATTGGGTAGGCGTCTGGACTCTTGACAGGGTTGTAACAGAAGGGAATTGCTGGATATGTTTCCTGTTCTATACGACATTCGAGTTCCATCGGTGATTTCGCAGTTCAGCTGGATGCCTTGTCATGGTGCAGTTCAATCTGGTAGACATTTTGTAGATACAATGCTAGGATTTCATGTTAGTAAACTTCAGTGCGGACATGAGTCTGGTAGTACACAGCATTGATTTTGACGTTTCGCTCGAGCTTTCGGAGACGCAGTTTGTTTCTGTACCAGAAACAGACCACAATCACGAATCCTTTGAGAAACTCTCTCCGCTCTGGCGGAAGAACAGGTCTGTATGTAATGGGAGAATTTTACCACAGCTGTTAGGTAAATTCAAATTGCATCAAGGATAAGAGCAAACTTGCACCAATCATCCACGGAATATTGTTCTTACAGCCTCCTGCAGTTACTTTGTCGCTCGCCCACATGCCAAAATTTCAGGACGTGCACACTGCTATTGCGAAGGATTGTGAGGAGATAACTTTTGTGAATGGCGCATTTGATTGTTGCCTGCGATGTGCGACATTTGCTGGCTATCGCAGACTGTGTGTGGGGATTTTCAGTGGTTGTCATACGCCTACCCACACGTAACAGCGGCAGGTTCTCTTCACGGGAGGACGGTTTCTAGCTTCATAGGAGGCCGGTTTCTTTACGTATAGTATGACTTACAGTAGCACGATATTATGCATTCTACATATTTCTACGACACAAGACGACACGCCGTGATCTTAGCATCGGGAAGGACCGAAATGAACCGTTCCCAGAATCTGTTCAGTTTCGGCGATATCGAACTACGCTCGACGACACGGCTCTAGTCGTAACTAGGGAGATATTGTTGCTTGTCTCATGGCAATTTCACAGCCGTGGGTTGCGCATGCGCGGTACAGTTGCTCATGGACTTAGGCTCAATATAAATGAGTAAACCTCTGTAATTTTTAATGAACAACCTAGACTGAAACAACATTCGTTCCAGCTTTCTTTTTAATGTTTGACATTGAAGTGAGGTAAAAGATGTGCAGTAATAATACTCGAGCAAAGCGAGCTTCATAAAAGTGGAAATCATAACAAGGATAAAGATTTTGTTTAAAAAAAACATTCTCAGCTATTTCTTAATATTGTAGTTCAAAATAATTCGTTCAGTATATCGAAAGGTATTAAAATAATTGTTTGAATTCATTTTATAATTGCCAAAAGACAATATAAGATTCCTAGAAGCAGGTACAAGCTAGTTTCGATGTAGCAATTACTCAAATACCGTAGATAGTTGGAATGATTCAAAAATTGTATTGCAAGTACACGTTGAATAAGAACAGAATGGTCTCTCTTATGCCTTTTTTCTGTTTTACAGTTATTCCAAGTTTCTGTCAAAATACTGAGATTAAATCCTAAGAAAACTTTTAATGGAATTAAGTCCAGTGAGCAAAGATGTATCATATAATACATTTCATATAAGGAATATAATGTATTAAATCCCATGGAAAAACTCTTTGAATTACTCCACACGATGAAAGCAACAACTGTAATCTGAATTGATAATATCTAACATTCATGATCTGAATGGGTTTAGAATCACAAACAAACAAGTTCTATGACCGTAAGCCTATTGTCTTAGGCCTACCCATACTGCTTGATTAATTCCTCACTAAATGTAAACAGTTTGCATACGATATTTGACGTTTAGCGTACTATCGCAAAACCAGTGCATTATGAGACGTGTACCTACAGTTTAAGATTGAATCCGATCCTCCATAATGTTCAGTTCTCTCCTATCGGAAGTTGAACACTTAACATTCTGCAATAATAGTGTGCCCACTAGTCACTAGACCAGTAAACAGAGCTTATATACACAATGTTCCAAGTGTTATTGGATAGAAGAAACGGAGAAGTTTTCAAAGTATCTCGATTAACTATCTTAAACTAGTTAAAAAAGTATATTTCAACTTAAGTTTAAGGCTACTAAAGACTGTTATTAGCAGATGTTGAGAAGAAAGGACAAACTATTAAGGGATAATACTTGATATGTCACCTTAGAAATAAACAATACTCTTATAAACTTCAGTTTTATAAGGATCTATTTCATAGGTAAAGCAAAATCAGACCAATATAGTATGTAAGTTTGATTTTGCTCAAAATATTCTTCCTTCGATCGAATGTTCATTTCACATTTTGTAACGGAATACTGTAGCTCTTTGCTTTCAATATTTACATTTGCCGTGTAGTTGTTTTCTCCATACCTGAACAAACTGCCACTTTATAAGACTGTTTCAAAAGAAAATTAGAAATGTGAAAAGTAAAGACTTGATTTCAGATACTGGTAGAAAGACAAAATTTAAAGTCGAAAACACCAAATATTTGACTGATGATTATCTAAACGTACTAAATTTCTAGGTTATTTATTAGTTTCAAATCCATGAATAGTGTTCAACATAACTTGACCTTAGATTTTGTGATATCAAATTTAGTGTGCGGATCTAACAATAAGGGAATGATAGTGTCAGCAAAACAAACCCTCAAATGAACTTTTTGCACTGACAAATCAGATATTCTCTAAATTAGAAAATCATGTAGATCCTGATTAGGTGAAGGATTATGACCATCTAGCTTTTTATGTCATTTATGTCCATACTTTCAATAAGGAAATGAACATTAATAAAATACAAAACCGAAGTTGGCATTCTGTGCTTCCAAGACCTAAAGATTATCATATATATATATATATATATATATATATATATATATATATATATATATATATATATATATATATATATATATATGTTTCTACTTTCTTATATATAAAAAAAGATGGATGATTCAAATAATTAGTAATCAAAAGTGGTTCTAAAATCCAACTATTTCTATGGCAAGAATGAGGAACTTATGAAGTGTTTAAACGCTAAAACCCTCAGAATTTTTCCTCTTTTCATACACTTGAATTGTAACATAAAAATATATAGCAAAATACAGTAAGCTCTTATTGAAATTTGTCATTCTGCACTAAAATTGTGACAAATACTCCATTCAATTGTAATTATATTCAAACACAACGTTTTAAAATTGTTCTATATTGTACAGAAATGTAACTTTGATAGTCGTTTTTGGTTCATAGTATGTTCCCTGAAAATAAGGCTTAACTACAAAATATACCCTACACCGTGGCTCTCAACAACAATTATTTATAAGATTTCTCTCAATAATCAGAGACCACGCTAGTAATGGTTACGCTCCAAATCAATAGGTGCAGCATCTTCTGAAATTGAACTTGAAAAATTAATATTTCATTTCCGGGAAAACACGGTATAGAGGATATTATTAGAGCGAAATCCTTTCGAAAATCGTATCTACCAGAAAAATACAACAAGTTCTAGTAATCATGTTCCGATAGTGCGCTGAAGTGATACATATGTAGTACAGACATTACAAATTCCGTTGTTGCAAGTTTCAAAAATTACAATATCCAACGAAATTAAATGCTGTAATTATGAAAAAGAAGTATAAATATGTCAATATAGGAAATAGAATGAATAGCAAAAAGGTGCAATTTTAATTGAAGAGAAAGACGAGTATGTAGATTTTTCAAGAAGTTATTTATTTATTTAAAAGTAGACTGGCTTAGGCCATAACATATCTTGTTTCTTAAATCGTAATAACAATACAAGCATTTCTTTATATTACAATATAAAGAAAAATTAAAATAGGAAATAGGAACAATAAGAAAGAAAAAAACATGTAAAAGATTGTACAATACAGTCATTCGAAATAAAGCATACAGTCATTCAGTAATCACACAAGAATAACTATGCCTAATTGTAATGAATTGTTTCACACAGATATTTAGAAAATATAACTCTTCAATCTAAGATAAGGTTAACCCTATCATTATGTTTGTTATATAGTTTGAGCATTTTTGTGATGGGGAATTTACATAAGTTATGTTTTTCGACTAAGAAAGGATAAGTAAATTTTGGTTTCTAGAATGAAGTCTTGATATATATAGAAAGAGATGTGTTAAAATAATATTAAAGTATAAATTTTCTTAGTTAATTCATTTTTCAAAATAAGTATCGAATTCACAACCTACTTTCCTTAAAGTACTCAAACAGAATAAGGAATGTAGGAACGAGACGATAGATAAGTAGTTGAACCTGGTTTAAATGTTGTGTAATATATGTACTTCAAAAATTTGTATTGAGCCATTTTAATGAGTTGTATATCTTTATTAAAATCCTAATTTCAAATTAACTTAATGATTACAGTTGGTTGTGACAAATTTTAGTGTTTCTTACGACAAAACTTAAGGCTTTGTTTGCAGAATTAATAACAGTGACCATCTAATTACTAAAGTTATTTTATCAATTATTACACTAATACTGGTTTCAGTCTCAACATGTATGTTGTTAATTTTGTACATATGAATTATCAGCTTGTTGTTCGTATTAAACGTTACTTTTCTTTACATTAGATTATATTGTTTTTTTTAAATTAAAGACTAATATTTTTTAAGTTTCTTGTAATCCTTCACTCTCTTTTATAAACGAAATTGATTTATATTTTTGAGATCGCCTGCAAACACCAAACAATTGGAATTGCTTACCACCTCAGGCTAAACATTAATTAAAATTAAAATTAATAAAGGACCACGATTAGAATTCTGATGAGCACCAAATGAACTGAGAATCCACATATTGGTGACAGACATGTAAATAAGGTAAGAAAACAGAACTAAGCTTTTGAATGACTCAAATTTTATAAGCTTCTTAATTAATACCTGGTGATCTAACTTGTCAAAGTTCTTAGAAAAGTTTATATATTACATTCTCTTGTTCCTTTTCTTTCGAAAAATTATGTCTTCTGAGGAAATTCTAACAAGTCAGTTACTTCCAACCTATTTGGAATAAAACCATGTTGTTTTGCTAGAATACAAACTTTCATGTGATTAAACAACTTGTCATATAAAATATATTCATATACCTTTCACATTGAATTAATGATAAAAAAACAGGCATATAGTTAGTTATAACGCACCCGTATCAACTGACGTTAATAGAGGAGATATTTTTTATCTATTTTCGAGAAAACTATTAGTTCTCAAAGAAAAGTTGATTAAAAATTTAATTTGTTGACTTAAGACCTTTCGTCATTACTTAAAAATACATGAAGGATTCCGTCAGGAGTGCAGAATTGTTTCCGTTCTGGCTTTTAGTAATAGCATTCTTAATCTCTTCTGATGTATCACAATCAAAATGGTGATGAATACTCGATCGAAACATCATTCATTTTGTAAGAGAAAATGATATTTACTATGACAGAAGAAAAATATTTCTTTAAAACCATTTGCGATATTGCATTGAGAGAATTTCTCATTATTTAAGGTTTAACCTAATTTCTTATAGTGTATTATTGTTTACTCACAACAAATGTTGCGTAGCCAGTAAATTACCAATCCAGATTTTTTAAAGAGTAACTACTTTAGTATTTACTTATAAGTAAAATTGCTCGGTCCATTTTTCCCAAAGCTTTCAGGAAGGTCTCTCCTACAATAAAGTACTCCTTGGAGAATTATTTTAGAAGAGTTATATAGCAGAATTATTTATGGAATATTTACTTGCAAAGTACTCACAAAACTTCCTGAGTGTTTTCGTCTGGAAATTGCCCTAAACACTTTAACTCAAGGACGACACTACCCTGGAGATTCCTCTGAGAAATGGCCTATGGTATACTAGAAGATACTTACTGAAGTAAGCAAATTTTTCGATTTTCGAGAAAATTACCGTTTTCAATACCTATCTTCCGTTGAACTACCTTTGTTTTTTGAAAGGAAAATTCGAAAAACCTTAAAGTAGAATCATAAACTTCATAATGTTTAAAAGTTGTTCTTAATACGTAGAATAGTGAGAGCTCTAAATGCGTATACGTACGTTGGGAAGAACAGACGGTTGGACATCCAAGATTTTTTTCCCCGTTGAGGGGCCATGAAACTTGAAGTCAGTTGAAATTACGAATTGAATTTTCTACACTCCATTGTTGTTAGATGGTAAAAAATGAACCTGAATATCTGCTGTAAAAAGACTAGAACACAACTAAAGATCTGCACGAGTTTGTGAAATCTATGGAGGAGTAGAAGGAGTTATGTATCTATTCAGTTCCATTGCTATTGGAGATTTCTGAACTTTATAAAGTGGCAGTCCAAAAACAAGTAATTATTATATTTGATACGCAATATTCTGTAAACATTACTGTTTACATAAGCCTGAATTTGTATTGAGAAAAACTTTACACTTTCATTCGCAATCTAGGATGTTCTATTTTTCATCTTTCATCTTAATGTGTTATTCCATTAGCTGTTGAAATAATTGCCAATATCATGTTTCACCTGAAATTTACAAAATAGAAAGGTACGCACTTATAATGTACCACAAACTGTCCTCGTTTTTGAGACTTTTGAGATCTAAATTTTTTCTCTTATTTGGGAAAGACTTGTGTAATTACAACATTTTAATAAAAAAAAGCTACTTTATTCTATTTGTTTTGAAGTCCTGCCTCAAGTTTCCACATAATAGTTAGAATTGTTTTTAAGACAAATAGGCAGCAAATTCTAATCAATATTTCGTGGGGGTAAATCACATAGTAGTCTCCCTAACAAATATTGTTAATTTCTTTTTATTATGAATAGGGAATATTACTATAATCACAAGGTCTTTTCTATGTATATTGTTTTGCTACGTTCCGCGATTATGCAATTTATGCTAAAGAAGAAAGATGATTAACGTAAGTGAATGATTGTAATATGATTATAGAAACGTTGCTGACATGAGAATAAGTTATGAAACAGGAAGACGTCCAGAAAATTTACAGAAACAATGTTATTCACAATAAACTCACATGACCGTGAGTCGAACCAAGGATCTCTCGCACTAGAGGTGAGACCTCTTCTGCTAAGCGAACATGTTCTTTTTTTGTTGAGGTTAGAAACTGTAGATTGCAAGTAGCTACTTGAAATAATTAATACAAGCTATTAATTTTAAACATTGTAATTTGTGTAATGTAATATGTATCATGAAGAAGAGAAAGCATTAATAAGAACATATTATTTTTTACCCGTACTTTTGTTCTTTAATCATTTACTTTCCTTAATTTAAGCAAACGAAAGTAAGAACTAATATATTCTGAAAGTTATGATCCTTTTCAATTTATGTAACAACATAAGCAACTATGAGTTTTAAATTAAAAACTCTATATTTAAAAAAAATGAAAGAAATGTGTACTTTCATTTTCTGCATTAAAATTGCTAAAATGATACCTTAAATTAATTACTTTGTAAGCTCGGATTATTACTGAAAAAGTAACGGTTTATGTCTAGGTTTCCGTATATAATAAGGGAAACATTTTTATGTTGTTCAATATATAAAACTTAGTGAGTGTGGGAGTATATTTCATCTCCATTCAGTACAGACAACATGAAACTCGTAAGTTGCTTCTAATTCATACAGCGAAAATTAGTAATATATGTTTGTGATATATATTAATCTATCTAAAAAAAACTAGCTGGAGTTCATACTAGTCTAGTAGTGTTAGAATATTAGAAAATTAATAGCAAATTCGGGCTTAATTGAGTTGCTATTTATATATAAAGTTTTAGTGAGTTATATAGAATTTGTTTTCGTGTGAAATTTCAAGATCAATTAGTTTGTGCAAAAATAAACGAGGAAGGTAAAACAAATAAGGAATCTTAAGTAGATACATTAACATACTATACATAATTTAAAAAAGTAAATTATTTGTAAAAAAAAAATCATTAGGGGAAGCCTGGTCAAAACAAGTTTTAAGTGATCAATAGCATTCTAATCTAAGGGGGGAAAATTCAAAAATTCTTGTGAATTTTATAGTTAATTTGCTAGATACGTAAGAACGTGAATATTGTAGAATTGTAGTCTACCTTTAGTGGTTATGTGAAATAATTGTTCACAATTTGTTCTGATGAATTTATAACTCAACACTAAAAATAAAATGCATATAAACTAAATTTGTGAACATGTTCACCAAACAATATCATATGTTTATACCTGAAGTCCTGAATTGCCAGATGATACTATAAAACAGCAATTTTTTTAAAGGTGTATTTTCTCTATAGAGTATTTTAAAAATTATGGAGAAAAAATCTAGCAATTTGTAACTTACGTTTTCCATCGTGAAATTAATTACATTTGTCTTAATATCTAAAGACAAACATTAACAAATTAGAAATAAAAATCAACAAAATGGCATGAAATGCAGTCTGAAATAATTTCACTAAAAGCAAATTTTCATCACTTCTATACCTCAATCAGTCATTTAAGTATATAGTGATATACGAGGGTATATAGACAATCCACTGAAGAGACATTTGACACGTGAGTGTACAAGTGAATCAAGTTCACTTTTGTTCATTTTGGATATGTTTTCACCTTTAAGATCTCTATTTGAAGCACCTTTCGGAGCTTAAAAGAATTCATGCACTAACGTAATAAATAACTCGAAAATTGTTTTTAAAAAGAAGTATTAACTTCCCATGTATTTAAGCGTACTGTACAAACATTATGTGTCATTTCTCACAATTTTGGTAATTGAACTTGATTTTCTTCTGGTCTGAATGTCCTATCTCCCAATCCAGTGCTTTTTCAAATTATACTATCTTAATTATTTTTTAATTCTTTGTGTGTTTCAGATTCTCATTATGCGATTTTAATGTAACGCTGAGAGAAAAGAGAGAGTTTATTATAATTTATAAAAATAATAGGTATTTATTTAGGCTCCTTAGGGATACTGTAAGCTTCGAAGAACATAACACTCTCTAAATTATCTCTACAAGAAAAATGTATTTTGATGATTTCTAGTGTATTGTATTGTATTTTTGAGTTTTACGCATTACGATTCTGTTCTTTAGGCTAAAGAAGACGGTGAGGGTTGTACAATAATAATGAAGTAAATTTTGAAAGAAGAGTACGTACGTAACCTTCATGCCCTGTCTATAATTTGAAGCTGCAACGTCAGACCGATTAAAAATTCAAAATTCTTCATCTCTTTCTAAGTGACTGGACTGATCTCTAACAAATTTTGCATGTCTATCAGGATCAACTTAATTAAAAAAAACTATTATCTTACAGTATATAGCAGAGAAGAACAATAACATGAAACCCATACTTATTCACGTGAGTTTTGCCTTTGTAAGCTCATGTACTTCTGATTTCAGGTTAAGCTGTAAGGCCTTGTCTCATATGGTCTTCGTGCTGAAACGAACGCTAAACCAATCAACTTTATCTATTAGAAATCTACGTAGTAAATTTGTTTAATATCATGTCGATATATATATATTTATTACATTATGTTTTTCTTTATGTTGTAGCTTCCTGTCCTTCTTCTCTCAATATCTTATATTAATGCTGATCCTCAAGAGAGAATAAAACGAGATGGACTTGGAGCGCCTGCCTCCACCGCTACTGCAACGTTGCACCCAACTGGAGTATCAACTTCTGTGAGAGTTGATGGGCCATCAGCTCCTCTTGTAGGTTCGTCCTTGGCTTCACCTGTTGCTGCTAAAGTTGTTAGCAGTCCTCTACCTGTTGCCACTACTGCTGCGGTTTCTCCTATACCAACACCAATTGCTACCACAAGCTGGACCTCACCGTTGATTGGCAGTAGATATGCTGCTGGATATACAACGACAAACGCTATTACCTCACCTGTGCTTACCGCTCCTGCAGTTACTACAGGAAGCATTGCTGTACCTGTGACAGGAACTTCTTACGCTTCCAATAATGTATACTCTCAGCAAATTGGAGCACGATATGCTTCAGGGTATCTTACGTCTCCACCTTTTGCACCTCCTCTGACAATTGCGACACCTATTGCAACTGCAGCTCCTATTGCAACAGCAACACAATTTGCAACTACTACTCCTATTGCAGCTGCTGCACCACTCGCAGCTGCACCACCATTAGCAGCTGTAACGCCTCCTGCAACTGGAGGCTCATACGCAAATAATAACTTATATTCTCAAGTAATTGGAACAAGATATGCTCCTTTAGCAACTACTGCATTTATATCACCACTATTACAATCTGGATTTATTTCCACGGCTCCCATAAGTGGAAGCCCTATTGCATTTAGTAACCTAAACTCTCAACTAATTGGGACAAGATATGCAGCTAGTTACTTATCTCCTGCCATTGCTTCTCCATTTTTAACAACTACTCCACTTACATCGATAACATTTTCCACTCCCATCATTAGAAATACACTAGGTCCATGGGCTTATTCACCTTACGTTCCAGCAGCTTTCAGTGGAATTTCTTTGAAAGGATAAAGAAATGAATTATTACCATCATATGTTATGTACGTTCTTTATTATTGTTAATTTAAAATAAATATAGCAAATTTAATATCACAAATGTTTTCCTTAATATATGTACATAATTTTTAATGAGTAATAGGTTACATTTTATTACCGGTACTAACTGTAAATATTCTTATATGCATTAAACAGAGCAAAAGTAAATTCCTGAGAAACATCTTTAAACATACTCCTACATTTCATTTTCTAAACAAGAAATAAAGATAAAGAAAATATAACAGTTCTGTCTCTATAAAATGAAAATTGAAATCAATTAATAATGAGCAACAGAAGCTAGTTTTTTTCTTTAAAAACTAGCTTTAAATATTCTAGCACTAAATTTTAAATACGATATTTAATGTGATACGTTGTATAATTGTGAAAATACATTTCAGAATAATGTCTTGGCAATTTGCCTACTTTAATTTCAAAGTTAACATAATTTCCTATGTTAAGTGGCATTTGCTTTTACTTTCATAGAATAAATGGTAAGTACTTACTTAAAATTCTATTTTAGTAAAATGAGTCACTGACCATATATTCCCAGAAGCTTAAAGTACATTAAAATCGTACTAGATTGTATAATTCCTTGGACATCCTCATAAAGTAAGACGAGATGTGCACTTTACGATCTGACAAGGGACATATTGATAAATGTCTCAGTTCCAAAATAGGTCACAAAATCCATTTAGAGGTTGGGAAATATCATAACTTTCTTCCAGAAGCTACTTTTATTTGGAAATGTTTTAAAGTTTCAAGTTGATTTTATGTGTTGAAAATAATTTATGCTACGATTTTAAGTTGTCGAATTAAACAGCCACGAAAAATATTCATCAAGTATTTCATTATGTTGTAT
The DNA here is from genome assembly GCF_964235325.1 of Thermobia domestica. Classification (NCBI taxonomy): domain Eukaryota; kingdom Metazoa; phylum Arthropoda; class Insecta; order Zygentoma; family Lepismatidae; genus Thermobia; species Thermobia domestica. The sequence goes on along the minus strand of NC_137462.1, from coordinate 136,183,298 downwards.
TGAGCGGTAAGGTGAAGGTTGAGACTTTAGAAAAATAAAGATGTGGAGAAGAATATAAAATTGCTTGCTATGAATATAAAATCTGTGATGAAGTGTGAAGAATAAAAGAGGTAAACTACGATATTAAAGACAATTAAAAGGACAAAAGGTATTTGCTTAGAATAAATTTTTAGAAGAAACTTTGCTGTGAAACATATGATAAATTTTATGATGTAAGAAAAATAAGAAGACAGTGAGGAGACTAATGTGTGTAGATAAACTAAAGAGACTAATTCCAATGTTACCACGAAAACCTTAGTCGAGGATCAAAAGAAAACAGATAATCTCTGAATTTGCGGTAAACAGTTTACAACTGATGAGAAAACACTTATGGTTATGATGATTTTACCGACTTTTGTAGTTATAACTAATCAAATTATGGAAAAAAAATGAAAATAAGTTACAGAGATTTAGAAATGACAGATCTTGCTTCCCAGTGATATAAATAACGGTCTTGTAGACTCCGTGAAAAAGTAAATTGAGTTGAATAAGTTTTAAGTAAGATATTTAATAGAGGATGCCAGCACTACCTGAAGTAACATTCAAAATATTATTAATATCGATGACATTTTAGGGTAGATTCATGAACAGTTTCAGCAGCTACTCTGCTTTAGAACACTTATGAGTGCAGAAATTAAAAGAAAACAACTTGTAATATTGAGAGATCTTACCCGATTTCTGTTTGTTGAAAACATTTGCAAAGAGACATATCTTGAAAAATAAGCTTGAAAGATATCTTTCAAATACAATATGTTTCAATAAAATTTGTCCCCATTTCCATCTACTATTACTTGTTTAACCTTTTGAGTAATAGCCTTCTTGCTTTATTTTAAAAATGTCTAAAAAAGATAAAAATATGTATCATAAACCAATATAAAATTTGAAGTTTTCTCTTTATAAGGTAGGTATAGGGTAGATTTATGAACTGTTCTAGTAGCTACTCTCCTTTAGAACACTTGTGAGTGCAGAAATTAAAAGCACTAATATCATTGAGAGATCTTACACGATTTTTGTTTGTTAAAAGTTTCTGCTAAGCAAGTAGTATGTCTGACTTATGTACTTCTCTACAGCTATATTTAAATTAACCCTAACATCAGCAACTGCAGAAAAGTGCTTTTCAAAGCTAAAATAAAACATTTTAAAGAAATACCATGATGCATTGTACGTTAAGTATTGAAAATCAAGCGTGTTGCAAACTGGACCTGAACGGTGTAGTGAACAGATTCGAAACCGTGAAACAAAGGTAATTTGGAATATTCTTGAATATTTGAAAGCCCTACTAGGTTGATAATTCATCAGTTGCAGAAGAAAGGTCAGGGTGCTTAAGTGAAAAATAAATAAAAAAAATCATCCGCTGATTTCCTGAAATCATTTTAAAAGTTTTAATGCTTCTAGTGTATCTAGTGTATTCTAGTGAATCTAGTGTACTCTGGTCTACATGTGTGTTTGTTATGACGTTTATGATATTTTATTTCTTACAATTAAATACAGTATGAAACTATATATAATTCAGTTCTATATAGTTTCAGACTGTAATTGATTGTAAGAAATAAAATATTACAAACGTTATTTCACGTGTGAGAGAAAAAGATACATACGAGGATTGGACTGAAAGTTTCGAGAATCACGTACTGGGAACAATGAAATATGTTAGATTTTGTTGCAGTTATAAACTGTGATCTTTGTTCACTCTAAATGCAAAACCGCATGCAACTCGGAATTTTCGTCATTGCAGGGCACCAGTTTGAAGTGAGGTGGTTGTGATCAAATCAGTTTTGTACTCACAAGTAAACCTTACGTTTGGGTGAATCGAGTTGCTGACTGAGACACATATGAGAAAGTAGTACTAAATGTGGTCAGTATTTCAGTGAAGTTGTAGGTGCGAAGCTCCAGGGGTTTAGGAAATACAGCTACCAGAACATCACATGGAAGTACAGAATAGTCTTTATACAGTTGGAGGTAAAAGCCCTGTAAGACCTCTTGTAACGACAAAAGGTGAATAACAAATATATGGGCACATATTACGACTAGGGGGAAGTCATATAGTAAGGGTATACCTGACGGAGGCCATCTTGAAATCCGCCATTTTGAATTAAGGTTAAGTTTTTAAAATAGGAATAGGGCCATGTGATACATGATTTAAGGCGCAAATTTAATCAGAAGAACAATGGTGACGTTAATTTTGATTTACGCACAATTGGTAAAAAGTTACAGGGAAATTAAATATTCTTGCAGCATATGTATTAGTCCTTTACCCCACCTTGTAAATTTTGTGTTAATGATAATAATTAAATAAAAAGCAGGTGGATAAATATTAGGTCTATGGTAAGAGTTGCCTTGATGGCGGCCATGTTCAAATCCCCCATTTTGAATCAGACAAAAGTTCTAAACAAAACGCGTAACATTGACACCTTATTAATAACAAATTTTTCCATAAATCCAACGGTATAACCATTTTTGCTTTATCATTAACCAGCATTTGTTATCGCACAAACAAGTTGCTAATTTAAGGAAAAATTACCAAAGTGGAATTGAATCATAATTGAACTTGGGTCTTTCTTCCAGAAAAGTTCGCAATTAGTACAATCAATATGACACACACAGCCATTAATCTTACCCTTTCACAAAAAAAGAAACAGCATAGCAAAGAGAGATGTTGTCGTGTGTGCGTGGCACAGACAAGGTGAGCAATAGTACAGTGAGGACAAGAGCGAGCGAGAAATAGATGTGAACATCATACAAGAAAAACAACGAAAGGGCGTGCAAGTACAGCATCAAACAACTATCATTGTAACGCCACCATTCCTTTCCTGATTAACTTCTAGCCCGACGTCATCTATTGCATTACCCTATTCCCATTTAATTTTGTGCTGGTTAATGTTAAAGCAAAAATGGTTATACCGTTGGATTTATGGTAAAATTTGCTAATAAGGTGTCAATGTTATGCGTTTTGTTTAGAACTTTTGTCTGATTCAAAATGGCGGATTTGAACATGGCCGCCATCAAGGAAACTCTTACCATAGACCTAATATTTATCCACCTGCTTTTCGTTTAATTATTATCATTAACACAAAATTTACAAGGTGGGGTAAAGGACTAATACATATGCTGCAAGAATATTTAATTTCCCTGTAACTTTTTACCAATTGTGCGTAAATCAAAATTAACGTCACCATTGTTCTTCTGATTAAATTTGCGCCTTAAATCATGTATCACATGGCCCTATTCCTATTTTAAAAACTTAACCTTAATTCAAAATGGCGGATTTCAAGATGGCCTCCGTCAGGTATACCCTTACTATATGACTTCCCCCTAGTCGTAATATGTGCCCATATATTTGTTATTCACCTTTTGTCGTTACAAGAGGTCTTACAGGGCTTTTACCTCCAACTGTATAAAGACTATTCTGTACTTCCATGTGATGTTCTGGTAGCTGTATTTCCTAAACCCCTGGAGCTTCGCACCTACAACTTCACTGAAATACTGACCACATTTAGTACTACTTTCTCATATGTGTCTCAGTCAGCAACTCGATTCACCCAAACGTAAGGTTTACTTGTCAGAAGCAGGTTATAGTCAGAAAGTATGCAAAAGTGTGTATGCCTTAACAGCATAAGCCTTCATATCTAGCACACATCGATATATATATATATATATATATATATATATATATATATATATATATATATATATATATATATATATATATATATATATATATATATATATATAAATTTGACTAGTTATATTTTTCCTATTTCTATGAGAAAATTAATCATTTTCACTGTTCGATTTGTCCATTTACAGCAAATTCTGAAACAGAAAAATTAAAAGATCAATATGCTTTGTGGGGCTGTGAAAATTTGAGGGTGTTTCGGATCGTATATTTGAGGACGTATATCGGGTCGAACGGACACACAGACGTTCAAAAATAACTTTTTTGGCATGTAACATTCATGAAACGTGTAAATTAGTTGAAATATAGAATTAGAATTCTCTTGTCACCGTTATGATGTTTTTCTTCTCTTACCGTCGCTCGAAAGTGAAAAAAAAAATCATAAACATCATAAATATCATAAAAGGAAATGTACAAAGAGACAGAGCTTGAAAAGTAGTGATTGGAAGACAAACTTAACTACAAATATATCTGAAATACATTATTTTAGCATTAAACTTGTTCCAAGCTACACTCACCATTGCTTGGTTAACACTTTGAGACCTGGCCTTCGTGCTATATTAAAAAAATAAACGATAAATTAATAGATATCATACACCACTGTAAAGTTTGAAACTTCACCTTTAGTTTAATATATATCATATTTTACATTCCAATAATAAAAGTACTTTGTAAAGTGCATTGTTTATTACATAAAATTCATAAACAAATAAAAAGTTGACGAAATGTATAGTACAAATAACGTGCACTATATTTAACTTACTATATTTCTTTATAATATTTCTTTTTAATATTGGATTATATTTTCAGTGTCTGCACAGCCCTACAGTGTATGATATGAAGTTTTTCCTTGAATGAAAATTTCGAAACAGGGTTCTTTGGAAAGTGCGACTCATACACTCTTAGCCAATGTCTGTCCTCCTAGCCTTCTGTGTTTCCTTGTTCCCTAGACGTATTTAAACATTGTGCAAAATATTGTTTTCCTGGAGTCAGTTTAGTAAACGCAGATGTTAAAACTCTTCCAGTAGGTTCTCTCCTTTGTATACAACCAGTGCCTCACAATCAATTTCATGAATTCAGAAAGACAGAGTTTGCTAGGAGTTGTATTTTAAGCCTACAACATGCAATAATTTAACAAATCTATTCGTAATAAGAAATATAGTTTCTATCAGGCCTCGCACTTAGATTTTTTTGATGATCGAAAGTTTAATGAGTCCAATACTACATGGCACTACCTCTTACACAGAGTCTTCCAAAAGTCCTGCAAAAAAGTAAAAAGCTGTAACTTTAAAAGTACTATCTACAATTGTGTATTTTGTTTGTAATGTTTAGTGGAAATGTTAAAATTTTTGTTGGCAACAATGATGTAAACGTTGACGTCATAACCGCAAATCACGTGACAAAGATGCGTATACTCAAGAGAAAGCGCACTGTGGGGCGTGGTTTTGTGAGTTAAAATCTAGTGTTTTGGTGAGAAGAAAATTCCGACAAAAATATCAGAAACAACCACCTGCAGGTTCAAGTATCAAGAAATGGTACGATATGTTCCTAGCTACCGGAAGTGTCTTGGACTTGCCTCGTAGCAGAAGGCCAACAACCAGTGTTGATGTGATTCAGTCCGTGCAGGAAAGCGTGTTGCGAAGTCCAAAGAAATCGTTGAAACGCAGATCCTTGGAGCTGCGAGTGCCAATGACAACGCTACACAATATCATTCGTATGAAAATAAAGAGTCTTACAAGTTGAAACTTCTACAGGAATTGACGGAAGAAGACAGTGACATAAGAAGTGAGTTTTGTGAAATGATGCTTGCACGGTTGAACAGTGATCCAGGGCTTCTTTCAAAGTTACTGTTCTCAGATGAATCCACGTTTCAGGTGTCTGGTAAGGTAAACCGACACAATTGTAGAATCTGGGGAATTGAGAATCCACACGAATTTGAGACACATGTTCGTGATTTTCCGAAGTTAAATGTGAGGTGGGCCGTTTCAGTGAACGTCGAAATGTCATTCTTGGATTCCCGAAAAGACGTCAGCAATGTTTGGACGTGAATGGTGCTCAGCTGGAGGTTTGGTGTTGAAAAATGCTTGGAAACGAAATTTCAGACTTTCTTGCAAGTCCACTAAACGGTTTGTACAAATACAATAAAGGGTACAAAGTTACAGATTTTTACTTTTTTGTAAGATTTTTGGAAGACCCTTTACAAAGAGTGTTATTTCACCTCCTCTATTTTATAAGAAAACGAAGTGTATAAATGGAGCGTAAGATCAAACTCTTTAGACTACCATAGATCATTTCTCTGCAAAACAAGTATAGTTTTTTATAAAAGAAAGTGTATAAATACAGAGTGGCCCATACAGTCCCATACCGATCGGCTCACGGCATTTTATATCATTTACTTATTATTATCCATACAGGTATAGACTTAGTTCCTTCATTATTTATTCTTAATTTCTTTTCCCTTATACCTGAAGCTCCGGACAGACCGAAACAAATAAATTCATTATCTTAATGAATTAAAACGTCGTACTTGATTGATGTATGTATACCTACTTTTGAGCCACCTTGTATATGTTGAGTTACTAAGTTTGGAGATGTCCAAACCCGGTAGACACCCTCCCTCGTGGATGTGCCCCAAGAATTGTCGTCACCTTCGCTAAATTCTTCTTCAAATTCAAACGTGTGTCAACGTCCGACAGACTTCATTCTTTTCATTGATACCGTAAAACAACGTTGTTTTAAGATAAAGAAGCAAAGAGAACACTGAAAAAAGCGATTGTCCATCATCTAGTGACAAAACTACGAGCTAAAAAATAATTAAAGAGTGCTAACTCCATACAAATATGAATGAAAACCGTTAAAACAAATTTTGAATAGAAGCCCGTACTTAAATGCGATCCGGAGTCAACAGAAGTTCGGGCATTCGGTATATATGTATATACGTGATTAGCATTCAAAGTGTTAAACTGTGTTTTATTTCGTACGCTAGATCACTGTGTAAGAGATAAGAAGGGGAATTTAATTCCCCTCCCCCTTAAAAAGTGGGCCATAATGTATTAAAGATAATAATGTAATAGTTACCCTAATTGACAATATGCACAAAACGCTACAAAACAAACGTAAACCATCAAAATGAGAAAATTGGAGCACAGAATAAATGTTTGTATTAGTTCATGGTTGAATGACTGAGCATGAACTATTTCCACATACATATCTTGTTCTCTCTATTAGCCGTTTGTTAAATATTTTAGCAACTCTTAGCAAGCTGGTTAATTTTAAGAAAAGTGCTTCAGGAGCCAACACACTTAACATAAACTCTGCTAAAGACAGGAAATAGAATCACGAGAAGTTTCAGTTTTGTCCGGTATATATCAACCGCTGCAGGATATGTGGTGCCGTCTAAGGGCACGCTATGTAGCTTTTAGCATTCTCTTTTGATTCTATATAGCCACCGTTAAAGACACCGTTACAAATGAAGATTTGAACAAATTGGTTCCGTTATCGAACTTGGTCCAGATATTTGTTCTAGCCAATTATTGCAAAACATAATTCAAAAATTCGCTTTCGTTCAACAGTAATAGTGTGGAGTTGAGTCGATTTTGAGTTTAATGTTCCGTTCAGCAGCGAGGCTATATGAGACGTGGACCTAATGATTACCGTGGAATCCGAACCACGTGAGCTAACGTCGGGAATCGAACTCGGGTCTCCCACGCCAAACGCACGTACGCTAACCGCTTAAACCAAAGGAGCTCTGAGTAATCGTATGGAATAACAGACGAATTGACTCTTTTAACGAACAGATGTAAGTCACAGTTACCCGTTAAGACGTTACAGACAGACTCTACAGACTCTCTTAACGATTTAGGCCGAGATAATCTTTACATATATATATATATATATATATATATATATAGATATAGATATAGATATAGATATAGATATAGATATAACCAAAAACACATTTTTAAAAATCGTTTTCATTGAAGAGTTATCGCGAAGAGTAACAGATGGACGTAATTCCCCGTTACTCGTGAAGATGTTAACGGACTGGCTCAATTAACGAACTCGATAGAGATAATCGACTTTGCTATCGATTGCAAAAGAAACATAACATAAAAGACCGCTTTCCTTATATAGTTATCGAGTGTAACAACGAGCGTACGGATGGACGAAATTAGAACAGTGCATTTTTATAAGGCCCGCTTGCGTAAATCTAACACTTTCCACAACATAACTGATACTTTCTAATGTAATGCATATTGAGTATGATAACGGTGATTGATGAAATTGTGCTACAGACGTAATGTTAAGCAGCATTCATAAGCGGTATATACTTTACGAATACGATTTACAGATCTGTATAATTAGCACAATGTTAGTTGTTAAATTAAGTTTTATATTTAACTGTACGTTGTAAAAATGTGAATACTAAGCAAAAGTCAACAGATATCATTGAGCATGCGGCGATGTTTTGTTTCTTTCAGGGTTTCTTTTCTCGTTTTCATGTTTTTATGGGCAATGACTCTAGGACCAACATGTGCAGAGGATAATATTTCACATATATACTAAGCAAATCAAGGTCAATTTTCTTTCCAAGTTTGATCAAAGTAAATGCGTTTTATAGGTCGCTCAGTGTACTATCCTTGGATTATTTTTTTTTAAATAAAGAAACAAATGAAGGACAAAAAATATTATTTTTGCTGCTGCTAAATAAGTCTGCGATATAAGACATATTATTAAAAGGAAGTTAGTATCGTTTCACAATGTAAAAATAAGACTTAAAAACTATGCGAATTTAGTACTCAAACTTTAAGAATTTCATCTGTAAGTACATGTTACGATAGTGCAATAAGATAACAGATAGAACGTATTGAATCCACATCAAACAATTACTAGCTACCTCTTACTCGTTTTGTTCTATAGCGATAAACGTTAAATCCGGAAATAAATAATTTTAACTACTTCCGGCTTGAATAATGTTTTAACGATGGAAATGAAATCGATTGCAAAAGATCACATCTCCATAGCGTTTATAATTTTTGTTCCACGGAAACCAGTACTGCAACTGGAAGTAGTAGTGAATTTAAGCATCTTTCGGTTTTGCTAGAGTTCTATGGATTGTCATATGTTGTCTTGGGACTCTGAATGGTTTTAAAAATCTTCTGGCTATGTTACCGTTTTCGTTATATTGTAATGGAACCGGTATTGAAATCAGAAGTAATAGTATAATTTCTTAATGAGTGAAAGTTTTGAATTTAAGGTTACTTATTATTAATTAACATATCATTTAAAAAAAATATCCTGACAATACAAGCAGATGATGGAGAAATGATCCCAATAAATTTACTGAAATTGGAAGCATTTCACATGTCAATGGAATAATAATAATAATAATAATAATAATAATAATAATAATAATAATAATAATAATAATAATAATAATAATAATAATACATTAAGACACTGGTAGGGATCAGTTTTAAAAAAGTCGAAATTCGTTGGGTTAAGTTCTGACCCCTAAAGCCTCTACTTTACAACTGCTTCAAGTTCGAAAATGTTATTGTTACCCTTGTTTACTTTAACTTTTAATATTCCTGCGCAAACAGCAGCTTGCGTTTATGTCTTCACTCCTCTCATTTTAATACCTTCATTCTCATCGTTCTGATTAATCTGATTGGGTAGGAAATCTGAATTAACTAAGGAAATTCAACACCATCAAAACGCCGAACGCATATTCGAGACTTCGCCTGTTTCTGATTTTGAAAACGATCCTACACACACTATATATAAGTCAATACTCGGCATCTTGTGTATTACATAGTCATTAACAAATCACATATAATATTCCTGTAAAGTAAGAGTAAAGACTTGTTGTGATTCTTATTAAAACGTTTGGATTGTGAGAAAATTTTTACCAAATCTATTTCTTTGCAAACCGACAATATTGATTTAATAGGACGCCAATACTTTTTCAGAGTGCCGCGTCGTTTATTCATTTCCAACACTATTTCTTTCTTCTTGCTTGTTCGGTGCCCTCTTGCTATCAGCGCCCGGGGTAACCGCTCCGCTCGTCCCCCCTATCTATGGTTCTGCTTCATGGTCGTAACCGATTTTCTTGGAAAATCGGTTTTGCTACATAGTTCGGAAAAAAAATATTTTTATCAGAATATCTTTTAAGCGTGTCAGAACCCTATAGAACCCATTTGCGTGCCTATCAGTAGCGTTACTGGTAACAAACTTTCTCTACACTCTCATATATATATATACATCAGTTTGCAAAAATTGTCTAATCTCGTCTATTGAAATCAACGTACTATATAATGCATTGTAACAATTTTGAGTACATATAGATTTCATGTTGTCTGCGAGATAAAAAAAAATACTGAATAGACCTACAAGATAAAAGATTGATAGGAAGCTTAATACTAGGGAAAAGGATTATGACTAGTACTCGGTCTTTGGTGCTCTACCAAATCAATGAATTTGGTGGGGGAGTTGCTAAAACAATGTTTCCAAGTAATTACATACGTCTTGGCGTTACAAATTTGGAGTTTATATCCACTAAATGTAACCCTCTGTACACAATCAAGAAATTCTCACCAATTTACAGTTCCTGTTGGCAAAGGCGCCGATTTCTCTGTAAATTTGGGGGGGGACATCCAGATGCAGAAGGGATATATGAGGATTTTAACATAAATTGCATTCAAATTATACGAAATATTGTAAATTCATAAATACAAAGTAAGGGGGCAAACATGAGCTTTGGGGGACCGGGCCCCCTCAACCCCCCAGGATGTACTGATGTAGGTCTTAGTTCCTTCTCGTTCCCGGCCAATTTTAACGTCTACTTTCTTGCATCCTGAGTTAATAAACAACAATGCAATTAATTTGGTTTATGTAAGCATGTAACAACAAAGTAGAAGAAATAACGAAACGTAAGATCAGAAAGATATGAGCTAGTGAAATGGGAAAGTTTTCTGCCTTCTGGTAGATTACGGAGAATGAAAATACTGACACCACAACTTGAAAACATGCTGAAACTATGAAATTTTGCTAAAGTGAGTAAAATCACAAATTCCTTTCTGTAAAATAAAAGAGTTTGAGTCAATGCTAGAAAAAAATCTTTTTCCTTCAATATAACCAAACTTCATAATAGTATAAGTCCTACTTTTGAATAAATAATGTTTTACTCCCAGAGTGGCCAAAATTGAAAAAAATATACCTCCCAGCAATTATGCTCTCTCTTTTCTAATACCTGTAAACCATTTATCTGTTTCCCTCTTGGTTAAATGGCAAGTATCAGCCTTTGATGCGAAAGTCACTAGTTTGATTCCCGTTAGAGGCATAACTGGTTTGAATTCAACACTAACGATTCGTGTTGCATTGGTGTTTAAAAAAGAGATAGGCTCACAATACATGCACACAGAAGCTCCATACGTGCATGTAGATTTATTGTACTTTAATACAAATATTAAAAATTTAAACGTAATGTATTATCTATCTTGAAACTAATTTTTACTTTAAATTTATACGTATGCTTGAAAGTATAGAAAACTAGCGAATACACGTTCTGTTAGTGTGCTTGCTTCCGCTTTCGATTCGATTATTACTCGATAGAAACCCGAGCAATAATTTGTATTACAATTTTAACAATAAGTTACGTATCACACCCTATGGGATAAGAAAGTCAATTAAACTTACTCAAATGTGTAGCTAACCCTATCTATTTCTTAATTCTTCCTGACAAAGAGAGAGAGGAAAAATAGTCTTTTACATTGAGATCGTAACGAGAAACGGAGTCCTGAAAATTACAATTTCAAATACGTTATATGAACATTACTTATAGGTAATTAAAATTCCATACAAACAAGAATTTATAAAGCATATCAATGTAAATAAACAACGTGCTTTATAAATAAAAGTGAAATCAGGTAATTGCATATGTTAACTCTCTTTTTACGTTATGATCTATTCACTTCCTATTAGTAATGAAGGATGTGAAGAAGAGCAATATTCCTATATAAGATGCTGCAGAGCTTTCAGAACAGTATCAGTAATAACTGCAACCAACAACAACAATAAGCATAAAAAAAATATACGCAGCACAATGAACTTCGTAAGTACAATTCATAATTTTTTACGTTTAATTTCATGAAATTTGTTGGTGAAGTATATACAGTGTGCGTGAGAATGTTTATTCAATTCAGTGTACTGAAAAACAGTACATTTTATGTAAGCCTTTGAAGAGTCCCTGCTATTATTACTATTATTATTATTAGTAGTAGTAGCAGTAGTAATAGTTCAGAGCAGCATTTACCTCAGAAGCTTGGAAATCATTGCGTATTGCAGAAACCACAAAGTGTTAAAATTTAAGTAACATGAACAGTATATAAATTAATTATCATATATACATGTGTCATATATTTTAAGAGTCAACTTACGGAGAAAAAGACACTTGACGTATGCAACAATATTAATTTGGTACTTTCACGTCAATAAAATTTCTCCATTGCACATGAATATTGTTTTGGTTAACTAATTGCTGCCTATACTCAATTGAAAGACTTTCGCTTATTTTATGGATCAACATTCCTTGTATATAATTTGTAAATAATTTTGAGTTGTATAGATCGTTGTGTAGATTTTTTTTACAGCGGACAATTTTCAATACATATTTAGTGCTTTGCACAAATTCAGTATCACTGATACAAAACTGAACATTGCTTAGAATACCGCTTCAACAGAATTCCATTCATACTTTTACTGCTATATAAAGATGAAAACCATAAGACGATCATATCACATTCAACGAGTGATAAACATTAATCAATCACTGAAATTTTCAGGTTACCGCTTGTGTACTTGCTTTGCTGTCTATTGTTGTTGTGGAAGCTGGAGTTATTGGATCAGCAGCTGTAGTATCTCCTGTTGTACCTGGAGGGCCTGTTTTGGCACCAGCAAGTGGACTATCTTCAACCAGTAGTGTTAGCACATCATCAGTTGCTGCACTAGGTGTTGCTGCTCCAGTTGCAGTGGCTGCGCCAGTTGTTGCTTCTCCAGTAGTAGCTGCTCCAGTTGCAGCCGGAGTATTGGCTGCTCCAGCTGTTGCTACTGGCTATCCAGTCGTTGCAGGTGGTCTTGGTTCAGTCCTCGTTTAAACTGAATAAACAGCAAACCATAAATCAAGAAAGAAACTATACGAGTATGTGTAAAACGATTCTAATCAACCAAAGTTCAAATAAAGAATAAAATAATTTAAATATATGCATTTGTTTCTTTTATTTAGCATTAGGACCCACTATTACACCCTGTAAACAAATACATGAAACATCCCTTTGAAAAAATGCGAACATGATCCTCACATAAGCACCAACAAATGCAACGGAAGCTAGATTTCATCTCCATATTAGCCCTCATCCTCACAAATATTTTAACTAGCATGTTAGAAATAGAGGCGGTCATAAATTCAATATAAACTATTGTTGGTTGATTTATTTTGGAGTTTAGGGTAGCTTCAGAAGCGAGGCTATGCGAGATGTTGATCTACATCTTAAGGTGCTATCCCAAGCACATGATCTCCCACCGGAAATGGAACCAGGGTCTTCCACGCCAAAACCACGTACGCTATCCGCTTGACCAGTATCGGTGGTTTACATTAAGTATGAGTAATTCTTAATATCAGAAAAAAAATATTATCTATAGTGCATGGGGCAAAAATATTATCTATAGTGTATTGTGATTAATTGGCTTGGTTGTTAATAAGTTATTTTCAGTATCTATTCTATATGAGAGGGAATCAAGTGATATTGTAACAGTGAAACATCCGGACTTACATTAGAGGCAAGCACTTCAATGATGATCGACCCGGAACCACATGCGCAGAAGGCCTATGAGTTAACCAGTTGACGACAAAGGTATTGAGTAAGAATCAGGTTCACACCTTAACGATGGCATCACCATCACCTATATGCAGCAGCATAGGGTCTCTGTTGTTGGAATATTCAATGTAGAATAATAATACGCAAGAAATGGAAGTATACATGAAAATCAAATTTTACATATTGTTAGTAGATACATTGAGTTAACAGGAAGAACGTAATGTAAGAAAAGAACATTTAAATTAGTATTCCAAGCCGTTTTCCTCGATGTGCAATGCTGTAATCAACAACTATCACTAAAAAAATGCAAATAGGCTATTAGATTCAAACACGGGTTCGAATAAATTTATTATTACTAACCAGGTTCAACGATGCATAGTCCTTTCGTATGAATGAAGTATCACGATATTAGAATTTACAGCTAGTCCAACAACAAGTTCGATAGATGCATGTATGAAACACTAAAAGATTCATATGTTTGTGAACTTCATACTTTCTAACGTTAAATGTGAAGACAGCATTGTGCTACTGCGAGCATAAATTTCGCAAGTATTCTGTTGATGCCACTAATAGAATCAAGCATGTGAATATTACAATATTGTAATATTAGTACACAATACGTACGCCCGTCTCTTGTTCCACACGATAGCTATTGAACAAAAACAAACTTTCAATTCTTTTTTTTTTTTGCTTTCTTTCTTTCTTTCTTTCTTTCTTTTGTAATAAATAAATAACTATTATTTTGGACGAATGGAGTCCAGTATAACGATGACTTAACGGTAGCTATTCATATCCCATTTTCTGCTGTTGAAGGAATTGTATTAGTAGTTACATTTCGCGCCGTCAGATGGCATCAAATGCCTTGCAAGCGTAAAAATCTGTCGGACGAAATTGAAAGTTTGTTTTTCCTTTCCCATTTACTGTTCTGTGTCCTTTTCACTGTAGTACGTGATCCTTTTTACTGTCCACCAAGTTTATTATTGTCTAAGAACGAATTACTGACAGTGATTATGTGAACGTTTTTAATTACGAGGCACCCTTCTGGCGCATATGTTATCCTGTAATAACGACACAGTCTACAAAAGAACAGCACGCATCAGTATATCCAACCATATCTGTTTTGTAGTGGACAAACACCGTGCTCGTGGGTTTTCTTGGGGTTCTCCCGTTTCCTCCCACTTTCTTCGTTCCACCATTTCACTCATTTTTCCTTATCACCGTATCCTTTAGCCTAACCGGCATAACCGTGGGACGTTAAACTTAAAGGTTTCATTTCATTTCATTCCAACCATATCTGTTCATGCATGGCTTGAGGTAGACTCATGTCCAAAATGATTGTCGCATATCTATAACTGTCTTCTTGTGAGAATATAATTTGATAATGATTTTGCAGGGTATTTTTAATACTGATACTATGGGTATAATCGGGAAATGTATATTTGTGGTAAACTTCATATTATAAATAAGAGAAGTAGAATGGGTAAAACAAAATGTTGCTAAATGGACAAGAAAGTTTTGTTTTCGTTTTATTGTTCTTATTTACTCGTCTTTTGACAAGAAATTTGCCACATACATGTCTTTGTCGATTATATACGTACTAACATTATTAAGAAATACCGGGAGAACTCGTTATCAAATTATGTTCCTACTACAATATATTTATACACTTGCGACAATAATTTTGGACATGAGTGTACATTAGATGAACTTCAACATCTTCCTTGGTCCGTTCAATATCCCGATTCCCCCTCCATCATTCCCGACACAACTGATTGCTGTATTGCATAAAAGAATCATCCCTTTTTTCCTGAAATAATATACGTTATACTTGTATTTCCCTCTCGCAAAGAATGCAAGGTAGTATAACAT
This sequence comes from Thermobia domestica, assembly GCF_964235325.1. NCBI lineage: Eukaryota > Metazoa > Arthropoda > Insecta > Zygentoma > Lepismatidae > Thermobia > Thermobia domestica. Next base: position 136,167,839 of record NC_137462.1, on the reverse strand, counting down.
CCTATTAAAGGTATGTGTAATTTATATTTAGATATCTCCATTATTATTCAAGTATATACATTTTCACACAATAAAAATATTCTTTTTTATGTCACCTGATTTTAGTCTGATAATTATGTCTCGACCGATGTACATTGAATCTTAAAGGAGCAGTTCGAGTTAAAAACAAGTTTGGTGCAATAGAAAAAGTAACAAAAAATAAGAGACCCTTATTTTTTTATGTCTTGATAGGCCGTCTCGTTCAGCTTCTACAGACATTTGTTTCTGATGAATCGTAAATAGTGACGTCACTGGTGGGATACGCGAGAAACTCGTTGTGAATCAGCAACCACTCCCTTGTACGCAGCTGATAAACCTTTAATAGTGCATTGGATTTAATAGATTGTGTTTTGGATTTGTTAGCAGTCTTGCTGTGTTGAATTCTTGAGGGAAGTTTTTGTTAGTTGTTTTTCCTATAGCATTAGTATAAAAAAGAGTAGAGAGGGAGCAGTAATTACGTTTGTTGTGCGAAACAGTGTTTCTTCCAGACATGTTTTTAGAGTGGCACTGTCTCCCGGAGCTCTGAGAGATTCCCCCGGAGGAGACCAAAATATTACGTCTATAATGTAATAAATGTAATAGTACTGTGTAAAAATAATGTGCCTCGCCGAATACTAAGTGTCAATTTGCCCCCCTCCCCCGGATTTTTTTCTGAAAGAAACACTAGTGTAAAGTAGAAAACACGTGTTAGTATAGCGCGTGCTGTGTCTGTGAAGTGAAGTAGAAATACCTAACACCTGCCTAACCTGCCTAACACCTGTTTTCGGTTGTAATTCTTGTGCAATTGAAGCTGAGGACGTAAAGTATCTTTTCTTACGTTTCTAAGTCGTGAGAAATCACCAGATCGATATAAATTATGGCTCAAGAAAATCAATGGGAAAAAAATGTACCAAATAAAATCACTCATGTTCCAAACATCTTGAAGAGCCTGCCTTCGAGAAGTCAAGTCTACTGAAAGAAAAGTTAATGCCAGTGGCGGATCTAGGCTGGGGCCGGGGGCTTAGGCCCCCCAGTTTTTGAGTGACAGAATTGATTTAAGCTATTATTTAAATATTTTTGAAAGTTTTTAGTAAACATGATATACATATCATAGTCTGGGTTCTGACTCCCCCTCCCCTCAGTTTTTACCGTCTAGATCCACTTCTGGCCAATGCCAGGAGAATTATTTACACGCAAACTGAGAAAGAATGCTGTTCCAAGTATATTATTGAAAGGTTTAAAATCCGAGCCATTGAACAAGCACCGATCTATGTCCGTTACCAACGTACAAATATCGTACAAGACGCAATTGATGGTTATAGTCAAGACGAGGCGTTAGAGGGTAATAGAGACGATGTCTCTTATGATTCTGAAGATACTGCTTTAGAAATAAGCCATACAATGTGAATTAGGGAGTGAAATATACCGGCTTGTAGAAGGAATCAGTGACGATGACTGTTCCTCAAGACATTGATTCATCGTTTAATTTCTCTGTATCATGTGACAATGATGATGAAACGGGTGATGAGAGTTGTTCCGCGGACAGCTATGCGAATAAAATAAATTTAACCGCTGAAGTGTTTTTCGTATTCTGGCAAACTTTACAGATGTTATTTCATTTTTGCCTCATATATTGCGCTCCTGTACATACCTTGAAGCACAAAATTATAGGGTCAGCGTTAAAAATTGCAACAAAACGTGAAAGTGAACATACTTATGTTCGGGAATCGGAAGAATGCTTAAAGAAAAGGTACTTATGTGTTGCAGCAATCTCGTCCGCCATTTATTTACATTTTTTTTTAAATCGCTGAACTCATGCTTTATAGGATACGTTTTATAATATTATAAATACATTTGTACAGTCCACCATCAGATATCATTTTCTACATGCAGATGATATTTGTAAGTCTTTGCAATCAGTTCTGGAAAAGGAAACCGCACTTAGAACGTACCACCGCACCTCTCACAAACGAAATGCTTGGCACTGTGTAGTGTGTAAGCCTGCTCTCACTACTTGCCCACCTATGACGTTATCACAAAATCTTTCTTCCTCTGTTACTCGCTAACGACTGAACGTATCGCGATCAAACAAACACCATTCCTTTTAGAATTTTCAACTCTACAAATGGAAATAAATTGTAAAAAAATGCATTTCCAAGTCGAACTGCTCCTTTAAGAAAATCAATTGAGATGTACGGCTCATGTTAGTGACTTGATTTTGAATCTTCATATTATAACGGACATTATAACAAAGTTCTTAATATATTGAGATTGAGTACGTTATAGCGGACGCAATATTAACTGATATTTGTGAATTGATATCTGTGCAGATTGCAGGAGCGGATCCAGATTGAATGTTTGGGGGGACTATATATATCCTATTCTCGGGGCCAATCTGGATCCTCCCTGGATCCGCCCGTGGCAGATTGTATACAACATAATTACTCAATTGTTCCATGAAAGGATAGATAATTTTTAATCTCTCATTCCATTCTAGATTTATAACATTTCTAGTTTCTAGATACTAATTAGAATTCATGTAAAAAGTAAATGTTGTAGGCTTATTTACTGTCTTCTATACATTACATTAACCTCGCCTTTGTGACAAATACTTAAACAAAACAAAATAAAAGCAGCACGTTGTAGCCCTAAGGGAAAGTTGCTAAGGGTGGTCAGGATGCTTGGTTGTTTACTTCAGTGTTCAGTTCCATAAAGGTTTTCAGTTGGTAATTTAGATAAATATATATTTTAAGAAATAACAGTCAAGTCCTTAGAGACTATTTCGTTCTAAACAAAAAGTAAACTCTGCTAAAGACAGTAAATAGAAAGACGCGAAACACACATTTATGAATAAATTGGCTTTGTAATTTTAATAACAATAAAAAATACCAAGATATTTTGCCTAGATATTTATGCAATCCGAAGTTCTTAAATGTTTTGAGGGTTGCATATTAGCGTTGTTACGCGGAATGTACATCGATGAATTAATGGAATATGGATAGCAACTGTAAAGGTCACCGTTAGTAGTGTGAAGTTGTTAATTGTTTAACTCTTTTAAGGAACTAGGCCGAAATAGTCGCTCTACCTGTTTATTGACGAAAAGAAGAATTCAAAAACTCGCTTTAGTTCAATAGTTATCGTGTTAAGTAAAGGATGCGTGTTTGTATTAATGTTTACAATCTTATACGACTCACTAGGTTGATACTAATCAATTTTCGATTTGACTCTGGAGTGAAATACACAACCCAATTTAACGTGTTACTACTAGAAAGAAAATATTTTGAAAGACCACACCTGGGAAGTAAATATGTAATACGATCTTTAATTGCAGAACAAACTTTAATAGGGGCAACAATGTAGCACCACTATTGAAATTGGTACTGGAAGTACAGGACAGGCAGTGCGGCTATTGAAGGAAGTCACATATGTAAACATTTACCGCATTATGGAGAGTCGCTTTGACGTATTATTAGCGTCATACTAAAGGCCTGACTACTGCAGAAACATATGCTAGTCGAACTCTTTTGTATGGCACGAATCACGCATCCGAACGACTCTGCATAAGGCCCTTAAATTTTATTGTTATAAACTAAGGGAAGAAACTTAACTAATGTACAAATTCTTGTATTCATGGTTCTGAAGGTGTATGACATTCTCTTCGCTCAGCACTTGCGACAAAACTTAATATGTTACCTATGTGTCTTCCCTCAAGAGCTGCCACTGAAAACAGGTGTAGACCAACAACAATAACTTGATATTTGTGGCTCTGAGAAAGATATTAAATAACACTACACCGTATTGATAAACTCAATCATGTCTATGTGGTTAATATACCCTCTTTGAGCTCAGAAGATCTGTATTTCATTCCCGATGAATTTTCATGTGTATCTGATCTCAAGTTAAGCTGTAGGTTAACATCTCATATGTTCGTGTGATAACTTTACCATTAAAAAAAAAAAAAACAGATCTTAGAATATGTAACCTAGAGGTTATGCAAACCCGTCTGAACCGCAGGTTTATTATAGCACTTCTTGTGGAAAGATTTGGTATCTTGAGACCTTCGAATATGTTTCTTATGGACTGTGAAGCCATTCGAAGCAAAGTATAAAAATGGGCAACACATATGCCTGTAAGTTCTATGTTCTTGCTGGTAGATTGCATATTATATAATTGTAATACGAATTTTGAACTTTATATTGTTCTTCCGTAGATCCAGGTTTATAAAGTCCAAGATTTGTGGTTATTCATAAGTTCTTCTTGTATAATAGAAAGTGTTATTTACAAAGAGGTGCGTTATAATATTCATAACAGAGGTGAATGCAGTATTGTATAATTACTCTATTAGGTGAGTATTAAATTTTGTACTATATGTGAATTATCTCACAGTTTCATATACCTTGTATAAATATATACGTATATATATTGGAGTTAAGCGTTATTAGAATTATATTCCGATGCAAATGCTTCTTGAATAAATAATTTTAAAATTATTCGTTGAATCATTCTTGCTTTTGGAATTAGTCCATTTAACCCTATTTGACATTTATATTGCATTGCTTAATTGGATAAGGGAAGATAGTTACGTCATACTTTGTTACTTTTGCTTATTTGTAGATAAAGTTTTCATACGTCAAAATTTTTCCAAGTTCTTGTTATAAAATATTGACATGTATGTGGCAAATTTCTTGTCAAAAGAGCAGTAAATAAGAACAATAAAACGAGAACAAAACTTTCTTGTCCATTTAGTAACATTTTGTTTTACTCATTCTAATTTTCGTATTTATATGAAATTTACCACAAATATACATTTCCCGATTATACACATAGTATCAGTATTAAAAGTACCCTGCAAAATCATTATCAAATTATATTCTTACAAGAAGACAGTTATAGATATGCGACAATCATTTTGGACATGAGTCTACCTCAAGCCATGCATGAACAGATATGGTTGGATATACTGATGCGTGTTGTTCTTTTGTAGACTGTGTCGTTATTACAGAATAACATCTGCACTAGAAGGTGCCTCGTAATTGAAAATGTTCACATAATCACTATCAGTAATTCGTTCTTAGACAATAATAAACTTGGTGGACAGTAAAAAGGATCACGTACTACAGTGGAAAGGACACAGAACAGTAAATGGGAAAGGAAAAACAAACTTTCAATTTCGTCCGGCAGATTTTTACGCTTGCAAGGCATTTGATGCCATCTGACGGCGCGAAATGTAACTACTACTACAATTGCTTCAACAGCAGAAAATGGAATATGAATAGCTACCGTTAAGTTATCGTTATACTGGACTCCATTTGTCCGAAATAATAGTTATTTATTTATTGAAAAAAAAAGAAAGAAATTGAAAGTTCGCTTTTGTTCAAGAGCTATCGTGTGGAACAAGAGACGGGCGTACGTATTGTGTACTAATATTACAATATTGTAATATTCACATGTTTGATTCTATTAATGGCATCAACAGAATACTTGCGAAATTTATGCTCACAGTAGCACAATGCTGTCTTCACATTTAACGGTAGGAAGTATAAAGTTCACAAATGTATGAATATTTTAGTGTTTCATGCATGCGTCTATCGAACTTGTTGTTGGACTAGCTGTAAATTCTAATATCGTGATACTTCAGACATTCGAAAGGAGTACACATCGTTGATAAGCAATAATGAAATTATACGAACCCCTGCTTGAATCTAATAACCCATTTGCATTATTTTAGTGATAGTTGTTGATTACAGTGTTGTACACCGAGGAAAACGGCTTGGAATACTAATTTAAATGTTCTTTTTTTACATTACGTTCTTCCTATACGTCCTTTAATATATATTCTTCCTATACGTCCTTACATTACATTCTTTCTTTCATTACGTTCTACCCGACAAAGGTAGTTCATTAATCACTCAACTTTTTTAAACTTCTGGAGGCACGGTGGCTCAGTGGTAGAGCACTTACATCTGGTGTGTGGCGTCCCTGCTTCGATTCTGGGCCAAGTAAGTTTGTGGTGAACAACATCATATTCGTGGGTTTCCTCGGGGTACCCCTTTCCCCCCATTTTCTCATTCCAGCCATTCTTCCATCATCATTCACTTGCTTTAATCGTCGTCTCCGTTAGCCTGAAAGACATAATCGTGGGAAGTTAAACTGATAGAAAGACTTTGTTACACTTCTGCAAAATAATACTTACTTAATATCCTATAAAAGTAACAGGGTATTTTTTTTCCTTTAGTAAAGACTTGTATTCTTAATCTTCACTAGTAGTAGAGTATATCTTGAGCTTATATCATGACATATTGAAATCTTCATATTGTTATGAATTATTATGTAAGGCGAAAATAACAAATCGCATTTCATTTATGATATTGTTTCTCTATATGCAGCTTACACATAACTGATCCATTTACTATACTCAACAATTTTCAAGCGCATGATAATTAAAAATCTATAACTCGATAACCGGGGTGACTAGCAATCAAGTTTATGCCAAAATTTAGATTTTTCTTCATGTTTTGAAGGGTGCATTTTCAGCGAACAAAGATTTCTCTGTGTACTGCAGTTTCCATTTTGGTCTGAACCTGTCATAGAATCAAAAATTTTCCTTTTTATCGTTATTTGCAATGTCAGTTTTATCTATAAAAATAAACAATTTCATTCAGCACATAACATACTAATAAAATTAAACATTTAGATCAATACACTTCAACCGGTCATACTTTGTGGGCTACATTAACAATTTCAAAGACGGTCTCAGACCAATGAGCTGTACTATGGTATTTGAAAGTCTTTTTTAATCAGTTTTCACGTTAGGTACTTAATTCTTTTTTTTAAAGTAAGACGCGGGCTTCTGCAGAGCTCTCGGGGCCTTTGGTTGAAAATCTCTGACTTAGGTGCTACCCTATATAAGAAATAGGGGAGCAAACATGCTCATTTTCTGTCAAATGTACAAAAATACTCTCTGAAAATTGAAACTCATATTCATTTGGCCAAATTGAAAGAAGAGATTAGAAGAAGTACTCTTCGCTTGCGCAGATACAGGAAGTGTCCTCTATGCTGTCGCTGTTCTTATTTACTTTTACTTTACTTTATCAATATTAACAATAATTACACCATTTTTTGTTTAGTATTTTATTCTCACTCATTTCCGATGCTTTCAAATAAACACAATAAAAATCATTCATGAAATAATATGCTTCAATTTCATCATGCAGTAAAGAGGAAGAGACAACCGTCATTCAAGGACTTTACCACAATATGTGTATATAAAGCTGTCCTACCTATACTCAACACATCATTATAATTTTAGCAGTAATCACAAACAAATCCATCCTAAATATGAAATACGTAAGTAGACACATATTCAAATTTTTACGTACAATAGTAGTGAAGCCTGTTGATCTATAGAACGATTTATATATCGATAGAGTATATAGAAATTTATAGATAAACTCCTACGTTTAAAGTTTTTTAGTTAAATATATATTGCACAGTTATGTTATTTTTTATCACATGTAGTTAATACTTACGCCTTTCCTATGCCATAATTTCACCAAATTCGTTAAGTTATAACATAAACATAGCAGCGATTATTCTTTCATTCCAAACAAGTTATTCAATATATTCGATAATAATTAATACTCAATCTCAACTAAACTGCGATTGAACTCTCTGAATCCGTCCACAAATCCTATATTGCCATATCATTAGCCTGTTTATGTCCCTTCGCTTATATAGCAGTTTTATTTCCTATTTTCTAGTCATATGAGAAGACAGTTTTGTTTCACTGATTCAGCAATGTCGGGATGTTCCGGCTTATTTTCTTGTTAATAGAATATGTTATAAATCAGCCATGTAAAACTTACTGTAGGCATGCGGCCCTTTTCTAAATTTTCTACGCCCCTCGGTTCACCCAGAGAAAATAACAAACATATATATTAAAAATTAGAAAATAAAGATATATAATTATTGCAAAACATAAACGATTAAGTGAAATCATTTGAACATAAGTTATTGAGAGAGTTTTATTACTATCAAAGAATATACAAGAACCTAATATATTATAATACTGGACGTCCAAGTGCAAAGAATTCAGTCAAGAATGAATGGGTTTCCACAAATACTGTAACAAAACCAAATTCTGTACATTAATTGTTTACAATAAAATCCAATCAAAACAGAGTAGAAAAGAAAATAAAAGAAAACAGACAAATAAAGGAAGTGAAAAATCGAACACTTGACACTAGAGTGGAAAGGAAAAAAAAACGATTTTTTAAATTCTATTTCTGATATGAAGATGTTACCTTTGGATGCTGAAAAGAAAAAAAATAAAATTTTAGGATAATCGGAGCAGGCTTTGAGGTGTCGCAAGTATGATAATGTTTCATAAATTTAAAATTTCTTGTACTATTTCAGCCTCTTTCGCTCTTTCATTTGACTATAACAACGTTTATTATACTTGTTATATCTATTTTTGATGAAAAAGAAATTCTGGAGTAGGGGAGATGAAACGAATTAAATTTATGATAAAGTTTTAAAAAATTCATAAGCAAAAAATTTATTTTTAAAACTCCTTATTTCTCCTTCAACCCCCAAAAGTTTGCTTCTTCAGAAATAAGAAATAAGATTAAACAATGTTTTATATTGCAAATAAAAGAAGAGTGAAAGAGGCTGAAATACAATGTGAAATTTTATCATATTTGTGGCACCTCAAAGTATACTTGAATTACCCTAAAATTTTATATTTCTGTTTTTTACATCAAAAGGCAACTTAACGGAACTATTACAAATAAAATTTTAAAATTCGAAATTGTTAGTTTGATCCTACTTGATACACTCTTTAACTTGTGTAAAGTACAAAACAAGTTGAAGAGAGCGTATTTTGTACAAAACGTATGCCTAGAAGCCTTAGCGTTTGAAGACTAAACTCAAAGGATGATTTCATGATGTCAGAACTATCAAAAATGAGGTCTTTCTGTTTTCTGTCTCTTTATGAACCAATTCTACGCTAAACAAGTGGCACTCAGTTTAAAGATGGTACGTCACGTCTAAAGCAAAGATTCAGTGAATTGAGTATCCCTAAATTTTACAAATAAGACATTTTCCTGTGCTGTTCTCAAAAACTCTCATAATTGCATCATACGTGATTTTTATGTTCGGTAGTACTTATTTGCGTGAACAACTTTTGTCATTTATGAAAAGAATCAAGTGCCGAGCGGAATCCACCTTAAGAAAAATTCATAAAACTTCTGCTCTTTGCGCAGGCAGCCTATTGGTAGACATCGAAAGTTGGTTAAGGAAAAATATGCACCGTATTGGAAATAAATTATAGGTTTCTTTCTATTACCCAAATTTCCTTATTTTTCTACCTTTTAGAGGAGTACTGTATTAGGTAATATTTAATTTTAAATACCATATATCTATTTTTCTTTCTTACGGCTCGCACTATTGTACACTGATTATTATTTGCTCCACTTCAGATACTGACTTTGACATGCCTATTCTAAACGAAAATATTGTATGTGTTTGTGTTTCCTTGCTGGTTAGAGTTCGCATGGTAAACAAAAAGCAGCAGTAAACAACAGCAATTTATTTAAAAATTCAAACTGTTAAGATTTCATAATACATATTAATTACAAAATTAATAAATTCAAATTTATTTCAGAATTTTAGTATGATAATATGTATAATCTTATAGTTTATATACCCTTTTGTCTGTAAACTTCATTATCGTTTTTCAGATTTGCCTTGTTGCTCTTTTGGCTTTTGCCTCCGTCGAAGGTGGATTGGTAGGAGGAGTAGGACTGTTGTCGCCAGCAAGTATCTCAGGAACCAAACTTGTGACTCCCACTTCAGTCTCCTCTGCTGTTACCGTTAATTCTTCTCCTCTGATTGGAGCTCGTATTGCATCTCCACTTACTGTTGTAGGTGTTCCTGGTCTATCCTCTCCAGTGGTGTCATCTTCCCTGGGATCTCTGGCCTTAACTTCTCCTGTTGTTTCCTCTATTGGTCTTCTTTCTTCACCTGTTGTTTCATCACTCGGACTTGTCGGCAGTGGTCTTGGTGGAGTTGTTATCAAAGGTTGAATAAAGATTAGTCGAATCATTCAAAAGCGATGAATCGATATTACAATTATAAGAAAAGCAATGAAAACTGATATAATGTAATTACTTTATTTTGTTTTAAATAAATAAAATGGCAAATGTTTTCGTTGTTTAACATTCTTTGTACCCTTTTATTTCAGTTAACTGCACAGAGTTACTAGGCTTATTGAGGTAGTTTTTCACAGGATATTTTCCTGCACTCGTTTATTTGATGTAGGGGTAAATTGATAATGTTTTCACTTTCGGATTTAGTGTAATTTAAAATGAACATATTGCAGACCTTAAAGTACACACAAAATACAGCTTCATACTTAAGCTTTTCAAAAAGTTTGGTACCTAGCCTCACGCCAAAATCCTTGAAACATAGAAACAATTTTTGTTTGATAAGTCGTAACGTCTCAATCTACCTCAATAGTGGGGCAATTTGGTACAGTTCATGGAGCTCGTTGATACATTGTTATATATTAACGATATTTGCATAAACTAATTATAATCCAAACATAATTATGAGCTTTTGAGAATTTAAAATGTTTCTAACTGAATATCAAAAAAGAAAGATGGACTGTCTAGTCAAATATATGGTGGATTGCTGAATTAAAGCGGGGCAGGTGAAAAGGAATACACCAATTTGCCATTTTTCTTTATCTTGTTTCTCACAAACGAAAGGAGGTAATGAAATTTAACTTACCTCAAACATGGATAGGTCTAATGTTGTTCTAAACCAGAAAAGGGAAGAAAAAATAATTTTCAGTGTTGCCATCCGTAGAAATTTCAGTGTTTCCAGATTGTCATTTAGAAAAATATAAGTTCAGGTAGCGACAAGAAAAATGAAACCAACGGCATTTCATGACATAAGCTATTATATTATCTGAAGTGTATGTTTTTTTACTTTTCATAACAATATATACAGGAGTTGGACAAACAAGTTTGTAAAAGTGTGAAAATCATACCTAGTATGGTGTGGTGGATCCTTTTGCGCCCAAAACAGCTTGGATCCGACGTGGAATGGATCGTGGTGTGTGGAATTTTGTGCCATTGTTACTCCGAAACATTCTCCAGTTCCTTAAAGGATGCTGGTGGAGGATAATGAGACCGAACACGCATTTCTAACTCAGACCACAATGGCTCAATGATGTTCAGATCTGGTGGGACCCAGGGGAGGTGTGATAGCTCCTGGTCATGCCCCTCAAACCATGATTTCACCATTTTTGCAGTGTGACAGAGTGTCAAATCATCTTGGTAGATGCCATCACCATCAGGGAACAATATTTGGGACATGGGTAGAACCTGGTCCCCAAAATGGCCTCATACGCCTTAGCATTTGTCATTCCATGCAGGACTATGATGGGACCTGCGGAAAACCACAATATGACTGCCCATACTGTAACAGAACCACCCCCGTGCTTTACAGTTGGAAGCAGATAGTCTGTATCATAGGCCTGCGACTGTGTTCTTCATATGTAAACACGCTCGGTGGTTGGAAACAAGGTGAAGCGGACCACATTACGTGTTTCCACTGCTCATGAGTCCACGCCTTGTGGTCTTTGCACCTCTGGATACGCCTCTACGCATTTGCTGCTATGACCAGGGGTTTGGCGGTAGTCTTTTTTATATAAAGATATTAAAACTAAATAAAAGGTGGCCTGTTTGAAAGTTATTTAACGACAGTTTTAGCAGTTGTGAAATGGACTTAGATAATTCCTTACTCAGTCTTTATAAAACAACAGATTATTTCTCCTCATTGTCGGTGGATGAAACTTCAAAATCTGAGTTCTTGTGAAGGCACATGTATGTTGGACTGTCTTCTTCACATTTGTGATGAGTACCCAGTTGACACGAAATGCACTGAATCCATTTCTCGCCTGTCTTAGAAGCAGAGAAAGATCAAGACATCTCAAACACAAGCAATCTTCGTCTTCATCTGAGTGTGTGGAATCGTCATGTTGATTTAAACGTTTTTTCTCACTTCTATTTTGTTTGAAACCACTTTTTTTTACCTTTCATTTTAGAGCTCTCTAACAACTTTGATAAATATTTCCTTGCTGCTACTTTGCTTTGTTTTTTAAAATTTTCTTTCGCAAAATTTATTTTCCAATCTAGCCATCTCTGGAGTTGATCTAAGAATGAATGATGCCATACGTTGTCTGCTTCTTCGTTTCACTGAGCGTTCAGAGGCCTTTAGATATGGTCAAATATGTTGAGGACTTAGACCTGCTAAAGTTGACCTATTCGATATTTCAACGTTGTCTTTTGCACTGTTGGTGGAAGGAACAGCTTCAAATTGATGAAGTCGTATTTTCCATTAGATTCATGTTTGTGGATGTTGATTGATGAGAACTCCCAGGAAGATTTTTAATAATATTTATGCCAGCATTAACTTCGCGATTAGTTACTGAAGATGACAGAAAATAATCATCACTGAACACTTCGGGATTGAATGATGTTATACCGGAAACCGGATTTTTCTGTGTTAGAGCGGAAGGAAGATCAGCATTCACAATACCGGGAATGTCATAGATTGTTAGAGTCTTTCCAGTATTGTTTGTCATCCAATTGTCCACTGCAGCGAAATAGTATTTCTTGAAAGGCCCAAAGATTGATTTATCTGATGGTTATAAGTGATGTGATGTGTGTAGGGGAATGACAATAATATAATACCATTGTCCTTTCAGAAGTTCACAACACTTACGGATGGGTGAGATTCGTGGTTATCCAAAAGAAGCAAACAAGGGGGTTCTTTTGTAGACTTCACGTACTTATGAAAGTGTTGCACAAATAACAAAAATGTCTCTCCAGTCACCCCCACCCGGAGGGATATACTGTAATAATGCATCCGGAAGGTCCACCGCTAACGAAATGGTCCTTATAGTAAACCCGGGGGTAAATAATCATTGGCGGAACTGAATTTCCAATAGCGTAGACAGCAATGGCCATTGACACTTTTTATCCCCCCTCTGCCGACGTCACCCAACCCAGTTGATGGGGACCTTTTCCAGCCACTATTTTGGCTCGCAGCCGTCTCTCAGCATTCCAAATATCTTCTGGGGGAGGGGTGCGATGGCTCAGTGATAGAGCGTTCACCTCCGGTGCTTGGGGTCCCTGATTCAATCCCAGCTCGCGCCGTGTGGACTTTGTGGTGGACAAACACCGTGCTCGTGGGTTGCCTCAAGGTTCTCCCGTTTTCTCCCACTTTCTTCATTCCACCATTTCATTCATTTCTCATCATCACCGTCTCCTTTAGCCTAACCGGCATAACCGTGGGACGTAAAACTCAAAGATTTTTCATTTCATTTCAGATATCTTCTGCTGGAAACTGATACTGATCTAAACCCTTTTTAAAATTTGCACAAAAAAAAATCAACACTGTGCTTGTTGAAACTAGTGGTGCGGCAGAGACTTGTTGCTTCAGGAGATCTGAGGGAAAGCGCGTGGAGTGCCTTTTCATATAAGCTGTAAACCATTCACATGTTGCTAACTTCGGAGCTTTCCAAGGGTTTGGAATGTTAAAGTTATTTGCGACTGCTAATTCATAGTCTAAACGACGAACATCTTTCAGGACTTAAGCCATAAAATAAATTTGAATAGTGAAGTGCATACTCTTTTAGCTGCACTTTGTGGTGGACAAACACCGTGTGCGTGGGCTTCCTAGGGGTTCTCCCGTTTCCTCCCACTTTTTTTATTCCACAATTTCATTCATTACTCATCATCACCGTCTCCTTTAGGCTAACCGTCATAACTGTGGGACGTAAAACTCAGTGATTTCATTTCTCAAAGATTTTATTTTAGCTAAAGTTCCAGATCATCTATAAGGACTTGTCGATGTTTAGAATAACCGACTTGAGCAACAAGTTTATTTTCCCTTTTCGTTTTGTACCTTAGTAAAGTTATTTTGTCGATACCGTAGGTCTTTGCAGTCCCCTCAATGATAATTTCCCTTCTTTCATATCAGCGTATGCTCTTTCAAACGTGTCAAGTGGAATTTCTCCCCTCTTCGATTTCTTCATATAATTCTGACCCATCTTCTGCTGAAAAAAAAAGAAAGGAAAATTAAACACTGGTTGGTGTAAGTTGATACACCGTATCAACTTGCCTCATTTTAAATGTATCAACCTGCACCAAATGACGTCATCTTACTTCTAACGTAATACTCAAGAAACATGCTCATGAAAACAATCAACAAGAATAAAAATATCTTACCTTTGAAGGTTCAATAAGTTCCCACGCCAGTCGGTAGCCAATGCATAGTCTCCAGCAGCTGAAGTCACACGATGAGAGAATATAAAATTTACTCCGGGTTATCAAAAACAGTTTTTGCTTAATAACACCAATACTTCAACCAAATGTGAACGAATTTCAAACTCAAACTGATGGCGCCTGTACAGTGTCCCTTCCTCTGGAAAACAACGAAGTTGCGGGCGGGCACTATGACGTAAGAAGAAGCGTATCAACTTATATCCTGTATCAACGTATTGTTATTGTTTATGGGACCTGATCTACTACATATAAATTGTGTGAGGTACCATTTAGAAGGTGGAATCTTGAACCATCTCTGTGATTCGGAAAATTACAACCTACCTACAACAGTAAAATCCAGTGTAAGGTACTACCTGTTACCTTCGTTGCTTACTGGGAAGTCCTTGGCATCCCTGGCCCTGGGCCTTCTCACTGTCTTGTTGAAACTCGAATCAATTACCCTGATGGGTGAGAGAAGGAAAACAGCCCTATTGGAGACGCCTGGCAGTGAAAATTGAACAAGAAAAAGACAGTTGTACTGTACTCAACTTTACAGCTGATGATCCAATAACGAATCAATAATGCGAGTATAACATTAAATATCCCTAAATAACGGTCGGTATTATAAACCTTGAATATGATTCGTTAACGGATATCTACCGTAGTTAATACACGATATTGAACTGAATACAATACTACTATTTTCTTTCTATTTTCATTTTTAGACCTTAAATTTTATTTAAGAAATACTTCTGTGCACATATGAAGATAATATTTATGCTGTTCTCTCTTAGTTTTGATAGACTGCCCACACATCGCTAATGTTCTTGATTCTGTTGATCTTACCATATGTGGAAGGCTGTACTTTCAGTTCATACTACAGGAGTTTATAGGATAAAATCTGATACAGAGTTCTGCTGACTGCTGGACGCGAGCACCAGTAGGGGCCTACACGCCATCCTTTAAATAAACCTTATTTTCTGTTTTTTATTAACAATATACAGTATACACTTGTAATACAGTTAATCCCTCTTAACTATCTACAGACTAATTCAACTTTGGTCCACTGGTCATCACACATAGTTATACATATATATCTTTTATGAACGGTGATTAAATCATGCATCTAACACTGATTTCCCAAAGCGAATTGCACCTTATTTTATTTCTGTCCTTTTTCGTAGTAGGGGTGACGAAAGAAGTTCCCATTTCCTATCTTTTTGGAATTCCATTTCGTCTGGAATTAAAATATTAACATGGCAAATAGCTCTGCTCAGTTAATCACAAAACCAACGAAGTATTTAAACATAACCCGAACGGTGGCTGAGTTGCATCGCTTAATATACCATAACAAACCGTCACATGTCAAATATGGAAGTTATTAACTACAAATGTTTCATTCTCAGTTAATTTTTCAGTATATCAATACAATGCCGGTTGGTTGATTTGTTATTTAGAGTCGTTTAGAGTACAGTAGGATATGTGGTAACCTGCTTTTAGTAAGCTTCGTCATGGGTCGCTGGTTGTTTAAACCAGAACAAGTAAGGCGCATTATGAGACTAGACATTAAACGCAAATACTTAAAAGAAAAAGATATGATGAGTTAATTCTTATATATATGTAAATAAAAATGCAATAACTGAATTTGAACCGTCCTTAGTTCTACGAACTTACTACTCGAGATGTAATAGAAATATCTCTGGGAGATGATTGGGATACTTTGGGAGATGATTCCTTATATGAAATGAAAGAAAAATGTTCTAATAAACATGCGACGAAAAACGTCTCCTTTCAGAGTTATAAACCGCCGAAAATTCGAAAATTCATGTTTCGAAACGCTCTCCCTTAGAAACTACAGGACCGATCCCAAGCGGTTTAAGGAATTACAAAGGAACTAGTATGCGAACTATCTAAATATCCAGGATTTACCATCCTCCGTTATCGGCGAAACGAACTGTAAAAAGGAAATTGAGGTATTGGGATACTCTTTTAAGTACTAATAACGCGTTCGTTCATGTTGGGTTGAAGTATTGGTGTTATTAAGCAAAAACTGTTTTTGATAACCCGGAGTAAATTTTTAAATTCTCTCATCGTGCGACTTCAGCTGCTGGAGCCTATGCATTGGCTACCGACTGGCGTGGGAACTTATTGAACCTTCAAAGGTAAGATATTTTTATTCTTGTTGATTGTTTTCATGAGCATGTTTCTTGCGTATTACGTTAGAAGTAAGATGACGTCATTTGGTGCAGGTTGATACGTTTAAAATGAGGCAAGTTGATACGGTGTATCAACTTACCCCAACCAGTGTTTAATTTTCCTTTCTTTTTTTTCAGCAGAAGATGGGTCAGAATTATATGAAGAAATCGAAGAGGGGAGAAATTCCACTTGACACGTTTGAAAGAGCATACGCTGATATGAAAGAAGGGAAATTATCATTGAGGGGACTGCAAAGACCTACGGTATCGACAAAATACCTTTACTAAGGTACAAAACGAAAAAGAAAAATAAACCTGTTGCTCAAGTCGGTTATTCTAAACATCGACAAGTCCTTACAGATGATCTGAAACTTTAGCTAAAATAAAATAAAGATGGCCTGTTTGAAAGTTATTTAACGACAGTTTTAGCAGTTGTGAAATGGACTTAGCTAATTCCTCACTCAGTCTTTATAAAACAACAGATTATTTCTCCTCATTGTCGGTGGATGAAACTTCAAAATCTGAGTTACTCTGAAGGCACATGTATGTTGGACTGTCTTCTTCACATTTGAGATGAGTACACAGTTAACACGAAATGCACTGAATCCATTTCTCGCCTGTCTTAGAAGCAGAGAAAGATCAAGACATCTCAAACACAAGCAATCTTCGTCTTCATCTGAGTGTGTGGAATCGTCATGTTGATTTAAACGTTTCCTCTCACTTCTATTTTGTTTGAAACCACTTTTTTTTACCTTTCATTTTAGAGTTATCTAACAACTTTGATAAATATTTCCTTGCTGCTACTTTGCTTTGTTTTTTTAAATTTTCTTTCGCAAAATTTATTTTCCAATCTAGCCATCTCTGGAGTTGATGTAAGAATGGGTGATGCCATACGTTGTCTGTTTCTTCGTTTCACTGAGCGTTCAGAGGCCTTTAGATATGGTCAAATATGTTGAGGACTTAGGCCTACTAAAGTTGACCTATTCGATATCTCAACGTTGTCTTTTGCACTGTTGGTGGAAAGAACAGCTTCAAATTGATGAAGCATTAGATTAGATTCATGTTTGTGGATGTTGATTGATGAGAACTCCCAGGAAGATTTTTAATAATATTTATGCCAGCATTAACTTCGCGATTAGTTACTGAAGATGACATAAAATAATCATCACTGAACACTCAGTGATAGAGCGTTCACCTACGGTGCTTGGGATCCCTGGTTCAATTCCAGCTCGCGCTCTGTGGACTTTGTGGTGCGCAAACACCGTGCTCGTGGGTTGTCTCTGGGTTCTCCCGTTTCGTCCCACTTTCTTCATTCCACTATTTCATTCATTTCTCATCATCACCGTCTCCTTTAGCCTAACTGGCATAATTTTGGGACGTAAAACTCAAAGATTTTTCATTTCGTTTCAGATATCTTCTGCTGGAAACTGATACTGATCTAAACTCTTTTTAAAATTTGCAAAAAAAAAAAAAAAAAAAAAATCAACACTGTGCTTGTTGAAACTAGTGGTGCGGCAGAGACTTGTTGCTTCAGGAGATCTGAGGGAAAGCGTTTAGTGCCTTTTCATATAAGCTGTAAACCATTTACATGTTGCTAATTTCGCAGCTTTCCAAGTGTTTGGAATGTTAAAGTTATTTGCGACTTCTATAGCTGCACTTTGTTTTGGAGAAACACCGTGTGTGTGGGTTTCCTCGGGGTTCTCCCGTTTCCCCCACTTTTTTCATTCCACAATTTCATTCATTACTCATCATCACCGTCTCATTTAACCTAACCGGCATAATCGTGGGACGTAAAACTCAAAAAATTCATTTCTGAAAGATACTATCGCCAAACCCCTGGTCATAGCAGCAAATGCGGAGAGGCGTATCCAGAGGTGCAAAGACCACAAGGCGTGGACTCATGAGCAGTGGAAACACGTAATGTGGTCCGCTTCACCTTGTTTCCAACCGCCGGTCGTGTTTATATATGAAGAACACAGTCGCAGGCCTATGATACAGACTATCTGCTCCCAACTGTAAAGCATGGGGGTGGTTCTGTTACAGTATGGGCAGTCATATTGTGGTTTTCCGCAGATCCCATCATAGCCCTGCACGGAATGATAAATGCTAAGGCGTATGAGGCCATCTTGGGGACCAGGTTCTACCTATGTCCCAAATATTGTTCCCTGATGGTGATGGCATCTACCAAGATGATTTGACACTCTGTCACACTGCAAAAATGGTGAAATCATGGTTTGAGGGGCATGACCAGGAGCTATCACACCTCCCCTGGGTCCCACCAGATCTGAACATCATTGAGCCATTGTGGTCTGAGTTAGAAATGCGTGTTCGGTCTCATTATCCTCCACCAGCATCCTTTAAGGAACTGGAGAATGTTTCGGAGTAACAATGGCACAAAATTCCACGCACCACGATCCATTCCACGTCGGATCCAAGCTGTTTTGGGCGCAAAAGGATCCACCACACCATACTAGGTATGATTTTCACACTTTTACAAACTTGTTTGTCCAACTCCAGTATATATTGTTATGAAAAGTAAAAAAACATACACTTCAGATAATATAATAGCTTATGTCATGAAATGCCGTTGGTTTCATTTTTCTTGTCGCTACCTGAACTTATATTTTTCTAAATGACAATCTGGAAACACTGAAATTTCTACGGATGGCAACACTGAAAATTATTTTTTCTTCCCTTTTCTGGTTTAGAACAACATTAGACCTATCCATGTTTGAGGTAAGTTAAATTTCATTACCTCCTTTCGTTTGTGAGAAACAAGATAAAGAAAAATGGCAAATTGGTGTATTCCTTTTCAAGTGCCCCGCTTTAATTCAGCAATCCACCATATATTTGACTAGACAGTCCATCTTTCTTTTTTGATATTCAGTTAGAAACATTTTAAATTCTCAAAAGCTCATAATTATGTTTGGATTATAATTAGTTTATGCAAATATCGTTAATATATAACAATGTATCAACGAGCTCCATGAACTGTACCAAATTGCCCCACTATTGAGGTAGATTGAGACGTTACGACTTATCAAACAAAAATTGTTTCTATGTTTCAAGGAGTTTGGCGTGAGGCTAGGTACTAAGCTTTTAGAAAAGCCTAAGTATGAAGCTGTATTTTGTGTGTACTTTAAGGTCTGCAATATGATCAGTTTAAATTACAAAAAATCCGAAGGAGTAAACTTTATCAATTTACACCGGTCTCCCTACATCAAATAAATGAGTGCAGGAAAATATCCTGCGAAAAACTACCTCAATAAGCCTAGTAACTCTGTGCAGTTAACTGAAATTAAAGGGGTACAAAGAATGTTAAACAACGAAAACATTTGCCATTTGTATTTATTTAAAACGAAATAAAGTAATTACGTTATAACAATTTTCATTGCTTTTCTTATAATTGTAAGATCGATTCATCGCTTTTGAATGATTCGACTAATCTTTATTCAACCTTTGATAACGACTCCACCAAGACCACTGCCGACAAGTCCGAGTGATGAAACAACAGGTGAAGAAAGAAGACCAATAGAGGAAACAACAGGAGAAGTTAAGGCCAGAGATCCCAGGGAAGATGACACCACTGGAGAGGATAGACCAGGAACACCTACAACAGTAAGTGGAGATGCAATACGAGCTCCAATCAGAGGAGAAGAATTAACGGTAACAGCAGAGGAGACTGAAGTGGGAGTCACAAGTTTGGTTCCTGAGATACTTGCTGGCGACAACAGTCCTACTCCTCCTACCAATCCACCTTCGACGGAGGGAAAAGCCAAAAGAGCAACAAGGCAAATCTGAAAAACGATAATGAAGTTTACAGACAAAAGGGTATATAAACTATAAGATTATACATATTATCATACTAAAATTCTGAAATAAATTTGAATTTATTAATTTTGTAATTAATATGTATTATGAAATCTTAACAGTTTGAATTTTTAAATAAATTGCTGTTGTTTACTGCTGCTTTTTGTTTACCATGCGAACTCTAACCAGCAAGGAAACACAAACACATACAATATTTTCGTTTAGAATAGGCATGTCAAAGTCAGTATCTGAAGTGGAGCAAATAATAATCAGTGTACAATAGTGCGAGCCGTAAGAAAGAAAAATAGATATATGGTATTTAAAATTAAATATTACATAATACAGTACTCCTCTAAAAGGTAGAAAAAATTAGGAAATTTGGGTAATAGAAAGAAACCTATAATTTATTTCCAATACGGTGCATATTTTTCCTTAACCAACTTTCGATGTCTACCAATAGGCTGCCTGCGCAAAGAGCAGAAGTTTTATGAATTTTTCTTAAGGTGGATTCCGCTCGGCACTTGATTCTTTTCATAAATGACAAAAGTTGTTCACGCAAATAAGTACTACCGAACATAAAAATCACGTATGATGCAATTATGAGAGTTTTTGAGAACAGCGCAGGAAAATGTCTTATTTGTAAAATTTAGGGATACCCAATTCACTGAATCTTTGCTTTAGACGTGACGTACCATCTTTAAACTGAGTGCCACTTGTTTAGCGTAGAATTGGTTCATAAAGAGACAGAAAACAGAAAGACCTCATTTTTGATAGTTCTGACATCATGAAATCATCCTTTGAGTTTAGTCTTCAAACGCTAAGGCTTCTAGGCATACGTTTTGTACAAAATACGCTCTCTTCAACTTGTTTTGTACTTTACACAAGTTAAAGAGTGTATCAAGTAGGATCAAACGAACAATTTCGAATTTTAAAATTTTACTTGTAATAGTTCCGTTAAGTTGCCTTTTGATGTAAAAAACAGAAATATAAAATTTTAGGGTAATTCAAGTATACTTTGAGGTGCTACAAGTATGATAAAATTTCACATTTCATTTCAGCCTCTTTCACTCTTCTTCTATTTGCAATATAAAACATTGTTTATACTTATTTTTTATTTCTGAAGAAGCAAACTTTTGGGGGTTGAAGGAGAAATAAGGAGTTTTAAAAATAAATTTTTTGCTTATGATTTTTTTAAAACTTTATCATAAATTTAATTCGTTTCATCTCCCCTACTCCAGAATTTCTTTTTCATCAATAAATAGATATAACAAGTATAATAAACGTTGTTATAGTCAAATGAAAGAGCGAAAGAGGCTGAAATAGTACAAGAAATTTTAAATTTATGAAACATTATCATACTTGCGACACCTCAAAGCCTGCTCCGATTATCCTAAAATTTTATTTTTTTTTTCTTTTCAGCATCCAAAGGTAACCTCTCCATATCAGAAATAGAATTTAAAAAATCGTTTTTTTTTTCTTTCCACTCTAGTGTCAAGTGTTCGATTTTTCACTTCCTTTATTTGTCTGTTTATTTTATTTTATTTTCTACTCTGTTTTGATTGGATTTTATTGTAAACTATTAATGTACAGAATTTGGTTTTGTTACAGTATTTGTGGAAACCCATTCATTCTTGACTGAATTCTTTGCACTTGGACGTCCAGTATTATAATATATTAGGTTCTTGTATATTCTTTGATAGTAATAAAACTCTCTCAATAACTTATGTTCAAATGATTTCACTTAATCATTTATGTTTTGCAATAATTTTATATTTTTATTTTCTAATTTTTAAAATATATGTTTGTTATTTTCTCTGGGTGAACCGAGGGGCGTAGAAAATTTAGAAAAGGGCCGCATGCCTACAGTAAGTTTTACATGGCTGATTTATAACATATTCTATTAACAAGAAAATAAGCCGGAATATCCCGACGTTGCTGAATCAGTGAAACAAAACTGTCTTCTCATCTGACTAGTAAATAGGAAATAAAACTGCTATATAAGCGAAGGGACATAAACAGGCTAATGATATGGCAATATAAGATTTGTGAACGGATTCAGAGAGTTCAATCGTAGTTTATTTGAGATTGAGAATTACTTATTATCGAATATATTGAATAACTTATTTGGAGCAAAACATTTTGTAATGTAACGGAGGGTAATCGCTGCTATGTTTATGTAATAACTTAACGAATCTAGTGTAATTATGGCATAGGAAAGGCGTAAGTATTAACTACATGTGATAAAAAATAACATAACTGTGAAATATATATTTAACTAAAATTTTAAACGTAGGAGTTTATCTATAAATTCCTATATACTCTATCGATATATAAATCGTTCTATAGATCAGCAGGCTTCACTATTATTGTATGTAAAAATTTGAATAAAAAATATGAACTAAGTTGAAAATCACTTTGAGGTGTCTACTTACGTATTTCATATTTAGGATGGATTTGTTTGTGATTACTGCTAAAATTATAATGATGTGTTGAGTATTGATAGAGCAGCTTTATATACACATATTATGGTAAAGTCCTTGAATGACGGTTGTCCCTTCCTCTTTACTGCATGATGAAATTGAAACATATTATTTCATGAATGATTTTTATTGTGTTTATTTGAAAGCATCGGAAATGAGTGAGAATAAAATGCTAAACAAAAAATGGTGTAATTATTGTTAATATTGCATCGTGATAAAGTAAAAGTAAAGTAAAATTTGCAGTAAATAAGAACAGCAACAGCATAGAGAACTTCCTGTTTCTTCGCATGCGAGAGCAGTAATACCAGAAGAGTACTTCTTCCAATCTCTTCTTTCAACTTGGCCAAATGAATATGAGCAGAGTTTCAATTTTCAGAGATTTCATTTTATTTTAAAAAGAGTTTTTTTGTACTATTTGACAGAAGATGAGCATCTTTGCACCCCTCTTTCTTATATAGGGTAGTACCTAAATCAGATATTTTTAACACATAACCCACAGAGCTCCACAGTAGCGTGCGCCTTTCTTTTTTAAAAGAAACGAATTAAGTACTTAACAAGAAAACTGGTTAAAAAAAACTTCCAAATACTATAGTACAGCTCATTGGTCTGAGACCGTCTTTGAAATTGTTAATGTAGCCCACAAATTATGACGGGTTGAAGGCTATTGATCTAAATGTATAATTTTCTTAGTATGTTATGTGTTGAAATATCTTCAAAATCATAAATGAAGTTCTTTATTTTTATAAATAAAACTGACATTGTAAATAACGATAAAAAGAAAATTTTTGATTCTATGACACGTTCAGACAAAATGGAAATTGCAGTACACGGGGAAATCTTTGTTCGCTGAAAATGCACCCTTCAAAACATGAAGAAAAATCTAAATTTTGGAATTAACTTGATTGCTAGTCACCTCGGTTATCAAGTTATAGATTTTTAATTATCATGCGCTTGAAAATTGTTGAGTATATTAAATGGATCAGTTATGTGTAAGCTGCATATAGAGAAACAATATCATAAATTAAATGCGATTTGTTATTTTCGCCTTACATAATAATTCATAACTATATTATGATTTCAATATGTCATGATGTAAGCTCAAGATATACTCTACTAGTGAAAATTACTAGTGAATACAAGTCCTTTACTAAAGAAAAAAATACACTCTTACTTTTATAGGGTATTAGGTAAGTATTATTTTGCAGAAGTGTAATAAAGTCTTTCTTTCAGTTTAACTTCCCACGATTATATCCTTTAGGCTAACGGAGACGACGATTAAAGGAAGTGAATTATGATGGAAGAATAGCTGGAATGCGAAAATGGGGGGAAACGGAGTACCCCGAGGAATCCCACGAACATGATGTTGTTCACCACAAACTTACGTGGCCCAGGATCGAACCAGGGACGCCACACACCAGAAGCAAGCACTCTACCACTGAGCCACCGTGCCTCTAGAAGTATAAAGAAAAGTTAAGTGATTAATGAATTACCTTTGTCATTGTAAACTTATATACAATGTCTTTGTAAAACAGGTACAGTATATATTCGATTTGCGTATCTTTTAAACTCACGATTTTATATATTTATTTTACTTTAGCGCAAAGAGAGAAGAAAAAATATGGCTTAGTAAAAGAAATCGAATTCCATATTTCAACATACTTACTCGATTCATGACTCCCTATATTCCAAAAAAGTCATTACTGGATGCATGTCTGTTCTTTAGACCATCCTGCATCTCGTTGTTTGTATACTTATCTAATGGTCATTGCGTTTTACATATCTGGACAAAGTTTTGTAAGTTTGAGACAGTTATAGGATTGTCCAATAATATTTTCTGAACTTTCTTGTTACGCCGAAGGTAAGAGTAGTCTATTGAAGGATGACAATTTAAAGAGAAAACCCACCTCTCTCGAAAATGAATCAAATGATTTTCCTTATTTTTTTATAAATCAATAATTAATCACTAACTCAAATGTTGTAATTTCTCTGAGAAATAACAAATAGAAAGTTACTTTACTGGTGAAGTAATTTACTTTCAGATGATATTCTAAATAAAAAAATTAAATTAAATTAGAAAACGATTTTGTCAATATATTTCTGATGCAAAATCATCTCCGTCTATGAGCAATGTTCGTCGTTCCGCTAAGCTTGCTGCCGAACGTTCTTTGAAAATGCATAATGAAGATGAAGAACATGTACGTAATTTGCTCTTTATTATTAACACAATGGTCTTATTAAATGTTAATAATATTGTAATTAGTTATTTAATATCCATAAGTATGTATTTACATCTAGTGCAATATAATTTGTTAACAAACCAATATGAACACTTTATATAAACTACAGACAGTTGTTACGTTTACCTTAAGGAAAACAACAAACTTTAAGAATAAGTCACTAAAACAGAGTAACTGTGAAACCGTAAGTTAGTTGGGCAAATTAGGAAATAATTAAATGTAGCTAAACAATTAGAACTTTAATTAATCGCGATTTTAACCAATAGCATTAAGGAAGCCGAAGGCTTTGGTAAAACGACTAGTATTTAACAAATAAAAGTTTTATTAATAAGGCTACATTACAATATAAATATCAGCAAATTGTTAAATAGTAATGTTTCTTTCCACCGAATAAACACAGTAACTAGACTACCACTTACAAATTCATCTTTGCGCATTTGTCCTCCCCTTAGCACGAAGTACACTATCTACTAAAAAGTCACTGGTCACCCCACAACTTTCAATGAAGCAAATCATGACGTATTTAATATCGGGCAGGTATTCTCCGAGGAAGGCTTTCCATGAGTTGCTGATAGGTATCAGGTGGGATGGCAGTCCACTCCTCCTGCAAGGCGGTCCCAAGTGCGGCAGGTGAAATTGGACGAGTTGGTCTGGGTCTTAAATGCCGCTCCAATTCATACCACAGATGTTCCACGCTGATTCAAATCAGGCGCTTGATCAGGCCACTGGATTCATTGCACATTGTTCTCGTCATACCACGACATAACATTGGCAGCTTTATGGCAAGGGGCATTATCATCTTGATAGTAATATCAATCCATTCCAAAGAATTTCCACAATGTGAGAAGCACTGAATTATCCAAAATATCCAAATAATTTGCACTTGTCATGTTACCAGGCACAACAGGTGGGCCTAGGCTGAACCAACAAAATGCACCACACACCATTACACCACCACCACCACCACCAAATTTCAATGTTGGCACAATGCAGTCTGGTATGAAGCTTTCCCCGGTTTGTTTCCATCCACATCCGACCATCTGACATTAAACACATGTATCGTGATTCATCACTCCATAACACATGTTTCCATTGATATAGGGTCCAATTTTGATGAGTCCTACACCATGTTAACCTCCTGGCTTTGTTCGTTGGAGCGATGTGTAGCTTGTGCACATCTGCTCTAACATGGAAACCAAATGCATGCAGTTCCGTCCTGACAGTGTTGAGTGAACCTGATTGCCCGATGTAGTGTAGAACTCGTGCTGGATGGTAGATACAGTTCGACAGCGATTACTGGATACTACTCGTTTTAGCACTCTCCGGTCTTTGTCCGTCAATTTCTTGGGCCGTAATGGCCGCTTAGGGACACTGGTTACACTGTGAGGTTTCCATTTCAGGATTACATCACCCATCGTTGATTTTGGGTGGCGTAATTGGGCACTAATAGCACGATTCGACAAACCCACAATATGACAGCCGATGATGACTCCCTATCGAACTCACTTGTCTGTTCTTGTTTGTGTGCCATTCTAAGCCAAAGTGACTCCTCGCCTGACGCACGATCATTGATAGTGGCTTCTACATCGTAACAAATGACTGGCGTCGTACAATTTGCTCTGGTTTCCTTACTGCGATGTCCTAGCAGACTGACCAGTGACCTTTTGATACATAGCGTGTGTTTACTTTTAGTATGACTAACTTTTAATATACATTATTAATACTTTACTCAAGATATATATTCAAAAAAGAAAGTTTTATTATTTCATAATCATGAATTGTGGCTAAAGTATGCCTCGGTAAATGAAACAGAATGGTAAAGGATCAATTAGAGAACCAAAAAGTACGGCAGAAGTGTAGAAAAAGCAGAGAAATCTCATGTATAAGGATTGTTACTTTCAGGATCGAGGACTGAAACAGAGATTTGAATACTAACCTTACTTTCCAGCCTAAAAAGAAAATTAAACTTAACATTTGGTTCGGATATGTTAAACGCTATGGTCCCTAGATGGGTAAGTGAACATTGGGATGAAAGGAAGGACAAATTGACTGACATACCATCAAAATAACTGTTTAAAGGAGCGTGGGTGTTATAAATCAAGTAAATCTGTTAAAATATGAAATTTGATATCATTTTCATGATCACCATATTTCTTCATCTATCTTTGCGCTAAGGTAAAAACAAGTAAATAAAAATGTGCGGTAAGCGGATCGAAATAAACAGGTTTAAGATCAAAAACGTTATTAATTTTTTGTAATATTTTAATACTTCTGCAAAGTAATAATTATTTAATAAGGTTGACAAAAATAATAAAACTTTTGCAATTTCAAAGAGTTGTTTTAACATTTTAAGTAAAAAGAAAAATATATTCTTAATTCTCATTGGCAAAAGCGTAGGCCCATATCTTGAGTTCACGGTATATTATGCTCTATTCTTCATGATTTATCGTTTAAGATGAAAATAGCAAATTAAATTTAGTATATATTTATATTCTTTCCCCATTCACACATTACACATTTCTAACTCCACCTGCTACTCAAAGACTTTGTAGACCGTAATAACTGATAACTCGAAAATCAGGATGATTGGTATTCTCGAGTTTAAAGTAAACTTTATACTTTTCTTCATACTTTGTATCTTACATAATGCATCTTCAGTGAATAAACAGTACCTCGCACTTTGGAAATTCCATTTTATGATCTATACTGGTAGAGAGTATTTTTAACTCTTTTAGTTGGAGTTATAAATATGTTAATTAATTATTTTGTTTAAATGCGCAGGCTAGTGCAAAGGTCTACGGATCATGGGTTGAACACCTCTGATTTTGCTGCTTTCCTATATGAGAAGTAAAAGTGCAAACATGCTCAAGTTTTCTCAAATGCACTTAAACCTTTTCAATGATCAACAAAGTTTCTGAAAATTGTGACTCTATTCATACTCAGATGGCTAAGTTGAAACAAAGGATTGGAAGCTTGTGCCTTAGAAACTCTCGCTTGCTTAGAAGCAGGAAGTTTTTTGGCTGTAAGTATATATGTGATTAAATTATTGTTTCAGTACTTGTCAAAATAGGGTTCATAATGTACTACATATTTCGTTTTACGCGTCACAATGCAATATTACGTGTAATTATACTTTCCTTTTTTTAGCATTTTACTTTCACTCTCTTCCGATATTTATCAACAAACAAAGCTTAAAATCATACTTGAAATAATACGTTTCCATTTCATCATGCACTAAACAGGAAGATACAAGTGTCACTCAAGGGCTTTGGCATCATATTTGTATATAAAGCTGTCCTAACAATTAGTGAACATATCATTACATTTTTAGCAGTAATTCCAAACAAACCGTCCAAAAATGAAATACGTAAGTACAAGCTTCACAGTAAATTTCTACTTTATATTTGTCATTCAAATTTTAACTTATAATAGCAGCGAAGCCTTTCTTATGTTCTATATAAGTGTTACGAATCATGGAACGAACTTACTGTGAATCTATATTAAAAATTGAAAGTGACTATCTTTGTGACTCTTAATCTCTTGAACCGCCCGACCGATCTGGTTCAAACTTTTGACGTAGATGCGGGGTCGCGGTGGCTCAGTAGTAGAGCGTTCACCTCCGGTGCTTGGGGTACCTGGTTCGATTCCGGCTTGCGCCGTGTAAATTTTGTGGTTCACAAACATCGTGCTCGTGGGTTTTCTCGGAGTTCTCCCGTTTCCTCCCACTTTCGTCATTAAACCATTTCATTCCTTTCTCATTATCACCGTCTCCTTTAGCCTAACCAGCATAACCGTAGGACGTATAATCTTAAAAATTTCATTTCTTTTTTTCTTTTGAAGTAGATGGCCTGGGAGTGTTTCTAGCTATTCATTTTGACGGTAGAACTTAGGGGAGGGGGATATTCAAGAGTTATGAGTTCATATATATATATATATATATATACATATATATATATATATATATATATATATAAACTTATAACTCTTGAATCACCGGACCGATTTCGATCAAATTTACAAAACATAGATGAAGTTCGAGCCTGATATGATTTTTGTTATTTCATCTTGACAGTGTAACTTATAAGGGAAGAGGAGAGACATTTAAAGATGATCGAAAATGATTGATATTAGTGTCAAATTCATAGGTTCCGGGGTCTCTGAAATGAACAGTGACATTTCTGATGTCGTTTAAGTCCACATTCAGCCCCGCAAGTTGGGGACTGGAGGAGGGGGAGATATATAAAAATGATCGAAATTACCAATATCAAACGATACTTAAAACGATACTTATTTTGTATGATATAATACTACCTTAGAATTAATATTTGTCTGTTGACACAAATATTAAAGACGACCGCACGAGTCAAGACCGCTTTCGTGGTTCTCCAACCCTTTTCTCTGGAAAACAAGATAATGTAAACGACGTATACTGTAAGGTTTATCTTACCTAATGGCCTGTGAACCTGACAATTAAAACGGATTTTAGCCCTGGCCATGGCTTAGGCTCCATGTTAACAGTACATCCCGTCCTTCAGAACATATATAATGCTCAAGGACTCTAAACACGAAAAATCAGGAAAGACTGATTGAAGTTGTATAAAAAGCTTATATGTTACAAAACTGCAAATGGAAGGGCGATAAGAATATGTGTTGTTAGAATTCTACGTCCAACTGTTACTATAATTCGTTATGTTATTACAAAGTAAAACGCACATTTGTCTTCTTTAATGACTTAATCTAAACAGAAATTAAATGAAATGTCCCATGATTATCCCTAGCTAGGATAAAGGAGACGGCGATGATGAGAAATGATTAAGTGGGAGGACTAAGAAAATGGGAGGAAACGGCACAATCCCGAGGAAACCGACGCACAGGATGTTTGTCCACAACAAAGTTCACTTATTTTGAGCTGGGTTCGAACCAGGTATCCCATGCACCAATTAACGTAAACAGAGTAAATAGATATTGTCACTCGATGAATCCAATGTTAACTTATTGACAACTGTTATTGCTCTCTCTATATATATCCATCTGTCTATGTATCTATCTATCTACCTGAGTCCGTCCACAAATCTCCTCCTCCCGTATCAATGACCTATTTATCTTCTCCGTTCTATACAGAAGTAGTTATTTCCTATTTTTTATTGAAATGCAAGGACAATTTTGTTTCACTGATTTGAAAATGTCTGGATATGGCAGCTTATTTCACTCTCAATAGAATACAATGTAAATGAAGGAGTTCTGTGTCTCTTTACTTTTCCTTACTGACGAGAAATCTATGATTGACCCACAGCAGTAGTGAACGACAAAGATATAAGATTCAACTATTAAGCGTTTGATGATTTTCATGTTATTTTTATCATGTTAATATAATCTTAAAGGTAGTTTATGTACCTTTACTGTGTAACACTATATTATTCTCTTTCAGATTTGCCTTGTTGCTCTTTTGGCTTTTGCCTCCGTCGAAGGTGGATTGGTTGGAGGAGTAGGACTGTTGTCACCAGCTAGTATCTCAGGAAGCAAACTTGTGACTCCCACTTCAGTCTCCTCTGCTATCACCGTTAATTCTTCTCCTGTGATTGGAGCTCGTATTACATCTCCACTTACTGTTGTAGGTGTTCCTGGTTTATCCTCTCCAGTGGTGTCATCTTCCCTGGGATCTGTGGCCTTAACTTCTCCTGTTGTTTCCTCTCTTGGTCTACTTTCTTCACCTGTTGTTTCATCACTCAGACTTGTCGGCAGTGGTCTTGGTGGAGTTGTTATTAAGGGTTGAATACAGATTACTCGAACCATTCAAAAGTGATGATTCGATCTTGCAGTTGGTAAGAAAGCAATGAAGATTGTTATAATGTAATTACTTAATTTAGTTTTGAATAAATATAAATGGCAATCATTTTTGTTGTTTAACACTCTTCATCCCCCTTTATTTCCTTTAAAAATGCAATTACTACTTTCTCCGCAAGGTATTTCGGTATGCTCGATATTTTATGTATACGAACACTCATTTTAAAGTCTGTGAGATCTGGATGCTTACATATAAGTTGGACAAGAAAAAATATCAGCATATAAGCAGATTGTTCACTAAGTTGGATCGCTGAATGTGCTGTAAGGAAACGTATATTGTCAAATATGAAAGGTATTAACTAAAAATGTTTCATTCTCAATCAAGTATTGAGTAGATGTAAGTACAAAGTTGTATTCTTGGTTAGTAGTTTAGACTCCCATATGAGACCTGAAGCTAGACATCTAGAGAGTAAAACATTAACTTTCATCATTTGAAGTTAAGGGAAGAGTGTTTCAAACTTCTTTAGGAAGTTGTATACATGAACTAGTGTAATAGATAGATTTCCCTCCTGTATCGTTTAAGCTATAATATTTAAATGTTTACATATGTGATTTAATTCTTCTAAAGCATCCACTGCTTCTTCCATATTTTCAGTATCAATATAAAGAATGTTGGTATCTTATTGTTCCTGTGATAGTATTAGAGATAGTATTATATATTTACATCCAATTCATTGATTTTAAAATCTTTTGTTTCTAGTGATAACACACTAATGGAGTGTAATAGTCTAATTTATATGAATTGCTTCGAAGGACAATGTATGTTCTTTTGGTTTTGCTGCTGACAATGCATCAAGAGAATTAAAATATGCTTATAACAAAATTTTGATAATATATTATACATCATCATCAGTGATGTAACACATCTTGTGTAAGAAACTGTCGTAAATCAATTCTTAAATCAGAAAAGAATTTTTATTTGAAGGCATACCTGGACAAATAATATGTATTGAACCTTTATCTTTGTGTTACAATTTCCTTTTTATTTTTTTCGAAGATGCGCCCTGTGGTAGGTTGTTTACAGAGTTTTCCGTTTACATCCACTTTCTTCACTTACCATTCTCGCCTATTTACTTATCACCATCCTCGCTACACAATCGTGGAACATATAGTCAGATCTGTAGTCAGAGCACTATAAGAAGTGCAGAGCAACGATATCGATATAGTTTTTTTTAAAGAGATTAATTTTTGTCCATTTTACATTCCTAGTTTAGTATATAAATACTAATAATATGAAATACGATGTTACATACAGATAGAATGGAAACACTTTGAACAATTTACACATTTTAATGTGACTGTAACAGTTTATTTTTTTAAAAGAAAAGATAATGATTACAAAATAAACACATTATTATATCAAGTGAAAATAAACTATGTATCCCTGCAGAAGAGCAAACCATTGAAACTTGCATGAATAAGGATAAATAAGTACCGGGGCAGCCAGATTAGTGCAATAAATGCTATACTTCTTCAACCTAAACACTTGAATATCTTAAACAATACATATATAAATTCTTTCTTAGTCAATTATGCAAAGACTAGATATCACGTGAACAAACACAATCTTCATAACAACATAGTGGTCAAATTAAATAAATAATTGAAAAAAAACTGCTGTTTTGATCTCGGGAAAATAATGGGAATGGAATATTAAAATATTAAAGTAAGCTGTGTACTCCGACTCACAAGCAAATTGGATTCTTCTTAACATTACAAAAGTAGGACTTATAACATTGTAATATTAATACATACATTCATACATCCGTTGCTTAACAGAATAACTCTTGAACGAAAGCGATTTTTATTTACTTCTGTTTTTTTCTTAGCAGATTGCTAGATTGATTATCTCCACCGAGATTGTTAATGGAGTAAATCTATTAACGTCTTCGTGGATGATTGTAACTATCCATATCTTATTCATTCATAAATGTAAATGTAAACCTTAAATCGTTTATGAGTTATGAGTTGTACTGTATGAACATGTAGGCGAAAATATTTCGATGTTCTTAATTCTTATTGTAAAAGCAAGAAAAGTTATACATTAATGTACAGTAAATCTTGCGCCAATTTCTTTATTGTCTTAAACATAATTTATTTTTGCTTACAACGAAACAGACAATAAGGACTTCTTAACTATTATTTTTCCTGAAACAATATTTATCTAAATTATGAACTGAAAGCTTTGATGGGAAGTAACACTAAAATAAATTACTGATAATCCTGGTCAACCCTAGCTACGATCCTATAATAGGTTCTGTTTTTTCGTTGTTTGGGGTGAGTATTCATCCTAAAAGCATGGTATAAGTAATTAATGTAACGTATAGAAGGAAGGTATATAATCCAAGAGCAGTTACTTTACATTCCAATTCTACTGAATATCAAGAAACTGGAAAGTGTTATGAATCCGGAGTGAAAGAATTGATAAAGAATTAAGCCTCTGTATATTATAGTTTTTTCTTCCTTAATTCAATATTAAGGCTAGTAGTTAAACGTTACAGATTTACAGAGTTACGAGACTACAACTTATAAATCCACCATTGCTCATTTACCTGCCTCTTTTGCATGATGGCGGAAATAGATTTACTTTCATGGTGGTTAATTTTGAAAATCCATTTTTACTAGTTCATTCAAATTCACGCCCAAAAATTTAGCTGTATGTATTATTATTAAACAATCATTCATTTCGGGCTAAATTAGGCTTTGGTAAATGAAAGAGAATGATAAAAAGGAGTAGTGTTACTCACGAGACAAGACAATAAATGCTTTTGTAGAAGTTTCTTCTCGTGTCGACTCGCGAAGGGTTCTTTCTATTTATGGTGTTTGTAGTATTATGGTACTTCAAACATAGCTGCGCGCATATAGTCTCCCTTCAAGTGCGTTTTGAGTCATCCAACAACTGCAGTTTCACAGGTTGTGCGCACTATGGGTTCTAAAACAAATGATAGCGGATCACATGAAGTAGCGCCTAGCGTTTGCTTTGACCTTTCTGCTGCATTAATACCAGGATCGTTACATGTTTCTTGATTGCAGCGTCACCGGGGATAAAACATAGGTGGTGTATGTGACGCTACAATCCAGGTAACAGTCAATTCACTGTCGATATACTGGTTCCTGAAACGAATTCTGGCCGGACGATGTTTGGGCAGCGAATCTGAGTAGCAAGCGCTTGTAAACATCTTCGTTAATCCTTGGCGGGAGATCTCTTTGAGCCAGGCACGCAAAAACCCATTACAGCAAGTGTCTCAAGGAACGTGGGGCACATTTTGAAAAGTAGGTTAGTATCTCTAGATATGACCATGGGGATATGATATCAGTAGGATAATATTTTGATTGATGTATGAATTGCGTTGTTGGGAAGAAGTTTTTCTCGTCGTCTTTCTTATTGTTCTACAGTCAGATAAACCAGAAAGAGAGCTAACCACAGAAAATATTGCTATACAGTATTTTGGGTTATCACGTTGGTGTCAAAAATAGGATAGTTATAAAATGTCATTATTTTCAGTAAGTGTTTCTTTAGTTCTGACAGTTAATGATTAAGTGAAAATTTGGTCCTTTCGATTATGTATTAAGGGAGACGTTACTCGTGTTTGTCTCTCTTCAGGACTTTTGTGTCCTTGTAGGTGTGCGCACTGTGAAATATCCGTTATCCGGACAGCGATATATTGCACACATATACGGAATCGTTATGTTTATTACATAAATCAGTACGGGTCATAGGTTATCCATATGCTACATACATACTGTCCTTTTTCCCGCTTAGATGTTACATCATGCCTTTGTGGGAGTCTGATATCTAACATTCTTCCCTACATTACACATGTATACGTAGGTCACATATGTCACCTATATGTTATATACGTGCATCTGTATGTGAAGTCCTGACCGCCTATATGCAATTCTTTTGTTTGTGTTGGGAAAACTTATGCGGAAAGTACGTATAAAATATACTTTTTCATTTATACGTTTGCTGTACGTTAAGTCTAGAAACTAGAGGATTTACATGTGCAACCTATGTTTTTACGTACACCACTTACGTTCTTTTCTCAGTGTGTGTGTTTGTACGAAGTTAGTTTTACATCAAAAGTGTTTTGTCTATTTTTTTTTTCAAATAGCAAAATCTTTAGAAATAACTTTGATTATTTGAATCAGGTAACTGTACACATAATGCATTGAAGTTCCAATATTGATAATGTTGCTTTTCCTCTTGCACTATTTACATTCGAATGTAGTTCGTAAATTTATTTCATATTTCAAAGTGGGCAAGAAAAAAGTAATTCTTGATTCAGAACTACTGTATACATCATATGGTTTACAGTCATAAAGATGACTCAGAAGTAGAAATACATTAAAGTGCCGTGAAAAAATTAGCACGTTAAGATAAATATACAACAAAAACAAAAGTAAAACAAAATAACTAATAATGAATTATTATTATTATTATTATTATTATTATTATTATTATTATTATTATCATTATTATTATTAATAATAAGTAGACAAAGGTATTAACTAGATGTAACGTATTAACTAGAATTATGTATATAATGTACAATCAATCAAAGGTAGTACATATGTTGTATATTAGTGTTATACAATGTTCCTTGTGAAATATACTCGCCGAGTCAAAAATAATTATGTATCAAGGTTCTCGATTTACAAATGGCCAACAAGTATTATAGAATATTTATCATGTCGAAATGCCAAAACATTTTCCAATACTTTCTAATGTATTTCATCGATGTTCAGGTTCACTACGAAATGCTTCCAGGACGTAATATATTTATTTCTTGTATTATTGCGTCTTTATTACGTCTTTAAGAGAAATTAGAAAAAGATTTTTTTTCTTGGAGATTTATTTTTAGAAGTACGTTGCACTCCCTCTTAATGTTCGTTTCTTTACGACTCTTTAAAACCTCAGTAGAAGTGCATAAATGATTTTGGAAAACAGTAATACATATCAACAAAAATCAATGTAAAGATATTCGAAGTGTAACTTCTCCTAGGTGGGTCCACAAAATTTGGTTATTTTCGGCACGTGAACAGACCCTGATCTATCTTATATTCCTATCAGATTTTCAGCAATGATATACAAAGGAAAAGGGGTCTCTGAGAGGTACAGTTACATTTCCCATGACGTTTATTCCCAAGATCAACTTCATCGAAATCGAGAGTGATATACGGTTAGAAATGGTCGAATTTAAGCATTTTTATTATTACAGTTTCTCTAAGATGAGCATGCTAAGAAAGGAAAAGGTTCATATACTTTCCATAAACCTATGATAAATTTAATTTTTTTAGTTGTTACTATGACAATTTAACTAGTTAGCTAGTTTAACTATTTAAAACTGAATAATGCCATAAAAAATAAATTTATTGCAGATTATCTGTAAATACACATATGAAGAATTATTCGTTAAATAACATCTTCAATATAAGATATCAGGTCAGTTTTAGCCTTTGATAACTACTCCACCAAGTCCATTGGTAATAACAGGTGAAACAAGTCCAAGAGACGAAACAACAGGAGAAGATAAGGCCAAAGATCCTAGAGATGATGATACCAATTGAGAGGATAGACCAGAAACACCTACAGCGGAAAGTGGAGATATAATACGGGTTCCAACCAGAGGAGAAGAATTAATGGTGACAGCAGAGGAGAGTGAAGAAGGAGAAACAATGGTTCCTCCTGAGATACTCGCAGGTGACAGCACACCTAGTCCTCCTATCACTCCACATTCAACGGTGGCGAAAGCCAGAAGAGCAAGAAGACATATCTGAAACGATATAATATAATACTTTTTACAAAATAAACATTCTGGACCACACATAAAGAATAACAAATTTTAATATTACTAAATATTTTGATATTTTGATATTTTGATATTTTAATATTTTGATATTCTATATGTAGAGGACAGTATTACCTCGTAATAATGACGATGAAACACGATTTAAGAAGTTTATCTGAACTACATTTCAAAAACATATGTATTGATTGTAAGATGAATATGTCACTATATAGAGAACAATGATATGTACTTACGTATTTCATTTTAGGATGAGTTTTTGTTCAAGTATATCTAACAACTAAGCTTGTAGTGAATGATGTGTGAATTAGTAGTTATCTCCGTTTATATATACTACTTGTGACCTTGTATTATTACTTTCTTTATCTTCCTATTTATACTGTATGATGAAATGTGATCGATATATTTCAGATTAACTTTTAAAAGGATTGAGAAAGTACAGGAAGAGCATTACTTGGGTGTTAAATTTTATTACAAAATTATGTTCAACGAATATTATATTTTCATTATTCTATAGCACTAAATAGAATTCCTTTTGAAGTGAGACTTTTTTAGTAATTTTCAAACTATTTTTTTTTCTAAAACTTAATGCTTATGAACACACTTGCAGATGCTCCATTTCTTTTGAGTTTTTTCATGTATCATCATGCTCGCATAAGATTTTGAAAATAATATAATATTTTAGGTCATGAATTCAG
The DNA here is from genome assembly GCF_964235325.1 of Thermobia domestica. Classification (NCBI taxonomy): domain Eukaryota; kingdom Metazoa; phylum Arthropoda; class Insecta; order Zygentoma; family Lepismatidae; genus Thermobia; species Thermobia domestica. The sequence goes on along the minus strand of NC_137462.1, from coordinate 136,130,411 downwards.
TAGGTCATAATTGGGAATACAAGCTTAATAAAATAATATTAAGTAGAAAGTACTTAGAAATGTTAAGATTTTTAGATGAGAATGGAACCTCCTATATATACAGTAATATTGTTTAATAAATTCAAACTTCAGTTGCTGTTTTCAGTTGCTCTTTCTGGCAATAAAAAAAGTAATCCTAACTTTCATTAATATACCATATATTTCTGAATGCAACAAGGACCCCCAATTTTGATGTAACGTAGAACTAAAAAAAGAAAAAAAATAATAATAAATCTACAGTATATAATGAGTATATATTTACAGAACTTGTTATAAAACTACATTATAAAGCAAGTCAAATGCATACCTTTCTTATAGTCTTTCTTATTGGAAGAGCAACTGAATCTGTAAACTTTTAGGATTAAATTGATATGCAAGAAAAGGGATGAAGCTAATAGGAGCTTGTAGTTCTGTTCAGTAAAGAAAAGATCCACATTATGTTCTGGGAGATAATCTCATATTTTTGGATACGAAATTGAAGTAAAAAAATCTCATCTTGGATTCATTATAAGGTATGTATATTTTAGTATGTTTTAGGCTGGGATGGCCAAAATTTTCCGGAATCCGGATTCAGGAATCGGAAAATTTACATTTCGGAATTCGGAAGAATTCCGGATTTCGGAAAAATTCCAAAATTCGGAAAAAAATCCGGAATTCAGAAAAATTCCGGAAGTCGGAAAAATTCCGGAATTCAGAAAAAATCCGACATTCGGAAAAAATCCGGAATTCAGAAAAATCCGAATTTTTCCGAAATCCGGATTTTTTCCGATTTTACTTTCCGGAATCTGGATTTGGTCAACCCTAGCTAGTTGCTGTTAAAAGAAAAACACTATAATGAATATATATACTTGTATTAGTTTCTTGTAGTTGGATATGTCTTTATCACTTACGTAGTCAATTGCTATTGCAGTTATTTACTGCTTTATGAGGAAGGTCTTATTTTCACACACAAAAAAGTCGCCGGTATTTCTCAAATATTATCGTGTTCCCACCTGCAGCTGCTCCAAAGCACTGCAAACTACTTTTTAAGCAGACGAAAGGAAGTGAAGCAAAAGAAATCTCAACAAATATTCTAATAACATTCGCTTATTGTCAACATACCTATATACAGTAAATACAAATTTATAATTTTTGACTTTACGAAGTATACAATGTATTTGTTCAATAATTAACATAAGCAGGCATTCGTTAATTTATATTAATATAATAATTAATAAAACTAATAAGCGGGTGATTGATGACTCAGTGGTAGAATTTTCATTAATTGTATTCTAACCCAGGACATGTGGGTTTTCGATGGCTAATTTTGAGTTCGAAAATTTTCCCGGTGGTACTCTTGGTTCCCTTTCTTGTATTTATTCCATCATCACTCATTAACGAATTTAGTTTATCAAAACTCTATGGCCATATATTCATTCTGTCCGTCAGTGAAATAAACAGTCTCAAGAACTATCTGATGGATTACCATCAATTTTGGCCACGATGTACAGAGTCAATAGTTAAGAATCGAGTTCCCTGATGAATGTAATATTCAAACAGGAAGCGGTACAAATCAACTATTTCCGGTTTTAACGTTAATCATTATATAGTAAATATGGTAATAGATAGCGAGAAGCGGTTTCCAGTAATCGACATATATAATATTCATGTAGATAGAATGTTATCCAATTTGTGCATCTGCTGAAAATAATGAGCTTGGGTACTTAGAGAGCATTTTCCGCTTTAGAAAATGTGTGCTTGGTAAAGAATGTAGAGAATTAGCTAAGTCAGGCAGGTAGCTAGAATATGGTAATAGGAAGGGGGATCGTAATAGCACCACCCAATCTGTAAATAAATGTAGGAAATTTCTAGTGACAAAGAAGAGCCGAACTATTGAGAGTGTGGCCCCTACAGAAGCAGCACTTTTTGAACACACCAAACGTGCAGTTTTACAAGCTGGTTATACATGGTCGCAGTGGTGTAAACCAGTTCCCTTATTCCAAATCCTCAACATTGGGGCTGGAGAGAAGTAAATGATGAGTATGAACCTTTTTGGACTCAGCTGCCAGATGCATCAAAACATTGCCGGAGCTTGTGCAATGTGGTTATAAAACACTATGTGTAAATGTGTGAATGTGCACCCATTCGTGTAAATGTGCAAATCTGACATTTCATTGTAGAGCACTTTGTGCTTGTGATAGTCAATGTTCTTACTAAAAAAGAACACTGTTGATGTGCTTCAGACTTTATAATTCTTATCATAGCTGCAAATTGTTTTCTCTTACGTAAGTAACCGTTATTTCTGAAAGCGTCATGTTGGTAATATATTTTGCAAGATTCTGAGTCATATACCTGCAATCTGGCATCTTTTGACAATATGCAATTTTTATAGTATTCACTTAGCATTACCAAAATTGAAATATCTCCGTTAGTTTTAAAGATAAAGCAATGATATAGGTGTCGTTTGCAAGCTCTTGAAACGCAGGATTTCTATTATTTCAAAGTGTTTTTGTGAATTCCTACTCGTTTCATACCTATTCACCGTTAAACGCAAGAACTGTTTTCGAGTAATGCTTTCTTTTCACTTTGAGACGCCATTTTTAAAAATGCCGGCCATATATATAAAAGATATTTTCTACATAATTCAAGATCTGGAGTATGCTCTCACAAATAAAACACGAACGAAGTTTCTAAGTTGAACGGTAGCCAAGTTATTATTTTTTAATTTAAGGAAATTAATTCAGCTGGTGGCCATGTTGATTACGTCTTAACAGGCAAACCACGCTTTCAGAAGTTTGGGTCTATATCCATATTTTGTCCTTACATAAGTACACATGACTCCTGAAAGTGGCATGTTGGTATCACATTTTGCACGATTCGGCATTATATTGACGTTAAGCCACCTAACTAAAGACAATGATGATGGAGGGATGGCTGGAATGAGAAGATGGGGACGGAGAACGGAGTACCCCGAGGAAACCCACGAACATGATGTTGTTCACCACAAACTTACTTGGCCCAGAATCGAACCAGGGACGCCACACACCAGATGTAAGCGTCCTATCACTTAGCCACCGTGCCTCCAGAAGCACAAAAAAGGTTAAGTGATTAATGTCATTGTAAACTAGGTCTTTGTAAACTTGTATATAATGTCATTGTGAACTAGGTATATAGTCGATTGGCATATCTTTCAAACTCACGATTTTATATATTTATTTTACTTTAGGGCAAAGATAGAAGAAAAAATATGGCGGTAGTAAAAGAAATCGAATTCCATATTTCAACAAGCTTACTTGATTAATGACTCCCTACATTCCAAAAAAGTCATTACTGGATGCATGTCTGTTCTTTAGATCATCCGTGCATCTCGTTGTTTGTACAGTTAGCTAATGGTCATTGCGTTTTACAAACCTGGACAAAATTTTGTAAGTTTGAGACAGTAATAGGATTGTCCAATAATATTTTCTGAACTTTCTTCTTATCCCGAAGGTGAGAGTAGTCTATTGAAGGATGAAAAAATTTAAAGAGAAAATCCATCTCTCTCGAAAACGAATCTAATGATTTTCTTTATCTTTTTTATAAATCAATATTAAACCAGTAACCCAAATGTTGTAATTCCTCTGAGGAATAACAAATAGAAGGTTACTTTACTGGTGAATAATTTGCTTTTATATGATTTTCTTTTTTTAAATAAAAGTAAGATTTTGTCAATATATTTGTGATACAAAATCATCTCCGTCTATGAGCAATGTTCGTCGTTCCGCTACGCTTGCTGCAGAACTTTCTTTGAAAATGGATAGTGAAGATAAAGAACATGTACATAATTTGCTGTTTATTATTAACATAAGGGTCTTATAAATGTGAATAATATTGTAATTAGTTATTTAATATCCATAAGTATTTATTTACGTCTTCCACAAAATAATTTATTAACAAAGCAATAGGAACACTTTATATAAACTACAGACAGTTGTTACGTTTACCTTAAGGAAAAAAACAACCTTTAAGAATAAGTCACTAAGACATAGTAGGCCTATTTGTGAAACCGTAAGTTAGTTGGGCAAATTAAGGAACAATTAAATGTAACTAAAGAATTAAAACTTTAATTAATCGCGATTTTAACCAATAGCATTAAGCAAGCTGAAGGCTTTGATAAAACGACTGGTATTTAACAAATAAAAGTTTTATTAATAAGGCTACAGTACAATATAAATTTCAGCGAATTGTAATTTTCTTTCCACCGAATAAACATAGTTACTAGACTACCACTTGCATATTCATCTTTGCGCATTCATCCTCCCCTTAGCATGAAGTACGCTATCTACTAAAAAGTCACTGGTCACCCCACAACTTTCGGAATGAAGCAAATCATGACGTATTTAATATCGGGCAGGGCCTCCTTTGGCCTGGATCACAGCATGTATCCTCCGAGGAAGGCTTTCCATCAGTTGCTGATAGGTATCAGGTGAATTTGGACGAGTTGGTTTGGACCTTAAACGCCGCTCTAATTCATCCCACAGGTGTTCCACGGTGATTTAAATCAGGCGCTTGAGCAGGCCACTGGAGTCGTTGCACATTGTTCTCGTCGTACTACGACATAACATTGACAGCTTTATGGCAAGGGGCATTATCATCTTGATAATAATACCGATTAGTTCCAAAAAATTTCCACAATGTGGGAAGCACATTATTACCCAAAATGTCCAGATAATTTGCACTCGTAACGTTACCACCTACAACAAGCGGGCCTAGGCTGAACCAACAAAATGCACTGCATACCATTACACCACCACCACCACCAAATTTCACTGTTGGCACAATACAGTCTGGTAAGAAGCGTTCCCCGGTTTGTCGCCACCCAAACCCGACCATCTGACATGAAACACGTGTAGCGTGATTCACTACTCCATAACACATGTTGCCATTGATCTAGGTTCCAATTTGGATGATCCCTACAACATATCAACCTCCTGGCTTTGTTCGTTGGAGTGATGTGTAGCTTATACACATCTGCTCTAACATGGAAACCAAGTGCATGCAGTTCCGTCCTGACAATGTTCAGTGAACCTGATGTGCCCGATGTAGTGTGGAACTTGTGCTGGATGGCAGATACACTTCGACGACGATTACTGGATACTACCCGTTTCGGCAGTCTCCGGTCCCTGTTCGTCAATTCGTTGGGCTGTACGGGCCGCTTAGGGACACTGGTGACACCGTGTCGTTTCCATTTCAGGATTACATCACCCACCGTTGATTTTGGGTGGTGTAATTGGGCACTAATAGCACGATTCGACAAACCCACAATATGACAGCTGATGATGACTCGCTATCGAACTCACTTGTCTGTTCTTGTCTGTGTCCCATTCTCATCCAAACTGACTCCTCGCCTGACGTACGGTCATTGATAGTGCCTTCTACACCGTAACAAATGACTGGCGTCGTGCAATTTGCTCTGGATTCCTTACGGCGATGTCCTAGCAGACTGACCAGTGACTTTTTGAGCGTATGTTTACTTTTAGTGTGACTAACTTCTAAAATACATTATTAATAGTTTACCCAATATATATATATATATATATATATGTACAAAAAGGAAGTTTTATTAATTCATAATCACGAATTGTGCACTAAAGTACGCTTCGGTAAATGAAACAGAATGATAAAGAATCAATTAGAGAACTAAAAAGTACGGCAGAAGTGAAGAAAAAGCAGAGAAACCTCATGTATAAGGATTGTTACTTTTAGGGTCAATACAGCACGGTCGAGAACTGAAACAGGTATTTTAATACTTTTTGTCTTTAATATTTGCATACGTCATACATAATCTCACATCTCTTCAGAGACACTTGAGCTTACAGAGGTTGTTCAGCCTACGTTTGGCCGATTTCGTTCCTTACCCCTCCCGAGCAGAATGGACTCACCCGACCTGGCTCTTGGCGTCCTGCAGTGTTGTGCAGTGGCTTCCTGGGAACGGAGTTGTTTATCCGCGCGGATGACAATAACGCACAAAACAGGACCATTGTTGTGAGTATTGTGTAAAATTTGTTTCCAAGTGTGTGAGTTTCCGCTCTTGACCAAAATGCCGCCCAAATTAAGCCGGTTTTGGGAAGGCTATGTTGCGGCTCTTTATGACGCCTACTTTAGGGTTTCTGTCATTAGAAATCAGTGCAAGAAGAATGGTTGCAAAATCAGTTTAAGTGGAATAAAAAAATGTTATTTAAAATTGTAAGGGAACGAAGCTCCACCATTTGGATCACCAATGAAGTTGCCTAGGAAGCGGGAATGCACCATGGCATCCTCCACCATGCAGAGGAACTTTGCAAAATGGCAATACAAGAAAATCCGCCAACACAAAAGTGTATGGCTAATCGTCTTCACGTGTCTTTGGGGACTGTGAGCCGGACGTTACACCATCAACTCAAGCTGGGAAAAGTTGTGAAACCTCGCGGTCATCTTTTCACGGATGCCCACAAAAAGGAACAAAAGTGTAACGCTCGGAAGCTGTACGAACGGCATCTGGCAAAACAAAGGTGAATGTAAGTCGTAACTCTCGATGAAGCATGGATTTACCTTCCCGACTGCGGCAAACCGAGACCATCATGTACAGAGAGAAAGGTGACAAGAATTTCAGAAGGTGGCTCCGTGTCTGTAAAGAATCCTTTCCAAAAGGATCAATGTTCGTTACTGGCTACTGTTACCGAGATAAACTGAAGATTCTTAGGGTGACGAAGAACTGCAAGATAAATTCGCAGTATTTTCAGGAGCAGGTCATGCAGCCAATTTACGAGCATGAGATTCCAACAATGTATGGAAATGACGCCAATATTTTGCGCATTCACATGTACAAAGCCTCATCACATACCTCAAGATCGTCCCTCGCATTCTACAAGGAGATGGAGGAGGCAAGTGGTACACAGGTGATACCTTTCAATGAGGTACATGTTAAATCTCCAGATGCAAATCCTAAGGACTATTGTGGATTTGAATTGCTGAAGCGGGCTTTGGGAAAACGGCGTGTTTCAACTATGGAAGAACTTTGGAAAGCTGTGGAAAGGGAATGGGACAAGATTCCCCTTCCAGTTCTTCAGAGAAACCTATTACAGTGGAAATTACGCTGTCGGGCTATTTTTAGGAACCAAGGGAAACACATCGAGTACTTACGGACCTGGCGCACTTATGGATTCTTCTAAATTTTTAGGAAAGTCGAAATTGGCCAAATGTAGACTGAACAACCTCTGTAAAGAAACCTTTCACTTGTGCTGAAAAAGCCATTATGTACTTAATTTTGTAAATTTTCTAATAAATTGTAAAATGAAATAAAGATACTAACGCGATATGCATTGGAAGAATTAATAGAATTTTCATGATGAGCTTATTTTAAATTCTAACTAATAAATATTTTACGCTCTGCATCACATCAGCGCTCAGAACAAAATTTAAGAATGCACGGAATCGATGATTAAATAAAGAATAAAAACAGAATGAAAAGTACGGCTGCCAGATATAGCTTTATCACTCTCATTTCTAGAAAGAAATAAATGTTATGCTGCAGTCTTTACTTAAACGTTTATTTGAAAGATATGCAACATTAACAGGTGCATCTTTGAAAGACTTCATCAGAAGAAAACTCGTGAGAAGAATTAAATACAGTATTCTTTGTGGACCTTTGTTAGAAGCTACTTACCAAATAATGTAATGCTTGTTAATGAAATAATTGCCTTTAAAATATGAACAAAATCGCTTAAGGAGTTCTTGAAAATTATCCGGAAAGAATTCGTCCTAGAAGTAAACAATGTTTTGTCTACTTTTTAATTAGAAATAAGTTATTCCATATTGTAGGGCTATTAATGAAATTTTAATTTATGAAACATGAATAAAATCATCTGAATCATTTCAATGATCCCGAAAAAAAAAACACTCCAATAATAAACTACTCCAAGAGTTTTCATTATAAATAAGTTAAATCATTTATAGGGATATAATTGAAATATTTATTTACGCAACATAAACAAAATTACCTAGATTATTTCTGAGAAAATTGTCTAAAAAATCTCATCTTCAAGAATAAATGACCTCATATATATTTTTTTCAAAAGGATACTCTGCAGTGTTATACGCTTGTTAATAAAACTTTTATTTATAAATATTTGTTATTCCGCCAAACCTTCGGCTCAATGAAAGCTATTGGGTAAAATCTTGATTAATTAAAAGTTCTAATTATTTAGTATATATATATATTTTTAAATTTGCTCAACTAACTTGTGACTTCACCCATACTACGCTTCATGTTGGCTTATGGCAAAGCTTATTAAATATTGCACTGTCCTAAATATAAACGGTAACAACTTCTGCAGTTTTTACACTGTGTTCACATTGCTTAATTATATTTATATTGTGTTTGACATGGAATAAATACTTGTGGATTTTATATAAGTATTTACAGTGTTCTTTACTTTTAACATGGCTCTTGTCTTAGTAGTAAAAAGCAAACTATGTTCGTGTTCAACTTCCCAGTTTCAAATCAAAGCAGGTAGGGAACGTAGTGGAGCTACTATTGTTATCTATTAGGAAAATAAAAACGTTTCCCACAGACTGATAAGACTTTGTATTATGATTAGATTTTAAAAAATCGTGTTTTAAAGTTTTTTGTCGCCCAAACAGCAGTAAACTAACACTTCTGTTTGTATTTCTCGAAGAAATCAGAATATCTTATAGGATACTTATACAATTATTGACTTATGAGAAATAAACATAGTCGCCAGATTCGTTTTAGAGACAGTTGCCTTTATTTCTTTTCTTTTCCTCTTAATTTTTACCTTTCAATAGACTACCCTTACTTTCCAGCCTAAAGAGAAAAACTTAACATTTGGTTTGGATATGTTGAATGCTATGGTCTGTAGATTGGTATACAAACATTGAGATGAAAGGAAGAACAAATTGACTGACATATCATCAAAATAACTGTTTTAAAGAACGTATGTGTCATAAATCGAGTAAATCTGTTAAAATATAAAATTTGATATTATTTTCACGATCACCATATTTATTCATCTATCTTTGAGCTAAGATAAAAGCAAGTAAATAAAAATGTGGGGTCAGCGGATCGAAATAAACAGGTTTAAGATCAAAATTGTTATTTTTTTTGTAATATTTTAATACTTCTGCAAAGTAATAATTATTTAATAAGGTCTATAAAAATAACAAAACTTTTGCAATTTCAAAGAGCTTTCTTTTTAACATTTTAAGTAAAAAAAATAGTATAATTTTAATTTTCATTGGCAAAAGCGTAGGCCTATATCTTGAGTTAACGGTATACTATGCTCTATTTTTCATATCATTATGATTTATCGTCTAAGATGAAAATAGCACATTAAATTTAGTATATATTTACATTCTTTCCCCATTCACACATTACACATTTCTAACCTCACCGGCTACTCAAAGACTTTGTAGACCGTGATAATTTATAACTCGAATATCAGAATGATTGATATTCTCGAGTTTAAAGTAAACTTTATACTTTTCTTCATACTTTGTATCTTACATAATGCATCTTCAGTGTTTAAACAGTTCCTTACATTTTGGAAATTCCATTTAATGATCTATACTGGTGGAGGGTATTTTTAACTCTTTTAGTCGGATTTATAAATATGTTACTTAATTACTTTTTTAAATGGCCAGGCTACTGCAAAAGTCCGCAGATCATGGGTTGAACATCTCTTATTTTGCTGCTATCCTATATGAGAAGTAAAAGTGCACACATGCTCAAGTTTTCTCAAATGCACTTAAACCTTTTCAATGATCAACGAAGTCTCTGAAAATTGTAACTCTATTCATACTCAGATGGCTAAATTGAAACAAAGGATTGGCAGCTTGTGCCTTAGACACTCTCGCTTGCTTAGAAACAGGAAGTTTTCTTGGTTGTCAGTATATAATGTGATTAAATCATTGTTTCAATACTTGTCAAAATAGTGTTCATAATGTACTACATAATCCGTTTTAAGCGTCACAATGCAATATTACGTATAATTATACTTTCCTTGTTTTAGCATTTTACTTTCACTCTCTTCCGATATTTATCAACAAACAAAGCTCAAAATCGTACTTGAAATAATAGGTTTCCATTTCATCATGCACTAAACAGGAAGATACAAGTGTCACTCAAGGACTTTGGCATCATATTTGTATATAAAGCTGTCCTAACAATTAATGAACATATCATTACATTTTTAGCAGTAATTGCAAACAAACCGTCCTAAAAATGAAATACGTAAGTACAAACTTCACAGTAAATTTCTACTTCATATTTGTTATTCAAATTTTTACGTATAATTGCAGTAAAGCCTTTCTTATGTTCTATATAAGTTCCGAATCATGGAATGATTTTAGTGTGAATCTATATTATAAAATTGAAAGTGTCTATGTTTGTGACTCTTAATCTCTTGAACCGCCAGAGCGATCTGGATCAAACTTTTGACGTAGATGGGGGGCGCGGTGGCTCAGTGGTGGAGCGTTCACCTCCGGTGCTTGGGGTTCCTGGTTTGATCCCAGCTCGCGCCGTCTGGTCTTTGTGGTGCACAAACATCGTGGTTGTGGGAGGTCTCCCGTTTCCTCCCGCTTTCTTCATTCCACCATTTCATTCCTTTCTCATTATCATCGTCTTCTTTAGCCTAACCGGCATAATCGTGGGACGTATAAATTTTAAAGATTTCATTTCTCTTTTTCTTTTGACGTAGATGGCTTGAGAGTGTTTTTAGCTATTCATTTTGACGGTAGAACTTAGTGGAGGGGGAGGAGTTGACTTATAAACATAAATAACACTTAATAACTCTTGAACCACAAGACCGATCTCGTTCAAATTTTCAACATAGATGAGGCTCGGGCCTGGGATGGCATTTATTTATTTATTCATTTTGACGGTAGAACTTAGGGGAGGGGAGATCTATGTATATAAAATAAATAAAACTTAATAATTCTTGAACCATCGAACCGATCGCAATCAAATTTGCAAAACCTAGATGAAGTTTGAACCTGATATGATTTTTGTCATATCACCTTGAAGGTGTAACTTAAAAGGGGTAGGAGAGAGACATTTAAAGATGATCGAAAATGATTGATATTAGTGTCGAATCCATAGTTTCCGAGATCTCTGAAATGAACAGTGACATTTCTGATGCCGTTTAAATCCAAATTCAGCCCCGCAACTTGGGGTGCAAGAGGGGAGATATATAAAAATGATCGAAATCACCAATATCAGTGTCGAGTTCATAGTTTTCGGGGTTGTTTTGATGATTTATGACATTTTCGATGCCGTGCCCTGCAACATGGAGAAGGGAAGAAGATATATAAAAACCATCGAAAATAAAGGATATCATAGAGCGCATTAGTAGTAGTAAAAAGTGACTGACTAACGGAACATATTAGTATTTTTTCTTAATTTAATTAATTGATGCGAAGCGAGTAATTAATGTTAGTACTGTATAATGTTAAACTCCTAAGTTTAAAGATTTTCTTAAAATATATTTTCCACAGCATTGTTACTCTTTTATTACATACAGTTAATACTTAATTATGTATTTTCTATCTTACAATTTCGCTAAGATTGTAAGAATCAGTTAGGAAAATAATAAAATTATGACATAATAAGCGTAATTTGTCAGCTATTAAGTATATTTCTTGTATTTATCGTATTTGACTACAAAAACACAAAAATCGTTTGCTTTAAATTTATTTTCTTAAAATTTTCTATTAAAATAAATGAAAATGTGTCTCATTTCGCATAAACTTCTTTAAACGATACTTATTTTGTATGATATAAGTCATACTACCTTAGAATTCATATTTGTCTGTTGACACAAATATTAAAGACAATTGCACGACTCAAGAGCGCTTACGTGGTTCTCCAACTCTTCTCTCTGGAAAACAAGATAACGTAAACGACGTGTACTGTAAGATTTATCTTACCTAATGGCCTGTGAACCTGACAATTAAAACGGATTTTAGCCATGGCCATGGCTTAGGCTCCATGTTAACAGTACATCCCGTCCTTCAGAACATATATATTGCGCCAGGACTCAAAACTCGAATAATCAGAGAAGACTGATTGAAACTGTATAGGAAGTTTATATGTTACAAAACTGCAAATTGAAGGGCGATAAGAATATGTGTTAAAATTCTACGTCCAACTGTTACTATAAGTCGTTATATTATTACAAAGTAAAACGCACATTTGTCTTCTTTTAATCATTTAATCTAAACAGAAATGAAATTAAATGTCCCATGATTATGCTAGCTAGGATGAAGGAGACGGTGATGATGAGAAATGAATAAGTGGGAGGACTAAGAAAATGGGAGGAAACGGGAGAATCCCAAGGAAACTCACGCACAGGATGTTTGTCCACAACAAAGTTCACTTATTTTTAGCTGGGTTCGAACCAGGGACCTCACGCACAAATTAATCTAAACAGAGTAAATGGATATTGTCAATGTTAACTTATTGACAACCTCAAATCAACTGTTATTGCTCTCTCTCTATCTATCTATCTATCTATCTATCTACTTATCTATCTATCTATCTATCTATCTATCTATCTATCTGAGTTAGTCCACAAATCTTCTCTTCCCGTATCAATGACCTATTTATCTTCTGCGGCTTATATAGAAGTCGTTATTTCCTATTTTTAGTGAAATGCAAGAACAATTTTGGTTCACTGATTTGAAAATGTCTGGATATGGCAGCTTATTTCACTCTCAATAGAATACAATGTAAATGAAGGAGTTCTGTGTCTCTTTACTTTTCCTTACTGACGAGAGATCTATGACTGACGCACAGCAGTAATGAACGACAAAGATATAAGATTCAACATGTTAAGCGTTTGATGATTTTCAGGTTATTTTTTATCATGTTAGTATAATCTTAAAGGTAGTTTATGTACCTTTACTGTGTAACACTATTTCATTCTCTTTCAGATTTGCCTTGTTGCTCTTTTGGCTTTCGCCTCCGTTGAAGGTGGATTGGTAGGAGGAGTAGGACTGTTGTCACCAGCCAGTATCTCAGGAAGCAAACTTGTGACTCCCACTTCAGTCTCCTCTGCTGTCACCGTTAATTCTTCTCCTCTGATTGGAGCTCGTATTACATCTCCACTTACTGTTGTAGGTGTTCCTGGTTTATCCTCTTCAGTGGTGTCATCTTCCCTGGGATCTGTGGCCTTAACTTCTCCTGTTGTTTCCTCTCTTGGTCTTCTTTCTTCACCTGTTGTTTCATCACTCGGACTTGTCGGCAGTGGTCTTGGTGGAGTTGTTATCAAGGGTTGAATACAGATTACTCGAACCATTCAAAAGTGATGATTCGATCTTACAGTTGGTAACAAAACAATGAAGATTGTTATAATGTAATTACTTAATTTAGTTTTGAATAAATATAAATGGCAATTATTTTTGTTGTTTAACATTATTTATCCGCCTTTATTTCCTTTAAAAATGCAATTACTACTTTCTCTGCAAGGTATTTCGGTATGCTTGATATTTTATCTATACGATCACTCATTTTATTGTCTGTGCGATCTGAATGTTTACATATAAGTTGGACTAGAAAAAATATCAACATATAAGCAGATTGTTCACTAAGTTGGATCGCTAAATGTATCGTAAGCAAACGTATATTGTCAAATATGTAAGGTATTAACTAAAACTGTTTCATTTTCAATTAACTATTGAATAGATGTAAGTACAAAGTTGTATTCTTGATTAGTAGTTTAGACTCCCATTCAGACCGAGCTATATGAGAAGTGAACCTAGACATCTAGAGGGTAAGGGAAGAGTGCTTCAAACTTCTTTAGGAAGTTGTATACATGAACAAGTATAATAGATAAATTTTCCTCCTTTATCATATAGCTACAATATTTAAATGTTTACAGATGTGATTTCCTTGTTCTAAAGCAGCCACTGCTTCTTCCATATTTTCGTATCAATTTAAACAATTTTGCTATCTTATTGTCGCTATGACAGTATTAGAAATAGTATTATATATTACAAGCCAAGGTATTGCCTTTTAAAATCTTTTATTTCTAGTGGTAACACACTAATGGAGTGTAATAGTCTAATTTATATGAATTGCTTCGAAAGACGATGTTGTATGTTCTTTTGGTTTTGCTGCTGACAATGCATCAAGAGAATTAAAATATGCTTATAACAAAATTTTGATAATATATTATACATCATCATTAGTGATGTAACACATCTTGTGTAAGAAACTGTCGTAGATCAATTCTTAAATCAGAAAAGAAATTTACATTTGAAGGCATATCTGGACAAATAATATCTATTGAACCTTTATCTTTGTTTTACAATTTTATTTTTATTTTTTTTCGAAGATGCGCCCTGTGGTAGGTGTTTCATGTTACATTTCTAGTTTAGTATATAAATATTAATAATATGAAATACGATGTTACATATAAACAGATACAATGGAAACACTTTGAACAATTTACACATTTTAATGTGATGGTGGCAATTTGTTATTTTTTTTAAAAAAAAAGACAATGATTATAAAATAAACACATTATTATATCAAGTGAAAATAAACTATGTATCCCTGCAGAAGAGCAAACCATTGAAACTTGCATGAATAAAAATAAATAAGTACCTGGGCAGCCAGATTAGTGCAATAAATGGTATACTTCTTCAGCCTAAACACTTGAATATCTTAAAACAATAAATAAATAAATTATTTCTTAGTACAATTATGCAAAGACTAGATATCACGTGAACAAACACAATCTTCATAACAACAAAGTGATCAAATTAAATAAATAATTGAAAAAGAAAACTGCTGTTTTGGTCTCGAAAAAATAATGGGAATGGAATATTAAAATATTAAATTAAGCTGTGTATTTCGACTCACAAGCAAATTGGATTCTTTTTAACATTACGATAGTAGGCCTTATAACATTGTAATATTAATACATACATACATACATCAGTTGCTTAACAGGAAACTCTTGAACGAAAGCGATATTTATTTACTCCTGTTTTTCTCGGCAGTTTGCTAGATTGATTATCTCCACTGAGTTTGTTAATGGAGTGAATCTATTAACGTCTTCGTGGATAATTGTGACTACTCATATCTTAATCATTCATAAATGTACATGTAAACCTTAGATCGTTTATGAGTTATGAGTTGTACTGTATGAACATGTAGGCGAAAATATTTCGATGTTCTTAATTCTTATTGTAAAAGCAAGAAACTTTATACATTAATGTACTGTAAATCTTGCGCCATTTTCTTTATTGTCTTAAACATAATTTATTTTTGCTTACAAGTTAGAAGGAAGTAGACAATAAGGACTTCTTGACTATTATTTTTCTTGAAGCAATATTTATCTAAATTATAAACTGAAAACTTTGATGGGAGGTAACAATGAAGTAAAATACTGATAATCCTGGTCAACCCTAGCTACGATCCTATAATAGGTACTCTTTTTGTTGTTGTTGTTGTTGTTGTTGTTGTTGTTGTTGCTTCGGGTGAGTATTCATCCTAAAAGCATGTTATGAGTAATTATTGTAAAGTATAGAAGGAAGGTATATAGTCCAGAAGCAGTTACTTTTCGTTTCAATCCTAGTGAATATCAGGAAACTGGAAAGTGTTATGAATCCGGAGTGAAAAATAGATAAAGAATTAAGCCTCTGTACATTATATATTTTCTTCCTTAATCCAATATTAGGGCTGGTGGTTAAGCTTTACAGAGCTACAGACTTACGAGACTACTACATACAAATCCAGCATTGCTCATTTACCTGCCTCTTTTGCACGGTGGCTCAGTGGTAGAGCGTTCACCTCCGGTACTTGGGGTCCCTGGTTCGATCCCAGCTCGGGCCGTGTGGACTTTGTGGTGGACAAACAACACGCTCGTGGGTTTTCTCGGGGTTCTTCCGTTTCCTCCCAGTTTCTCCATTCCACCATTTCACTCATCTCTCATCGTCACCGTCTCCTTTAGCCTCACCGACATAACCGTGGGACGTAAAACTTAAAGATTTCATTTCATTTTTTTCCAAGTAACAGTCAATTCACTGTAGATATGCGGTACTAGTTCCTGAAGCGAATTCTGGCCTGGCAATGTTTGGACAGCGAATCTGAATTGCAAGCGCTTGTAAACATCTTCGTTAATCCTTGGCGAGAGATCTCTTTGAGACCGGCACGCATAAACCCATTAAAGCTAGTGTCTGAAGGAACATGGGGCACATTTTGATAAGTAGGTTAATATATCTAGATATGACCATCGGAACATGATATCAGTAGGATATTATTTTGATTGATGTTTGAATTGCGTTGTTGGGAAGAAGCTTTCTCGTCGTCTTTCTTATTATTCTACAGTCAGATAAACCAGAAAGAGAGCTAACCACGGAAAATATTGCTATGCAGTATCCTGTGTTATCACGTTGGTGTCATAAATATGATTTTCAGTAAGTGTTTCTTCAGTTCTGACAGCTAATGATTAAGTGAAAATTTGGTCCTTTCGATTATGTATTAAGGGAGACGTTACTCGTGTTTGTCTCTCGTCAGGACTTTTGTGTCCATGTAAGTGTGCGCACTGTGAAAAATCCGTTATCCGGACAGCGATATATTGCACACATATACGGAATCGTTATGTTTATTACATAAATCAGTACGGGTCATAGGTTATCCATGTGCTACACATACTGTCCTTTTTCCCGCTTAGATGTTACATCATGTCTTTGTAGGTGCCTAATATCTAACGTTCTTCCGTACATTACATATGTATGCGTAGGTTACATATGTCAGCTATATGTTATATACGTGCATCTGTATGTGAAGTCCTGACCACCTATATGCAGTTCTTTCGTTTGTATTGGGAAAACTTATGCGGAAAGTACGCATAAAATATACCTTTTCAGTTATATGTTTGCTGTACGTTAAGTCTAAAATCTAGAAAATTTACACATGCAATCTATGTTTTTACGTTCTCCATATAAGTTGTTTTCTCAGTGTGTGTGTTTGCGCAAAGTTAGTTTTACATCAAAAGTGTTTTGTCTATTTTTTTCAAATAGCAAAATCTTTAGAAATAACTTTGATTATTCGAATCTGGTAACTGTACACATGATGCATTGAAGTTGCAATATTGATAATGTTGCTTTTCCTCTTGCACTGTTTACATTCGAATGTAGCTCGTAAATTTATTTCATATTTGAAAATGGGCAAGAAAAAAGTAATTCTTGATTCAAAACGACTGTATACATCGTATGGTTTACAGTCATGAAGATGACTCAGAAGTAGAAATAGATTAAAGTGCCGTGAAGAAATTAGCATGTTAAGATAAATATACAACAAAAACAGCAGTAAAATAAAATAGCTAAAAATGAATTAACAATAATAATAATAATAATAATAATAATAATAATAATAATAATAATACAATAAAAGTAATAAATAAGTAAAAATAAAAACAAAAATACAATTCTATTGAAACGTCTTCACTAACTTAATATTTTAATCCTTTTAGCCAGTGGTGTAAACAAAACGTTTTCTCGGAATGATTGAAATTTATTTCTCTAATCAATCAACCATTTAATTCAGCTACGATTTGTTACTAGCAGGTATTACTACCATTTTGGTAGTGAGCCATAAGTGTCTGCCCTTGGCTACACCACTATTTTATATAATGATTTTTCTACTTAATTGTAACAATAAACATAAACGAACCATGAAAATTATAATTGTAATAATTAACGAAGCTTTTTGTAGTTTGCTTGTTATAAATATTTACAACGGAGTACAGCTATGTTTATGTCTTATCTGGGTTTGTCTGAAAAGTACTTCCTATACCATACTTTATAGAAAACTTGGTAAAGTTTTCAAATATTTTTTTTCGTTCTCTAAGTACACCTTCTGGGTATTAGATTTCCACATGATCATAAGCATAAGATCTTTATCTTTAATTCACCTGGAACAGAATTAAGAAAAGCAAAAAATGCATCAACGAAAGTGCTTTAAAAACTGATGCGATCTGTTTGAAATGAGATTCGTTTCCTCTTTGGTTACTTTGAATTATGTTTAGAATGTTGATTTAAAAACCCCAAAATTCTTCTGAATAAGAATGCTACGTTTTAAGAGCCTGCCTTACTAAAAAATAATACAAAATTTACCATTTTTCTTTTGCTTGTGTATTCATCAGTGAAAGGAGATAATCAAAGATAATGCTATTCTACAACAGAAAATATGAACCCGAAGAATGTTCAGTGTTGCAATCCATAGAAATTACAGTGTTGCCAGAAAAACAATTTCCCTAAAATCTAAGTTAAGACAGCGAGTAGAGGAATGAACTCAACTGCATTTGATTACGTATCATGTTGTTTTGGTTTCTTGTGAACTACATTTTAATTAACATTATTATTTAGTTTCAATAACTGTATATTAAAACTATTTTGTTTATTACAAACTAAATACAACTTTTATTTACAAAGTAGTTCACAAGAAACCAAAACAATATGATATGTAACCAAATGCAGTTGAGTTAGTTCCTCTACTCGCTGCCTTAACTTAGATTTTAGGGAAATTGTTTTTTTGGCAACACTGTAATTTCTATGGATTGCAACACTGAACATTCTTCAGGTTCATATTTTCTGTTGTAGAATAGCATTATCTATGACTGTGGTGATTTGCATTTCATTATCTCCTTTCACTGACGAATAAACCAGCAAAAGAAAAATGGTAAATTTTGTATTATTTTTAGTAAGGCAGGCTCTTAACCTACGGAAATGTTTATATTGAAGACAGACAAATAAATATATTACTCTATAAATTTTACACAACAGTAATTCATACTTAAAATGTCGTTCATGTAATGAGTGTAATTAATCAATTATTAAATGTTATCTAGTTGAAAATTTGCAAGAAATTTTCTTAAAATTCTTTAGAAATTTAAACAAAAGATTGTCAAAGTTTGAAGTAATCACTATGGACTTATATAATATGTCATTTACTGACACACACCTTGAATATATAGATCTCTTATTATAACATTTCATAAAGAATGTTCTTTAATGCATTGCTATCATTAAAAGATGTTTCATTATACACTTAAAAAGTTTTACTTTCTAACACAATTCTCTCGAAAGGACGAATATCATTACATCTAACATATAAAATTTAGACAAAACAGTTTAGTGAACACAAAATATCACACAGATGATATTCAATAATATATTGAAAAAGAAATGATAAGACAAAGGTATTAACTAGACGTAACGTATTAACTAGAAGTATTAATTAGAAGTATGTATATCATTGGCTGTTTTAAAGTTTACCATTGTATTTTAATGTTTACATATATAATTTATTTCACTAACAAACTTGATTTGGTTAAGCTTCAGACATAACGTGCAGGAAGATGTGAAACATTAATGTACAACTAATGTACAATCAGTCAAAGGTAATACATATGATGTATATTAGTGTTACACAATGTTCTTTGTGAAATGTTCTCGCTGAGTCAAAAATAATTATGCATCAAAGTTCTCGATTTACAAATGACCAACAAGTATTATAGAATATTTATCATGTCGAAATGTCAAAACAGTTTCCAATACTTTCTGACGTATTTCATCGAAGGTAAGCTTCCCTACGAAATGCTTCCAGGACGTAATATATTTATTTCTTGTACATTAATGAGCAATTAGAAAAAGAATTCTTTTCTGAGTGAATTATTTATAGAAATACGTTGCACTCCCTCTTAATGTTCGTTTCTTGACGACTCTTTAAAACCTCAGCAGATGTGCATACATGGTTTTTGAAAACAGTAACACATATCAACAAAAATCAATGTAACGATATTCGAAGTCTAACTTCTCCTAGGTGGGTCTACAAAGTTTGGTTATTTTCGGCAGGTGAACGGACCCTGATCTAACTTATATTTCTATCAGATTTTTAGCAATGATATAGAAAGGAGAAGGGGTCACTGAGAGGTACAGTAACATTTCCCATGACGTTTATGTCCAAGATCAACTTCATCGAAATCGAGAGTGATAAACGGTTAGAAATGGTCGAATTTAAGCATTTTTATTACTACAGTTTCACTAAGATGAGTATGCAAAGAAAGGAAAATGTTCACATACTTTCCATAAAATTATGATAAATTTAAATTTTTTGGTTGGTACTATGACAATTTAACTAGTTAGCTAGTTTAACTATTTGAAACTGAATATTGACCTAAAAAGTGAATTTATTGCAGATTATCTGAAAATACACATATGAAGAATTACTCGTTAAATAACATCTTCAATATAAGGTACCAGAAACTTTCAGTCTTAGCCTTTGATTACTACTCCACCAAGTCCACTAGTAATAACAGGTGGAACAAGTCCAAGAGATGAAACAACAGGAGAAGATAAGGCCAAAGATCCGAGAGATGATGATACCAATGGAGAGGATAGACCAGAAACACCTACAGCGGAAAGTGGAGATATAATACGGGTTCCAACCAGGGGAGAAGAATTAATGGTGACAGCAGAGGAAAGTGAAGAAGGAGAAACAATGGTTCTTCCTGAGATACTCGCAGGTGACAGCACACCTACTCCTCCTATCACTCCACATTCAACGGTGGCGAAAGCCAAAAGAGCAAGAACACATATCTGAAACGATATAATATAATAATTTATTCAAAATAAACATTCTGGACCACACACAAAGAATAAGGAATTTTAATATTACCAAATAAAATACAGCTTTTGATATTCTATATGTAGGGGACAGTATTATACCTTGTAATAATGACGATGAAACACGATTTAAGAAGTTTATCTGAACTACATTTCAAAAACATATGTATTGATTGTAAGATGAATATGTCACTATATAGAGAAGAATAATATGTACTTACGTATTTCATTTTAGGATAAGGTTTAGTTCAAGTAAATCTAACAACTAAGCTTGTAGTGAATGATATGTCAATTAGTATTTATCTTCGTTTATATATACTACTTGTGACCTTGTATTATTACTTTCTTTATCTTCCTATTTATACTGTATGATGAAATGTGGTCGATATATTTCAGATTAACTTTTAAAAGAATTGAGAAAGTAGAGGAAGAATCATTACCTGCCTGTTAAATTTTATTCCAAAATTATGTTCAACGAATATTATATTTTCGTTATTCTATAGCACTAAATAGAATTCCTTTTGAAGTAAGACTTTTATAAAATCATTTTCTAACATTTTTTTCTAAAACTTAATGCTTATGAACACACTTGCATATGCTCTATTTCTTTTGATTTTTCCATGTGTCAACATGCTCGCATAAGATTTTCAAAATAATATAATATTTTAGGTCATGAATTAATTAAATCATAATTGGGAAAACAAGCTTAATAAAATAATATTAAGTAGAAAGTATTTACAAACCTTAAGATTTTTAGAAGAGAATGGAACCTCTTATATATATAGTAATATTGTTTAATGAATTCTAACATGTTTTCACTTGCTCTTTCTGGCAATAAAAAAATAATCCTCCCTTTCATTAATATAACATATATTTCTGATTCCAACAAGGACCCCCAATTTTGTTGTAACGTAGAACAAAAAAAAATTACAGTATATAATGAGTATATCTTTTCAGAACTTGTTATACAGCTACATTATAAAGCAAGTCAAATGCAGACCTTTCTTATAGTCTTTCTTATTGGAAGAGCAACTGAATCTGCAAATTTTAGGCTTAAATTGGTATGCAAGAAAAGGGATGAAGCTCACGGATGGTTGTAGCTCTGTTCAGTAAAGAAAAAATCCACATTATGTTCTGGGAGATAATCTCATATTTTTTTATACAAAATTGAGGTAAAATATCTCGTCTTGGGTTCATTATAAGGTATGTATATTTTACTATGTTTTAGATATTTCATACACAAATAATTAAAATAGATTTAGCGTTACACAAAATGAAGTGATTATTTTTTCTGGTGACTTCCAAGCATATAGTATTATGATTAATTGCACGATGTTTTATTTGGTTAAGTTGCCAGAAATTAATGTAGGAAAGAGGGTACCTTTACTTTGACACATACCAATGGTCACAAAAGACTCTGGTTATATGCATATTAATATCATTCAAAAGCTTATTTTTAGAACTTCGTAGCTGTATAGGACATACAAAATACGTATATCTGTGCAATGATTTATTTTCATATCTGAGAAGATATACTCGTGAAACCGAAACACGATTTTCTAAAAATCTACTTCAGCGTAACTATTTAAATTTGGTTACAGAGGAGTCCAAACAGTTGGAAACATTAATGAAAGTGTGGACTAAAGTAAGGCAATGTGGTGAACATGTTATGGGAACTTGGTTCTGAAAATTATGCCATGATGACTTACGTTTGAAGGATAGAAAATATCGTCTGTTAAAATATAAAATTCTATATTTTTTGACGATCACCAAATTTCAATATCTATCGTTGCGTTAAAGTAAAAGCAAGTACATAAAATTGTCCGGTTAGCAGATAAGCTCATCTTTTTTTTTTTTTTTACTTCTCCAAAGTAATAATTATTTAATAAGATATATAGAAAGAAACAAAGTGATTTTTTTTAATTTCAAAGATTTTTTAAAGTATTAAGTAAGAAATTATATTCTCAATTATGAGAATATATCAGGTATATTATGAGGTATACTATGATCTATTCTTCAAATAATTATGATTTATTATCTAAGATCAAAATAACAAATTACACACTTTTGACTCCAGAGACTACTCGATAATTTTTTTTGATTGTGTTAATTAGCAGCCTATAACTCCAAAACCAGGATGACTAATATCTCAGGTGTAAAACAAACCAGATTTTTCTTCACATCGTATCTTTCATAGTGTAAGTGTGCAAAGAGAGAGCAAAGACTTAATCGCGTACTATAATTTCCATTTTATGAGCTATACTAGGGTGTTTAGTACCCTTTTATTACTTTCTATGTGATAAATAATTATTTCCTTCTTGGTGCCGCGGTGGCTCAGTAGTAGAGCGTACACCTCTGGTGCTTTGGGTCCAGGGTTCAATCCCTGCTCCCGCCAAGTGAACATTGTGGTGGACAAACACCGTGTGCGTGGGTTTTCTCGGGGTTCTCCCGTTTCCTCCAACTCTCTTCATTCCACCATTTCATTCATTTCTCATAATCACCGTCCTTAACCGGCACAACCGTGGGACGTAAAACTTAAAAATTTCATTTCATTTTTTCTATCTTTCTTTTTCTTCTTCCTTTCTATTTTTTTAAAGGTACGGGTACTGCAGAGTTCCGTGGTCATACGTGGAAGGTTGTTGATGCAGGTGCTACGCTATATTAGAGATTATTCGCATATTTTCTCAAATCCCCTTAAATTTTTTAAAAGATGAAATGAAATCTCTGAAAATTGTAACTCTGTCATACTCAGAGTGCTAAGTTGAAGAAATAACTTGGAAGCTCCTGCTTTTGACACTCTCGCTTGTGGAGATGCAAGAAGTTTTCCAGTTTCTTGATATGTAACGTGATAAAAGCATTTGACAGAACAGGGTTCATAAAATATTATAAATGCAATTTTATACGTCATAATGCAATATTACATGTAATTACACCATTGTTAAGCATTTTACTTTCACGTTCTTTCGATATTTTAGAAAAACATAATTGAAAACTATACTTGAAATAATATGTTTTAATTTCATCACGCATTAAACAGGAAGAGGTAAGCGTCACTCAAGGACTTTGTCATAATATGTGTATATAAAGATGTACTAACAAATACTGAACACATCATTACATTTTTAGCAGTAATCATAAACAAAGCCACCCTAAAAATGAAATACGTAAGTACAAACTTCGTAGTAATTTTCTTATGTAGGCTATATTCGTGTTTCAAATTTTTACAAAAGCCGTAGCCTTTGCGAATCATGAAACACTTTTAATTTGAATACTGTACATTGTGTATTACTGTACATTCCTAAGTTTAAAGTTTTCTTAAAATATATTTTGCACAGGATTGTTACTTTTTTTACAGTATTCAGTTTATACAGTTTATACAGTATTCAGTACTTTCTATTTCATAATTTCACTTAAATTCTAAAAATCAGTTAAGAATCAAATAAAGTTATGACATAAGAAGCGTAATTCGGCAGTGGTTAAGTATATTGTGACGTATTAATTTGTTTTAATTTAGATACAAGTAAATGAGAATATATACACGGTGTATGTCCAATTTCGCATGAATTTTTGAGAAAAATATATCTACTTTGTTTGATAGAGTACTATCTAAGAAGGGACCGCGGTGGCTCGGTGGTAGAGCATTCACCTTGGGTGTATGGGGTCCTAGGTTCGATCCCAGTTCGCGGAACTGAACTTTATTATGGAAAATACACCAAAAGCCTTGGTTTCCTTCGAATACTCCCACTTTCTTCATTTCACAATTTCGTTCATTTCTCATCGTCACTTTTGACTCTCGACTAGCTGACATTAGCTTGGAACGTAAAACTTAATTATTTCATCTGAGAATTCGCATACTCTCTCTTGACACAAATATAAAGACGACCGCACGACTACATGCCGCTTTCGATATCCTGCAAACTACTTCTTTTGAAAACCGAATATTTGTGGTGGGAAACAACCTATACTGTAAAATTTATCTTACGTGATGATCTATAAACCTGACCATTGAACTAAATTTAAGCCCTGATCATGGTTTGGACTCCATGTTAATAGCACATCCCGTCCTTCATAACATGCACGATACGAAAAATCAGAGAAGACTGATTGAAAAAAAAATGATAAGAAATGAAATTTTTCAGTTTAACATCTCATAATTATGCCCGGTAGATTAAGAAAGAGGATGACTAAAGCAAGTGAATGATTATGTAAGAATAAGTGAAACAAGAATGTGAAAATTGTATCCTGAGAAAAACCACGGACACAATGTTATCCAACATAAACTTTATTAGCCGGGATCGAAATAGCGACCCCACGCACTAGAGGTAAGCTCTCTTCCACAGAGCCACCGTGCCGCCATCAAGACTGATTGACGCTGTACAGAAAGGTAACATGCTACGAAACTGCAAATTGGAGCGCAATGAGAATGTGTGTAGTTACAATCCTACGTTCAACTATTATTAAGTATCGCTATGTTCCTACAAAGTAGAATACACCATACCCTTATTTACATTATATAACGTTGTAGTTCAAACTGGACAATTGAATCATTTTATTTGATGTATTCGTTGTTAACTTATTAGCAATCTTAAACCAAATTTCATTACGCTCTCTATCTCTCTTTCTCTCTCTCAGTACGCTCATAAATCTCCTCTTCCCGCATTAATGAACATTAGTCATCTTCGACCTATATAACACTCGTTATTTCCTACTTTCTAGTCAAATGCAATTATAGTTTTGTTTCATTGGTTTGGAAATGTATCAATATGGCAGCTTATTTCATTATCAATAAATGTGTTGTAAATAAAGAAATTGTGTATCAGTTTATATTTCGTTGTGGCGAGAGATCTATGATTGATCCACAGCAGCGATGAACGTAAACAATTGATTTAAAATACAAAATATTAACCTTTTACAATATACATTAATTACAAAATGAATAAATTCTAATTTATTTTAGAATTTTAGCATGTTAATATAATCTTATAATATAATTACCCTTTTGTTTGTAATACTAAATTATCATCTTTCAGATTTGCCTTGTCGCTCTTTTGGCTTTCGCCTCCGTCGAAGGTGGATTGGTAGGAGGAGTAGGACTGTTGTCACCAGCAAGTATCTCAGGAAGCAGACTTGTGACTCCCACTTCAGTCTCCTCTGCTGTCACCGTTAATTCTTCTCCTCTGATTGGAGCTCGTATTACATCTCCACTTACTGTTGTAGGTGTCCCTGGTCTATCCTCTCCAGTGGTTTCATCTTCCCTGGGATCTGTGGCCTTAACTTCTCCTGTTGTTTCCTCTCTTGGTCTTCTTTCTTCACCTGTTGTTTCATCACTCGGACTTGTCGGCAGTGGTCTTGGTGGAGTTGTTATCAAAGGTTGAATAACAATTCAAGAATAATGATTCAGTATTACAATTATTAGGAAATCAATGGATATTGTTATAATGTAATTACTTTATTTAGTTTTGAATAAATATAAATGGCAATTACTTTTGTTGCTTAGCATTGTTCCCTTTGATGTATTATTACGCTTATTGGATTTTCTTGCAGGGTATTTCCGTTACGCTCGGTGTTTAATTTACACGGTTATGCGTCATAATGTCTGTGGAATCTTATCGCCTACATACAGGTTGGATACTCACACATCTAAAAATAATACAATATAATATGCGATCACTGGCTGAGTTTTATCGCTAAATATGAGTAAGAAACCGTCTCTGTGCCACATATGAGAGGAATCAACTAGAAGGATTTCATTTGCAATTCAGGAGTTTAATGCAATAAGGGCGTAAGTCTGAAATATGCAGTTGGAGAGAAACGAAATTGAAATTGAAGTGGTGCTTTTTCTTACACAAAACAATGTAATATCCAGCATTTTACTCCGATATTGAATTGAAATGTTATCAGGAAGCTAAACAAGCATGGCAAAAGCCACAAATGCGTTTGATGCAAAAAGGTCGTAAACTCGCTTACGCCGCTATTACATCAAACTCTTCAATTAATTAAGAGTAGACTTGTCAATACAGAGTTCTGCTTTGATTTGTAGTTTAAAATTCCTTTGAGATCGAGCTATGTGAGACGTGAACATGTTGATGTACTTAGGATTTGATGCTTTTGAGGGAAGACATATCGGTTAAATATTAGCTTCCATCGTTGCAAGTTACGTGATAAAAGTTTCAAACATCTTTAGAAAGTTGTATACAAAAACTAGTATATTAGATTAGCTTTATTCCCTTAGCTTATAATATTTAAAAGTTTATATATGGGATTTCTTTTAAGAACCGCCACTGCTTCTTTTATATCTTCAGTATCAGTTTAAACAGTCTTATTATATTGTTGTCCATATGAAAGTGTGATGAGCAATTAAAAGTCGGATTGCATATTTACTTCCTACGTTTTCCCTTTCATTTTTTTTATTTCTAATGGAAAAACATTAATGGAGTTTAATGGCCTAAGCTATGTGAATTCCTTCGACATCCGATGCTGTTTATTCTTTTGTGTTTAGTGTTGACAGTGCTTCAAGATAATTAAAATCTACTTATAACAAAATTCTATTAATATATTACACGTCATCATCCGTGACGTAACACATTTTGTGCAATAAACTGTCGTAAGTCAATCCTTGAGTCAGAGAAGGATTTACAATTGAACACATACCTGAAGTAACATGCTCAGAATGTGAGCGAGAAAAAAAATCTTTAATCTTAGCAATATGGAAATCCAAATACGTGATATAAACTGTTTTAAAATATAGATTACACTTATCAATGATATTGGAGCTAAGTCTTTATGTTACGATATTATTTACTTTTTGGAAGGGGGCTCAGTATTGTAGTGTTCTCTGAGTTCCTGTTTCCACCCACTTTCTTCATTCACCATTACCACCTATCTTGTTATCATCAACTCTCTTAACCTAGATACACAATCGTGGGACGTTAAACTGAAATATATCTGTAGACTTGTAGCCAGAGTACTAAGACAGAGAAATCGAGATTCCGACCGTCGAAATGGAGCCTCGGAAAGTGATTGTGAAACTGCAGACAAGTTCGATTTACACTATACCAAAGTCATTGGACAGATTTCTGCAATCGGTAAGGTGAAGAAGATTGACTATGAGTGCCCCATGTGTGACACCAGTCAAAAATAACAGCTTTCTTAGTATGTGATGACATATGTCAAAAAGAACAGCTCTGAATGTAAAGGATAATCGAGAAGCTTTCTTGCTTATAATTTTCACTTTTCATGAAAAATGAATCTGCTATGGCAATCATAAATTCCGAGGACATTGTTTGGATCTTCATCAAAGTCAAGGACCATTCCCAAAATTCCTAGAAGATATTGTTGTTGATATGGTGATGTATTATGGGGAACCTTATGACACAACAAATTGAATATAGACATTAACGCATCATTTCTTTATATTTCAAATCATGCAAATCGTAGAAAATGGTATCGGATATCCATCACTGATTTTGTTTTGCATTATTATTATTATTATTATTATTATTATTATTATTATTATTATTATTAAGTATTCTGCCTATCGGCAAGTCCTGAGATTTAATGAGAATTTTTTCCAATTCTAGGTTTAAGCCTGGAAATGTTTCTTTCATGTTTCTCGATCTTCAGCTTCACCTTTTAACTCCCAATATTTTCTTTTAATTTTCGAATCATCGATCAATTTTGTTCTTCTTCTTTCTATTCCTTCGTTTTTTATCTTTTCTTCTATGGCAGTATGAAGGAGACAATTTCTTCGCAACATATGCCCAATTCAATTTGCCTTCCTACGAAGAATGCAGACTAAAAATGTCTTCTCTCTTATCCGTTTTAAAACATTTTCTTTTCTTTCTCTCTCTGTCCATTTTATCTTCTTCATCTTCCTGCAACACCACATTTCAAAGCTTTCTAAATATTTCTTCTCTAACTTCCTTAACATCCAAGTCTCTGAACCATGCAGTCCAATGCTTCATATATAGCACTTGACCAACTTTTTCCTTAGTCCAATATTAAGTCTGCTAGTTAACATATGTAAGTCCTCTCATTCTTAGTATTCCCAAAATATTTTGGAAAAGTAGACACTGGAATAGGCGGTACAAAGAAAGGAAGAGTCACCCCTGACGCTATGTTTCCGTCACCGTATAAAGCCCCTCTTACATGGACCTTAACTCAAGCGTCAATCCAGGTTATAACTTGAGAACTTGCAGTGTTGGTTAACTCAAACTTCCATGCAATTTCTTTTATCCTGAGGTGATGTAGGATTCTGAGACAATCCTTTAAACTAGGTAGGTTTTACCAGCAGATCATCTCGTGGCTGCTGTATTAAACAGACGAAGAACATTTGAAGAATACCTTACTAACATGGCAATCAGCTTTCGTAACCGTAAATATTATTGTTTATCTATTTCTCACTATGAATTCATTCCAAGAGTATAACAGCCACAACAGTGATATTTGCATGTTATTGCCACAAAAGTCCCCCCTCCAAAAAGAGAAAGAAAGAAACAGAGGGAGAGTGAGAGAGAAGAAAGCTGCTGGGTCAGGAGCGGATTAATCGCCCGAATAATCCACTGGAAAGCGATCTATGGGTGCCCGAAGAGGGCCCATGACTCACGAAAATGTATACGTAATATAGCAAACCACGTATATTAAATACCAGACGTAATATAGCAACCATGGAGATGGCTTCCCTAGAAAATTTTCTTCGGGTGGCCATGGAAAGCACCTTATTTTCAATGGTGAATAATGATTTACTTGCAGATGATCCCCGTTCCTAAAAAAAAAAAAAAAAAAATTCTACAGAGTGGACTATTCAGAATTCCATATGCTACTGGAATTAGTAACTCCGAAAATTCGGAAGCAAGATACTTCTCACACGATCGTTAAGTAAGGTCGTGAGTTAAAGATCGTGAATCGCATCCTTACTTCAGGCCCGCCTGAGGCAGGCTTAAGGAAACTAAAAATATCTCTCTAAGGTTTTTAAATAGAAGCTACCGATGTTTTGAAAATTTATTGTAGCCAACTGCCAATTTTATTTCAAAATTTCAAAATATATCTTTCACGAGGTCTCCTTTCAAGCTAAATTATAAAAGTCTGTAGTACTTTGTTTCTTTTATTACTATATCATTTGGAAATATGGCATATAATTAAATTTCATTCGGCCTAGGGTAGCATGAATATTGTACAGACGTTAGAAATTTACGTATTCAAATGAAGTCAAAGCTTCTATATCAAAAGAAATTAGAAGTGCTATCAATTCAAGTTTATATTCACTACATACCTAATATATTTTTGTTTGCATTTATAAAGTTTACCTGGAGGAAATTACACTAGAGCTTACCTTTTTACTAGCAAGAAAACAAACAGTTCCCAACCTTATTATTGTCTGTTTATCTTGTACACAACAATGTAACCTGTTAATATCAGACTTCATAATGGTAGGATCTGTTCAGGGTTGGTAAGCGGGGCTAGTACAAGTATTTAACAAAGAACGTTGTCGAAATGCACACAACTGATATCTTCTTTATTTGACGACCTGAATTCATTGCAAGGACCGTGCGGCTCCATAAAATTAACAAACCAATCCTGATTTTCCTAAAGAAGAGCCAACTCACCACTTCAAGTCACATATTCATGAAGTAAAAAATCACCTTCCGCAAAACCCGAAATATTTGCGAGCATTTCCCATTGATAATATTGTCAACATGATCTCCATGTTGTGTCTCACAATTTTTCTTCTTGCAAGCTTTGATTGTTTGCTGAATTCCAGTCACGGATCTAAAATTATCGTATTACAAATATTTTGGTCGCAGTTCATCTGAAAGGTCATTCGCATTATGGTAAATTAGCTGAATATGAGGCTGTGAACTGAAGTACAGTCCATAATATGGTCAGTGGATTTAGAATGTTGTGTTCAGTACATAGTGCTTGACTAGGACCTCGATACCGTCTAACAGCCCCTTGCCATGACAACTGGCTGTAAAAGTCCATGTAATATGAGGATTCTTCCTAGTTCATATAACTTGTACCGGTTTTGGAAGTGTTGAGCAATTCCGTCTGAAACAAATAAGTCACATGAGTAGGTACAATATTAGCATGAGCATAAATCTACCTTACAATTTTATTAGTTGCTAACAATAAAATAACAAAATCATGACAAAAACTTACAGATAACACCACACCTCTGAACATTGATATAGATGTTGCTATACATGAGAAAATAGGAATTTGTTGATTGTATACTCCGCATCAAAAAATTACGACAGCTAACGCCATGCAGCTAGGCCAATATACACCTTCTTATCCCATAATCATGTCTGGTAAAGAGACTCCCTTTCTCTCCTTCTTTCTTCTTTCCCCCACTAAAATTAGCTAACAACATGAACGCAATTCTAATTTCAAACTACATATGTATTAGTATCGATAAAATGGAATAACAAAACCGAGACGAAAGAAGATTCATAAATTGATTCAGGGAGAAACTGAAACACACACAATAAAAATTGAAACCTTACAGGTGCAAATAACCTTACAGGAAGAAGCTTGATCGTTCCAATGATCAATTTTAAAGTAAGTAATATTTGGCTTCTAGTTTCAGGTTGCATGATAGTGGTGTGAAGAACAGTTGAGTACAAGTTCTGTATTTGATGTTCAGTAACAATAAAACTGATAGTGTAGCGGTAACGTTATGGACTCACGACTAAAAAGCTGTCTAGCATAGGTTCAAACCCTGTTCACACATTTATCATGATAGAGACGATTTACGAATGTTGGTTGGGAAAGGGCAAGCGATTCACCATGATATTCGAAACTCTTCCTTGATCTACAGTAAACACTTTTCGTGTTATCGTTCTCAGAAAGAAATATTACAGCATTTGTTGAACAAATTTTGGGTAAAGCAATCGGTAGTGTAGTGGTAAAGTACCAGACTTCCAAGCAGAAAACCTGGGTTCGATTTTCCACCAGGTAGTATAACTTTTCGCATAAAATAAAGGCTGCAAACAGAGGTTTATCTTCTGTTGAAGAACTTACAAAGCATCACTGGTGAGAATTCGAATAAACAGTGTGTGTGTTCATCATACGCTGTGATGATAAGTACGTTTGATATTTAGATTCATCCCCTTCTCTCTCTTCTTCTCTCTCTCCCTCTCTCTCTCTCTCTCTCTGCCTCATTTCTGAACCTGTGTGTAGTAGACATCCATTGGTTTCAATTTTTCATTGTGTGTGTTTAAGTTTCTCCCTAAATCAACTTATGCACCTTCTTTCGTCTCGGTTTTGTTATTTCGTTTTATCGATACTAATAATACATATGTAGTTTGAAATTAGAATTGCGTTCATGTTGTTAGCTAATTTTAGTATGGGAGAGAAGAAAGGATGAGAGAGAGAGGGAGTCTCTTTACCAGACACAATTATGGGATAAGAAGGTGTATATTGGGTGGCCTAGCTGCACGGCGTTAGCTGTCGCAATTTTTTGATGCGGAGTGTACCAATGGATTTCATTTTGAATCTCAAGTGGTCAATTTTCGGCAAAGTCAAAGCGTATCGCTAAGTAGATACCCATTTACTGATTATTATTCTTCGATATTGCAACGGCATTACGTTGAATAATGCGAATGTATTCATGTTCCTATTACGAATGTATTCATGTCCCTCCAATTACAAAATTAATCTCCTTCCAGACTTCCAAAATAACAACAGTCAGTCCAATCCAAATACTTGAGCCCGAGACAAGTAACAAACTACTGAAGTTGACAAATAGCTTTTACATTCTCATTTGTCATCAGCCTCAACACTATTCGCTTATCAAACATACTGTTAACAAACATACTGTCATACAGACAATCTTCAGTGACACACACATGAGATATAAAGTAGAGCGTTGCATTTTTGAGCATACCTTCTGAGCTCCATTATATTTTACATTACAACCTTAGATCTAACAGAATAAAACTTAATCAATCTCACTTCCATTTGAGGGTTTTCTTGTTTAAATAACACTCATGTTATATACCATCTTTCAGTCAACCCATTTTCTACTACGGCAACTACACGTACGTCACGTTTGTTCGGATTCATTTGAAACATTCTTTTCGTCAGGTAGTCAGCATGACGATGCGCATTCGATATGCTTAGGATGTAGGGGATACTACTGAAACGGATTAGGCTTTTTCAACTTACCGATTGCAGAAAGCCGTCCAATGACAATGTATGGTGTAAATCGAACTCGTCTGCAATTGCACAAACACTTTCCGAGGCTCCACTTCCACGATCAGAATCTCGACTTCCCTGTCGTAGTTCTCTGGCTACAAGTCTATAGATATATTTCAGTTTAACGTCCCACGATTGTGTACCGAAGTTAAAAAAGATGATGATAATGAGATAGATGGTAATGGTGAATGAAGAAAGTAGATGGAAACAGGAACTCAGTGAACACTATAATACGGAGCTATCTCCCAAAAGTATATAAAGTCGTAACATATAGATTTAGCTTCAATATCATTGACATGTGTAATTTATATTTCAAAATAGTTCATATATTTCCTTTTTATAGGTGAAAATAGCATCTTGTCACTACGTGGATTGCAACAGGGCGATCCGCTAAGCCCAGATTTGTTAGCTTTGAACCTCTAACCCATTGTAAGTGATATTAATGCAGAGCTGAACATTTGGTGTTTGTACGATGAAACCATAGCAGGAAATACGGATTTAGTGTTAAGTACTTTAAACAATATTCGAACTAATGCATCAACAATTGGCTTATTTTTAAATTACTCCAAATGCGAAGTGAGCTTTCTGGTAGCCACAAATGATCAAATTGAGAAACTCTATCAGAATTTTAATGAATCAGCACCAGGAATACAGATTATAACATCACCTAATGCTGAATTGTTAGGCGCTGCTATTTCGGGCGATACACGGAACAAAATATTATCAGAAAAGATCTCCAAATTAGATTTATTCTTTTCCAGATTAGCTAAACTTTCAACCCATTCTGCATATTATATATTACGAGCATCACTTTCAATACTAAGGTTATTGTACTTCCTCCAATGTTCTCCTTGTTGGCGAGATGATGATTTACTAGACAAGTTTGATGAAAAATTAAAAAAGGGAATAAAATCAATTCTTAACTGTTCCTTAGACGACAAATCATGGCTACAAGCTTCTTTACCAGTTGGAAAGGGAGGTCTTGGCACACATCGTGCGTAGGCATTGTTATTCCATCTTTCCTAGCTTCAGTCTATGGCTTTCGACAATTAATAGGACCTCTACTCCAGCGGGAAGTCGATATAAACACTGATCAAAATATGCAGGACTGCATGGTCAAATAGACTGATTTAGTAAGATTAGATCCCCCAGCCTTCAAAAGAAGAAATATCCATTCAGCCTGAGATGAACCTATAATAATGCATCGTATAACTTCACTACAAAGCTCAACTAATAAGCTCGAAGATAAAGCCAGGCTTCTTGCTGTCACATCACCTGAAAACGGAGCATGGCTTCAAGCTTTACCTTCACCTCCTCTGGGATTACATCTATTTAACGGAGTTTTCGAGTAGCCACTGCTCTACGTTTAAGAGCAGACATCTGCGAGCCACGCCGTTGCTCCACATGTAACGACCATGTAGATAGAAAGGATTGCATTTCTTGTCATGTAAAAGCAGTGCTGGCAGGATTTCACGACAAAGCATTGTAAATGAAATTATTCTAAGAGCTCTCATTTCAGCAGGCGTTCCATCAGTGAGATAACCAAATGGATACAGTCGCCTTGACAGAAAACGGCCTGACGGAATGACGTTAGTGCCATGGAAAAAAGGGAACGCATTTGTTTAGGATTTCACCTGTGCGGATACTTATGCTACCTCAAATGTTGCACATACATCGACTAGAGCAGGACTAGTAGCAGAACGAAGAGAGGCCGACAAAAGAAATAAATATATCAATATATTGGATAAATATTGGTTTGTGACAATAGCAATTGAATCAAGTGGTTCCTGGGGACAAGAAGGGCTAAATTTCATAAATGAATTTGGACAAAGCATATCGCTAAAATCGGGAGATACCCGAGCAAGAACATTCACAATACAAAGGATTAGTGTGGCCATTCAAAGGGGAATGTGTCAGCTATTTTAGGAACTTGCCAACCGGCAAAGAATTGGAAGAGATCTTTCTTTTGTAGGCGGTTTATGAACTCATATTATGTTATGCGAATTTTGTAATAAAATATTTTGTTTCCGTGCAGGAAAAAATAAGAAAATCAAAAAAAGTCTGACGTAGAATATAGAATTTTGTAACAAGTTTAAATTTAAACTATGTAAAAATACGATATTATTAAAAAAAGTTCATATCACATATTTGGATTTCAATGTTGCTAAGATTAAAGATTTTTTCACATTGACATTCTGAACATATTACTTCAGGTATGCCTTCAAATCGAAATCCTCTGACTCAAGATTTGATCTACGACAGTTTATTGTACAAAATATGTTACGTCACTGATGATGACGTGTAATATATTACCAAAATTTTGTTATAAGTGGATTTTAATTCTGTTGGTGCACTGTCAACAGCATTGGCTGTCGAAGGAATTCGCATCACTTAGGCCATTAAACGCCATTAATTTGTTAACATTAGAAAGAAACGAAAACTTTGAAAGGAAAAACCTAGAAAGTAAATACGTAATGAAATCTTTAATAGCTAAGAACACTTTCATAGAAATAAGAATATAGTAAGACTCAATAAACTGATACGCAAGATATAAAAAAGCAGTGCGGCTTTTGAAGAAAGTCACATCTTTAAACGTTTAAATATTATTAGCTAAGGGAAGAAAGCTAATCTAATATACTAGTTTGGATGTGTGTGTTGGATGTGTGTATTGAGTTATTTTTAGATGTGTGTATATAAAACCTATATATAGGCGGTTAGATTTCACAGATATTATGACGCATAACCGTGTAAATTAAACACTAAGCGTACGGAAATATCCCGCAAGAAATCCAATACAGTTAATAGTACACCGAAGGGAACAAGTAATAATATACTAACCAACAAAACTAATTGCAATTTTTATTTATTCAAAACTAAATAAAGTAATTACATTATAACAATTTCCATTGATTTCCTAATAATTGTAATACTGAATCATTACTCATGAATTGTTATTCAACCTTTGATAACAACTCCACCAAGACCAGTGCCGACAACTGGTGAAACAAGTCCGACTGATGAAACAACAGGTGAAGAAAGAAGACCAAGAGAGGAAACAACAGGAGAAGTTAAGGCCACAGATCCCAGGGAAGATGACACCACTGGAGAGGATAAACCAGGAACACCAACAACAGTAAGTGGAGATGTAATACGAGCTCCAATCAGAGGAGAAGAATTAACGGTGACAGCAGAGGAGACTGAAGTGGGAGTCACAAGTTTGGTTCCTGAGATACTTGCTGGCGACAACAGTCCTACTCCTCCTAACACTCCACCTTCCACGGAGGCGAAAGCCAAAAGAGCAACAAGGCAAATCTGAAAGATGATAATTTAGTATTACAAACAAAATTGTACTTATATTAACATGCTAAAATTCTAAAATAAATTAGAATTAATTCATTTTGTAATTAACGTATATTTTAGAAGGTTAATATTTTGTATTTTAAATAAACTGTTTACGTTCATCGCTGCTAGGGGACAACCATAGATCTCTCGCCACAACGAAATACAAACTGATACACAATTCCTTTATTTACAACACATTTTATTGATAACGAAATAAGCTGCCATATTGATACATTTCCAAACCAATGAAACAAAACTGTATTTGCATTTGACTAGAAAATATTAAATAACGAGTGTTATATAGGTCGATGAAGACAAATTTTCATTGATGCGGGAAGACCAGATTTGAGAACATACTGAGAGAGAGAGAGAGAGCGTAATAAAATTTGGTTTAATATTGCAAATAAGTTAACAACGAATACATCGAGTAATTGCATTCAATTACCCTGTTTGTAGGAAACCATTATACAATATAAATAAAGGTATGGTGTGTTCTACTTTGTAGGAACATAGCTATACTTAATAATAGTCGAACGTAGGATTGTAACTACACACATTCTAATTTGCAGTTTCGCAACATGTTACCTTTCTGTACAACGTCAATCAGTCTTAATGGCGGCACAGTGGAGCTTACCTTTAGTGCGTGGAGTCTCTGGTTCGATCCCCGTCTAATAACGTTTGTGTTGGATAACGTCGTGTCCGTGCTTTTTCTCAGAATACTTTTTTCACATTCTTGTTCCACCTATTCTAACATAATCATTCACTTGCTATAGTGATCATCTTTCTTAACTTACTGGGCATAATTGTGAGATATTAAACTGAAAGATTTCATTTCATTTCATTTTTTCAATAAGTTTTTTTCTGATATTTCGCGTTTTGTTTCCTTGCGCATCCTATATGTTATGAAGGACAGGATCTGATATTAATATGGTATCTAAACCATGGCCAGGACTTAAATTTGGTTAAATGGTAAGTGTACAGACCATGAGGTAATGTAAAGTTTGCTGTAAAAATTATTTCCCATCACAAATGTTCTGTCTTCAAGAGAAGTGGATTTCGGGATCTCGAAAAAGCCATCGACTCGTACAGTCGTTTCTATATTTGTATCAAACAAACAATACATTAATTCTCAGATGAACTAATTAAGTTTCACGTCCTAAGCCAAATTCAGCTAAGTTAAGGGAAATGGTGACGAAGAGAAATGAACGAAATTGTGAAATGAAGAAAGTGGGAGTATTCGAAGGAAACCAAGGCTTTTGGTGTATTTTCCATAATAAAGTTCAGTTCCGCGAATTGGGATCGAATCTAGAACCCCATGCACCCAAGGTGAATGCTCTACCACTGAACCACCGCACCCCCTCTCAGATAGCAATATGTCATACAAAATAGATACATTTTTCTGAAAAATTCATGCGAAATTAGACGTACATTTACATTTACTTCTATCTAAATTGGAACAAACTAAATTACTTCTGTACAACATGCTTAACTACTGGCAAATTACACTTCTATGTCATAATTTTATTTAATTCTTAACTGATTCTTACAATTTTAGTGAAATTATGAAATAGAAAATACTTAAGTATGTATAAACTGAATACCGTAAAAACAGTAATAATTCTGTTCAAAATATATTTTAAGAAAAGTTTAAAATTAGCAATGTATAGTAATACACAATGTACAGTATTCAAATTAAAATTGTTCCATGATTCGCAATACTTACATAGAGCATGAGAAAGGCTTTACAGGCTATGTACGTAAAAATTTAAATGACGAATATACACCAGAAAATTTGCGTTAAATTTGTACTTACGTATTTCATTTTTAGAATGGATTTGTTTGGGATTACTTCTAAAAATGTAATGATGTGTTCAGTATTTGTTAGGACAGCTATATATATACATATGATGGCAAAGTCCTTGGGTGACGCTATCTCTTCCCGTTTAATGCATGATGAAATTAAAACATATTATTTCAAATATAGTTTTCAATTATGTTTTTCTAAAATATCGGAAGAGAGCGAAAGTAAAGTGCTAAAAAAACTGGTGTAATTACATGGAATATTGCATTACGATGTACAAAATAGAATTTGTAAGACTTTATGAACACTGTTCTGTCAAAAAATGATACAGTGCTTTTATCCCATTATACATAAAGAAACAGGAAAACTTCTAGCATCTCCACAAGTGAGAATGTCAAAAGCAGAAACTTCCAAGCTATTTCTTCAACTTAGCACTCTGAGTATAACAGAGTTAGAATTTTCAGAGATTTCATTGCGTCTTTGAAAAAGTTGACGTGGATTTAAGAAAAGTTGAAAATAATATCTAATACAGCGTAGTAACTGTATCAACAATCTTCAATGCATGACCTGCGGTGCTCTACTGTAGCCGCACCTTTACTTTAAAGAAAAAAGAAAAAGAAGAGAAATCTGTATTTATTAAGTAAAACCGACTTAAAGGGAAAAATAATCCTAGTATAGCTCATAAAATGGAAATTACAATACGCGAGAAGCTCTGTGCCCACTGAAGATACACATGAATTATGTAAGATACAAAGCGTGAATAAAGTCTAAAGTTTGTTTTATATCTGAGATATTAGTCATTTTGATTTTCGAGTTATAGGCTGCTAATTAACACAATCTACAAAGTTGTCGTGTAGTCACTGGAGTCAGAAATGTGTAACATGCAAATTGGGAAACAATATATCTTAAATTTAATTTATTTTCATCTTACTAGTTGGATATAAATAATAATTATATGAAGAATAGAGCATACTATATTGTAAACTTAAGACATACACTTTCGCCAATGAGGGCCGCGGTGGCTCAGTGGTAGAGCGTTTACCTCTGGTGCTAGGGGTCTCGGGTTCAAACTCTGCTCCCGCCAAGTGAACTTTGTGGTGGACAAACACCGTGTGCGTGGGTTTTCTCGTGGTTCTCCCGTTTCCTCCCACTTATTTCATTCATTACTCTTCATCACCGTCTCCTTTAGCCTACCCGGCGTAATCGTAGGACGTAAAACTCAAAAATTTCATTTCATTTTTCACTTTCGCCAATGAGGAATAAGAATATATTTTTTCTTAACACTTTAGAAAAAGTCTTTAAAATTAGAAAATTCACTATGGTACTTTTCATCAAATCTTATTAAATAATTATTCCTTTGCAGGATTAAAAAAAAAAACATTACACGAAAAATTAATAAACCTGTATCTTTCGGTCCGCTTATCTGCTGACCGCACAATTTTCTCAGAAATATCTTCTGGACAATTTTCCCAGAAATAACTTGTTATTTAAATAACGTAACTTATTTATGATGAAAAGTCTTGGAGTAGTTTAATATTGGGGTGTCCTTTTTTTGGGAGTATTTTGTTTGAAACAGCTCAAATGATTTCATATATCACAAATTGCTATTTCAGCCCTCCGACATGACATAACTCATTTATAATAAAAAATTTACAATGAGTAGTTTACTTATGGAATGACAATTTTCAAGAACTCGTTAAACAAATTTCGTTATATTTCATAAACAAGTATTTCATTAACAACCATACGTTACGACGATTCTAATAAAAAATCTAAAAGTGGTACTTCACCTTATTCCTCTTATGATTTACCTTTCGTTTTTTTTTTTTTTTTTTTTATGAAGCCTTTCGAGAACATTGGCGATAATATTGCATACTTCTCAAATAAATGTCTAAGTAAACACTATAGTACAACGTTATTTCCTTTTAGAAGTAAGAGTGAGAACACACTCCGGCCGAATTCGTGAAAAAAGGATCTGCTATAACCAAATCAACTTTCAACATTGTTTGGATTGTGATCAAACTCAACAACTATTTCACAAACCTGTAGAAGTTATTGTTGCTGGCGGGATTGATACATCACATGTACATCCGTCGGAGCGAAACCATTTATTCGATCATTATAGTTTTCAGTTTAATGAAGTACACCAAAACTTTGCCCGTAACCATCCAGATATATTCAAAGGACATTGAGTTGTCATGCTGCATAAAAATGCACGCACATATTGTTGTTCCAAGGTCGTTGCAAAATCTCCATGAATTGCAGTATGAAACCATTCCTCATCAACCTCCTCATGTGTTGACGTCTATCCCACAGACTACCTTCTCATCTGATATCTCGAGCACTCCTTGTGAGGAAGAATTACCTGATGTTAGAGCAGTGCAAGGTGTGATTGAGGATTTCTTCTGTTTAAAAAATCCTAACTTCCTTCTCCACGGAATCGAACCGTTTGCTCATCGATGATAAAATTGTGAAGTTAGGGACGGAGTCTATTTTCAACAGGCAATGCAGTTTTCCCACCCCGCACACTCATATCTGTGTGTGGATCCATGAAAACAAAGGCCATATATATATATATATATATATATATATATATATATATATATATATATATATATATATATATATATATATATGCTTTTGGGGATTTGCGTATCACGTGCTTGGGGTGGACATTTCGTTCACAGAATTTAATATTTTTCTTTTCAACATTTGTTTTTCACAATTTTCGACACCATTCACTCAGTGATTTCCATTTTACCAACAAAATCTATTTGTTTCTCTTATGAAATTTATTTATTTATCCATATAGTCAACCTTGACACTCATTAAACGCCAAGAAAAAATAAAGATCTTCAGGAGATAAATAGCTTAAAAGTATGTATATTCGAATCAGCGTATCAACAGGTTAATGCTATGAACACACTAGAGATTTCAATTTTAAATTTTATAAAAGAAAGTCTTCTCGCTATTATACCTCAAGGTAGACTTGTTATTTATTTTGATGTGATTAAGTGTGTCTGCACCAATACTATGATAACGTAGAACTTGTACAGCGGCGGACACTTCTAAATGGTACACCTTAGCCGTAAATCTCCATATGGCTGTACCATTTAGAAGTGTCCGCCGCTGTACAATACACAATTCTTATATTAAGCTGCCATAACCCTATTGGCAAGTTCCAATTATCCTTTGTCCGCTTATATCTTCTTTTTCCTTGTAAGCATACATACCGTGTTTTACGGAAGACGCCTTAATTTTCAAGCAATCTAAAGAAAATACTGTATGGGTTGTCGACTAACAGATCGACTGGTTTGTTCCGTCGTCTCATGTCGTCTCACGTCGGCTCTACGATTCGCCTTGTTTCTAGTTTTTCGCAGACTTTACTGTCTGTACCTGTATATTCTAGTCTGTGATTCTAGGTTTGTGGTTGCGGGGCGGGAGGGAGACACTGTTAGCAAGCTTGTGAATCCTTTTACTCATGTTCTTCGCATCGGTGCACTGCTTCTTCCAGTTCAATTCAATGTTGCCAGATAGAGATATGTTTCCCGCGACATCGAATATATTGCCATTTTTAAGATTGGCGGGAATTTTAAATCAAACACTGGACATTTTTATATTAATTTCCAGTATAAGACGCACGTAAATTTTGGAGGTAATTTTTAGAAGAGAAAAGTGCATCTTATAGTCCGTAAAATACGGTATTGACTACAATGTTAGAATTATTGTCCTAGCCTGCCTGGTTAATTCTCAAATTTATCTGCAGAACCATTCTTGAATTTGTATTACCTAAAGGGGCTCAACTAGCAATTCTTAGACATCCGAATTTAAAAATCATAATGAAATAATTCTCTATTAACCATATAAGCAATGGATTTGACTATTCTCTTTCTTCTTGCACAATGGTCTTCATTTTCTTGTTTAAGATATTCTGGAAATCTTTCGGATTACATATAAAAGGCATTTTAATTATTTATGTATAAAATACGTAAAAACATAGTGATATAACCATATATTGAATTCAAGACGAGACTTGTTTGTCTCAACTTCGTATTCATATATATGACATCATCTTCCGCAACATAATATGAAGTTTTTCTTTGGTGAAAAAAATACGAGCTTCCATTAAACTCAATATTTTCCATGTGTTTCGCTTTAGCCCTTAACATTACCACATTCAGTTGACCCTTTCGATGAGAAAAACTATAAGAGAAATCTGTATTTTATTTGCTATTTAGTGTAGTCTTACAGCAAATTCTGAATATATATACCGTATGTACTGTAGCTTTATTTTATTTAAATTCTGTCTTATAAAAATGGGAAATCGTGTTTGATTCGGAATCGTGTTGAATTCAGAAATATACGGTGTATTAATAAAGAAAAGGATATTTTGCTTATTGTCAGAAACAAAAGAAGTGAAAACGTAAAATAGAATTTATTAAATCATATTACTGTATATGTAGAAGATTATCAATTCTCCTAAATATATTAAAATTTCCTAATACTTTCTAATAAATATTATTTTCTGAACTTATTCTTCCCAATTATAATCATATACTGAGCCATACATGCAGTATTCTATTGTCTAATTAATTAATGACAAAATTTTACATCATTTTCAAAATCTTATTCGAGCGTTATGATACACAGAGAAATGAAAAGAAATGAAGGATCAGCAAGTATCTCCATAAGCATTAAGTTTAGAAAAACTTTAGTGTGAAAATGACTAAAAAGACTCTAAATGAAAAGGAATCCCATTTAGCATAGAATATAGAATAAACATAATTTTATAACAAAACTTAACAACCAAGTAGTTTCCTTCCTGTACTTTCTCACAGTCATTCAAATTTAATGTGAAATATGCCGGTCATGCTTCATCATATAGTATATGCATAGAAACATAAAGAAAGTAATAATACAAGGCCACAAGTAGTATATATACGACGATAATTACTAATTCACACATCATTCGCTACAAGTTTAGTTCTCAGACTTACTTGACTAAAACTCATCCTAAAATGAAATACGTAAGTACATATTATTGTTCTCTATATAGTGATATATTCATCTTACAATCAATGTATACGTTTTTGAAATGTAGTTCAGATAAACTTCCTAAATCGTGTTTCATCGTCATTATTACGAGGTAATACTGTCCCCAACATATATAATATCGAAAGCTGTATTTTATTTGGTAATATTAAAATTCCTTATTATTTATGTGTGGTCCAGAATGTTTATTTTGAATAAATTATTATATTATATCGTTTCAGATATGTCTTCTTGCTGTTCTGGCTTTCGCCACCGTTGAATGTGGAGTAATAGGAGGACTAGGTGTGCTGTCACCTACAAGTATCTCAGGAGGAACCATTGTTTCTCCTTCTTCACTTTCATCTGCTGTCACCATTAATTCTTCTCCTCTGGTTGGAACCCGTATTATATCTCCACTTTCCGCTGTAGGTGTTTCTGGTCTATCCTCTCCATTGGTATCATCATCTCTAGGATCTTTGGCCTTATCTTCTCCTGTTGTTTCGTCTCTTGGACTTGTTTCACCTGTTGTTACCAGTGGACTTGGTGGAGTAGTTATCAAAGGCTAAGATTAACAGTGCTTAACTTCTTGTATTGAAGATGTTATTTAACGAATAATTCTTCATATGTGAATATACAGATAATTTGCAATAAAATTATTCATTTTGCCGCAATATACAGTTTTAAATAGTCAAACTTACTAACTAGTTAAATTGTTATACTACAAACTGAAACTTTTAAATTTATCATATGCTACTTGAAATGCCCGTTTCTCGCACAGGTAGATAAGGTTTATGCAAAGTATGCCTAAACCCTTCTTCCTTTCTTAGGATACACTTTTTAGTAAAAGTGTAATTATAAAAATGCATAAATTCGTCCTTCTCATTTCATATTTTAGCCCTTGTCACCCTTTACCTCTATTACGCTAAACAGCATCAGGTGTGGTATATACATCTCAACTAAAGCTTCTACCCTCTACCTCCTTGCCAAAAATATGATAGATGTGTAAGTTAGGTCAGGACTCACTTACGTGTCGAAAATAATCTAACTTGGTGCAGCGGTCTAGGAGGGTTAGCCTTCAAACACCGCCACGTTAATTTTTGTTAATATATACATATTTACGCCGTATAATTAGGGTTCCTGTCACCACAGCATAGTGCGTACTCCTCTTGGGGACCGAGAAAAAGACCTTTCGATATAGAGGTTAGTTCCGAATATACTGAGTAAGCAGTCGTTTACAGAAGACAGGGGTAGGTCTTCCAGCTTGTGAATTTGGGGTAAGGCTAACAAACTTATCCTATAAAAAAGAAACATTTGTTCAGAAAATATTCACAGAAGTCTAATAGATAACTTGGCACGACCTAAGCAAAATAAAATGAGATGAGATAGTGGACAAGAGATCTGGAAC
Source organism: Thermobia domestica (assembly GCF_964235325.1). NCBI lineage: Eukaryota > Metazoa > Arthropoda > Insecta > Zygentoma > Lepismatidae > Thermobia > Thermobia domestica. The sequence goes on along the minus strand of NC_137462.1, from coordinate 136,085,943 downwards.
ATGAAATATAAGAAGACTTTATAGGCCGGTGCGGTAAAATCCGTAACGACTGAGTTAGAGAAGTAAAAAATGGATCTAGTAGGAGTTCAGGATCTTAAATGGGAAGGAAATTGAGCAGTTTAGTCCAAAAATTTTACTATGTTTACGAGAAAAAAAAATAATAAACTAGAAACAGAGTTTTCCGCTCACAAATGAATAATATAAGCAGTTAACTAGGTTGAATTTATTAAGATAGACTTTCTTTTATTACCCTTAATGGTCCGTTGTGTGATAGGATGCATATTTTAAATCCACATGCCAATATAGAATGTAAGGATGACGATTTAAAAGACAGTTTTTACGAAGAAGTAGAACGGGTATTTGGCAAATTCCCGCGGTATCATGTAAAAATTCTATTGGTTAATTTTAATGTGAAGGTAATACGAGAAAGATTCGGAATGTACTAATGTTGAGAATACTTGGGTTAAAATTAGAGATAGCATTAAAATTTCAGTGAAACAAAAGTTAAGGCACGCGGAAATACATAGGGACAAACCATGATTCGATCAGGAATGCACTAAACTAGCAGAGCAGAGAAAACAGGCAAAATTTCGTTGGCTGCAAAATCCCAACGAAATTAATATATAAAATTTCGTTTGCATCAGGCTTGAAACTTCCAAACCTTTTAGAACAAAAAAAACGCAATTTTTTTAAAGCTAAAATTAATGAACTTGAAGATAATAGTTAAAACAAAAACATTCGGAACGTGTATAAGGGCAACAACATATTTAAGAAAGGCTATCAACTTCAAGCTTAGTTACTAAAGGAATCCGACTGAACAATTCTCACTGATACGGATTACATCTTGAATACATGGAGAGACATCTTTGATGATTTGCTTAACATGCAGCCAAAATCTAATGTTCTTGGAAAAAGGAAAAAGTACACTGCAGAATCGTATATTCCAGAGCCTAAGTAAACAGAAGTAGCAATCACCATAAAGAAACTAAAGAAACTCAAATCTGCTAATGCAGACGAAATTTCAGCTGAGTTAGTTTTAGCTGGAGGTGAAAGTTTGTGGAACAAGATACACAAACTCATTCTCTTATCTGAAATAAAGAGGAATTGCCACAAGAGTGGAAAGAGTCAACCATTTTTCCAATTCACAAGAGATGCAATAAAACTGCTTGTAATAATTATCGGGTCATTTATTCTCTACCAAAATCCTATAAAATTCTCACAAACTTTCAATTAGCAATATTAACCCCATACGCAGATAAAATTATTGCAGATTATCAGTGCGGATTTTCGCTTAATCTACCAACTATCGACCAATATTTATCATTCAACGAAAGAAAATAAATGGGGATACAATACCCCGCTACATCAATTATTTATTGATTTTGGAAAGGCTTAAGAGTCGGTTTATTAGCGGAACATTGAACAACATTCTTACATATATGAAATACTGAAAAAGCTAGTTAGGTTAATTAGGATACGTTAAAATGAATCCCAAAGTAAAGTCCGCGTAGGAAAGTTCTTGTCCACGAGCTTTCGCGTCTAGAATGGCCTGAAACAAGGAAATGTGTTGTCACCACTGTTATTCAACTTTGTTCTGAAGTATGCTATAATGATGTAAATAGGGGATGAAAGGAGAACAATAAAAACAAATGCCGAGTTTTTATTAAGCGCTTGCAGGGACATGGGTTTAGAAGTAAATATAGAGGAAACTAAATACACGGAAGTTCGTGGATTGTAATACTGCACAATATGGATGCATTAAAATACCAAATAACACTTTCAACAAAGTGGATACCTTAAAAAATCTAGAATCAATATTAACAGACCAAAACCATATTCACCAAGAAATTAAATGTTGACTGAAACCTGGAAGTTTGTGTTATTACTCAATTCAAACTCTTCTGTCGAGGAATTTTAAGCTTAAAATATATGAAACGATAATCATGCCTGTTGTACTGTATGGTTGCGAAAAATGGGTGCTTATTATGAGGGAAGAACGTAGACTGAAAGTATTTGAGAACAAGATACTGACACAAGTATTCGCACCCAAGAGAGACGGGAATTTGGAATGGCGGAAACTTCATAACGAGAAACTGTAAAACTTATACTTTTCACCAAACATTGTTAGAGTCTTCAAGTTAGGAGACTTATGTGGACAGGTCATGTGGCCCGAATGGAAGAAAGTAGAAACGCTTTTAAATGGAAATCCAATTGAGAAACGATCATTTGGAAGATCTAGGCTCAGATGTTAGGACAACATTAAGATGGGTCTCGTAGAAATAGGAATACAAAGTAGAAAGTGGATCCAGCTGATTAAGGACAGAAATTAACGGAGAGCTTTTCTGAAAGCTACATTGAACCTCTGGACTCAATAGGTCATAGAGTTAGTTGGTAATTATTTACGATGGTCGTTCAATAAGTCCTTAGAAAAAGGTAACGACACAAATCATTTTTGTTAGAATTTTTCTGATTTCCAACATAATCTCTTTTTAGCTCGAAACATTTTTTTCCATTTTAGCGTTTCTCCAACTTTCTAAGCCTTCCAAATAGTAGGATTTAGATTATCCTCAACATAGACATGTGCTTGGATGATGACCTCCTCGTTCGAAATGAATGGTTTTCCGTGAAACCATTGTTTTCAAGTTTTGATGTAAAACAAAATCACTTGGTGCCAAGTCGGGTGAATTCGGTGCATGTTGTAATCATTCTAATTTTAATTCCATAATTTTCATTATGGAAACTTGTCTTGAAGCAAGAAAATCTCTTCTTTGCAAATGAGGACGTTTGTTCTTGATTTCTTCTCTCAACTGGTGCAGTAACGACGCATAGTGTTCTCCACACATCATTTGTCCCTTTTCCAAGTAATGGATGTAGACGATTTCACTGCATCCTCCAAAAAACTGGCCATCAACTTGTCGGCCAATTTGACTGTCTTCGCATTCTTTGGAGATGGATGACCTTTAAAACATATTGTTTAGACTGTTCCTTTGTTTCTGGAGTGTAGTAGTCTATCCATATCTCGTCCACTGACCAGATGTTTGGATGCAGAAACTAGTCTTGATTGCGGTCGTAAAGCGCCATACCAACCTCCGAATCGATCACATGATTGTGTTTATTGTCCGCAGAGTTCAAACACAGTATCCATCTTGCCGAGATTTTTCAAATCCAATTTTTCGTCCAAAATTGAAAACACTGCACCTCATGATATGCCTGTGGCCTCAATTATTTCATGCACTTTGATTCGTCGAACACTGTAAACCACATATTGGATTTTGTTAATCATTTCGGAAGAAGTCACTTCATCGTTCATCATTTGTGTTTATAAGGCCACGTTTAAACTCATTTACCCAATTGTAAACAGACGCAAACACAGGAGCAAATGTGCCATGAACTTCATCCAACTTGGCTTTGGTCTCTTAACGTATTGAACCTTTTAAACAGAAGATTTTAATAGCCACACGAAACTCATTTCTTTCCATTTCTCTAAATAAACACAAGTTTGTATCTTCAATGGACTATGACAATGAAACCACGTGACAGATAAATCTGAAACATTAACAACAGTCTAGCGAGTAATGATACTTACTAGAAGCCCAGTGTTTTTCGATACTACGAATGCCATCTTTCGATTTTCTAAGAATTTATTGAACAACCCTCGTATGTTCTCCAAAATTATTTGTGCACTTCCGAAGTTCTAATGAATCGTCAAAAGACTAACAGTCAGAGAGAGTGCAACTTATTACTAGAAATACTTCACCCAAAAAGCTTATCTTGATGTAATTGCTTATCAGTCTACAAGAAATAAAATATTACGTCCTGGAAACGTTTCTTATTGCAGCTGACAGTCAATGAAGTATATCGGGAAGTTTTAGGAAATATTTTGGCCTTTCGAGACAAAGATTCTTTTATCCTTACTGGACATTTGTAAATCGAGAACATTCATGCATAATGGTTTCTGCCTCGGTGAGTACAACATTTCATACGAAAAATTACATAATGTAATTTATACAACGTACATACTACCTTTGATTTACACATCAACGCTTCACATGTTGCTGCACATTATGTCCTAAGCTTAAGCCAATGAAGTTTGTTAGTGAAAGTAAAACATGTATGCAAACATTACATGTTCATAGAAAACTTTAAAACAGTCAATGATATACATAATTCATCACCTTACGTCCAGTTAATATGTTCGTCTTACCATCTTTTGTTCAGAGATATTTATATATATTATAGATTTTACATGTTAAAAGTAAATGATATTCGTCCTCCCGAGAGAATTGTGTTATAAGGTAATATTTTTAGAAACAATTGTAACAAAACAATTTTTACTGATAACAATACATTAAAGAACATTCTTTATGAAATGTTGTAATAAGAGATCCACGTATTCAGGGTGTGTATCAGTGAATGGCAGAATTAATATAAAAGTCCATGGCGATTACTTCAAGTTTTGAGATTTTTTATGCAAAATTCTTACGAAGCAATATTCAATAATTGATTAATTCTCCCGATTACGTGAGAGACATGTTAAATAAGTGTGACTGTAGCGTAAAATTAGAAGATAATGTTCTTTGTTTGCTTATTTTCCAAATAAAAATTTTCTGTATGTTAAAATCTAACATTTTTGACTGAGAAGTATTTGGAGGTTTTAAATCAACATTTTACGTAAATATATTGAAATTAATCAAAGAGAAAATGAATCCCACTTGATACAAGTGGCATCAGATTTTTAACAATTTCGTTGACGCATCTTAATTTTTACTTAGTCCTTCTCGGGGTGAATTAGAGATAAAAGTCTCACGGTTATCATGATCTAGAAATCAAATCTCCAGAAGTTTAAGTTAGAGAATTGTGAAAAAAAATATTTTAAATTTTTTTTTAATTTACCATAAATTATGATATCTTAAGTATTCTTCTCTCGAATCTAGTTAAGAGATGGACATTGTTATACTCTATTGTAAATATTTATAACAAGTAAATTGCAAAAAGCTTCGTGAATTATTGCCTTTATAATTTTCAAGGTTCATTTATTTTTATTTGCTACAATTAAGTACTAAAACCATAATAAAACAGAGTGTAGCCAAGGACAGGCACTTCTGGCCATCTCCTAAATTGGAGCAATATCTAAATGATATTCTGTATATCGAAATAGTATTGTAAATTCATTGGTTGATTGATTAGAGAAAAGAGTTTCAATCAGTGTGTGTATCATAGAAAGAATTCTGTTCATTAAAATTATTATATTAGACTTAGTAAAAAACATTTCAGTAGCTTTGTATGTTCTTACTTTTACTTATTTCTTCATTTTTCTTCTTTTATTATTATTTATTTTTAGTTATTTTATTTTAGTATTATTTTTATTGTACACATACAGTGTGTTTCAAAACAACGCCAACGTGTGAGAGATGATTCCTGACACTAAAATAAGACAAAAAGTATAGACCGTCCTGGCTGCACAAACGCTTTCTTTCGGAGTTATAGGCTGCTGCAAACATGAAAAAACTTAACTTTAAAGGTCCATAACACCAAAATTATTAGACCTACAGTAGTCGGATCAAGACTTTACTTAGGAACTAATATGTGCCCTATCCAAAAATACATGTTTCAGAATCCTAAGGTACTCACGTAGCAACTTTTATAGAAGAAGTTTGGCTACGGGCATATAATTTGAATTACTCTCCAACTACCTCTATAAAAATAGTTGCGGAACTTCCACAGGATCCTGAAACTTGCATATTTGGATAGGGCACAAACTACACAGAGAAAAATCCGTTCTCCGGACAACGGCATATTGTACAAATATATGGTATCCTCTTGCTTACTATAGAAATCAGTACGAAGCATAGTTATCCGTATGCTACATAGGCACTGTCCTTAGATGTTACATCATGCCGTTGCAGAATGTCTGACATCTAACAGTTTTCCGTATATCACATACATATACTTATGTTACCTTCTTCTGCTATATGTTATATACGTCCATTTGTATGTGAGATCCTGACAGCCTACATTGTTTCATACAGAAAGTACGTATAGATGGAACACTTATACGGAAAGTATTATAAAAGATGCGTTTTCAGTTATACGTTTGCTGTACGTTAAGTCCAAAAATACAGGATTTACAAATTTAACCTATCTTTTTAAGTATGCCACCTACATTTTTTTCCTCAGTGTGGTTCCTAAGTGAAGTCTTGATCCGACTACGGTAGATCCCATAATTTTTGAACTATGGACCTTTAAAGTTCATTTATTCATGTTTTTTGGCAACCTATAACTCCGAAAGGAAGCATTTGTACACCCAGGATTGTCTCTACTTTTTGTCTTATCTTGGTGTCGGGAATCACCTTCTAGATTTTGTTGGTGTTGTTTTGAAACACCCTGTATATTTAATCTGCTAGTTTCTTCACAGCATCTTCATCTATTTCTACTTTTGAGTCATCTTCATCAATTTGTAAACCTTACAGTGTATGCAGTACTTCTGAATCAAGAATTACTTTTTTCTTGCTTATTTTAAAATATGAAATAAAAAAATAGGTACTACATTTGAATGAAAATACTAAAAAAAGAATTATGACAGCGATGTATCAGTATTCCAAGTTCAGTGCATCAATTGTGCAGTTACCTGATTCAAACAATAAAAATTATTTCTAAAGAATATTTTGCTAGTTGAAAAAAAATGCATAACTATTTTGAAGTAAAACAAACTTCACTCACAAGACACACACACACACACACACACTTACATGGACATAAAAGTCCTAATACGAGACAAATAAGATTAATCCCCATCTTAGTGAATAGTCGATAGGACTCTATTTCCACTTTATCTTCCAGAACTGAAGAAACTTTTACTGAGAATATTGATATTTATTATTATCATATTATGATATCACAGTGATAACACAACATATTGTTTAGTAACAATTCCTGAAATTAGTTCTTTTTCTTGTTTGATTCTCCTAAACAACTCGAACACAAATATCAATCAAACCACATTACTGGGAATATATCTTCCCATTGTTCGGTAAAGGATTAAATGAAATAATGGTAATTATATTTGATATACTACAATATATCTCTTGGAGAATTGGGTTAATGAGCGAGGAAATCTAGTAGTCCATATGTGATTTCTTTTATAGAGCAAAGATCATATAGGAAATGCACCAAGCAAATAAGTTTTGATGGACTGTAAAATAAGAGCCGAACATCAGAAGAAAATGATTTTATTACTGTGAAGCAAGACATACACAAAATACTTTTCCACATATACTATAATTGAGATATTTTCCGTAGCCGGTTTTTTCATGCCTGCGTCAGAGATCTGCCTACAAAATTTTTTTAAAAAAATGTTATTGTACTATATCCTATAACGTCAGTTCACGGACTGTTACTTGATTTCTCGCGTCACTCGCACCGCGCATGTTTCAATCTCGGTGACGATGCAATCATGGACACTGACGTAACTGAAGAGACCCAGTGGGGGGGGGGACGCAGGTTGGCCACCACGAAGAAAATATCAAAAACTATAAGCAACAAAAAAGTGAGCTGAATATGGAATATCTATTTCCATGAATAATATTATTTATTTAGAAAAGGAAAATTATGCTCTGAATGAAAAGTAATCCATTCTAGTAATATTAGCTTAAAAAATCATCCTTAACACTCCAGGAGTAAGGAAAAATAATTTTGCTGCAGACTGTACAATGTGTTGAAAATGTCTTTTTTGGCGCAAAAATTTAAGCAAAAGAAATAAGTATCCATATTACAACATTCAGTACAGAACCTTTATAATTTACATTGTTGCAATTTCAAATTCGTAATACACAATTAAATAAAGTTGAAAACAAATATTCGGGACCTAGCATATCTCCTATTAATAGATAACTATATTCCAGCTTCTAGATAACTATATCTTGGCTTGTATGCACAGTTTTTGTAGTACCGCTATGTCCACTGCCAACAAGAGGTGAAACAACGCCGAGTGAGGAAACAACAGCAGAAGATAAGGCCAGAGATCCCAGGAAAGATGACACCACTGGAGGGTATAGAGCAGGAACGCCTACAGCAGCAAGTGGAGATGTACTTAGTACAAGCTCCAATCAGAGGAGAAGAATTAACGGTGACAGTAGAGGAGACTGAAGTGGGAGTCACAAGTTTGCTTCCTGAGATACTTGCTGGTGACAACAGTCCTACTCCTCCTAACACTCCACCTTCAACGGAGGCAAAGCCACAAAAGCAAGAAGACAAACCAAAAGACAATCATTTTAAGTATACAGTAAGTAAGTTGATTTTGCACTACAAATATTACAACAATAAGAAAGAAGGGTCTGTTTGGTGTATATACGTAACCTTTTGATTATGGTAACGTTGAAAACTTTTCTCTTTTTGTCTGCTTATACATATTCCAGAACTCATTAATTTTAATTTTAAATTATAATGTTCAATGTAAAACAGTATATGTTAGTCTGCAAACTACACTTACGTGTTTCATGTTAAAGATTAGGCTGTTATCTCTTAATTTTTAGAAATAATTGGTGTCTGGAAAGTTTCTTAGAATGTTTTATATACAGTTTTTGGACCTTGTAACGTTTGCGACTCTCTCTTTGACGCTGTATGACGAAATGCATATGTAATATTTCACTTTATGTTCTAGATGCACTTAAAACAAATGGCGAGACATGAAAAGATCACTTCCTTTCGTTTACACTTTAATTATTGTGCTACGTATACATTATTTACCTCTCACATAAAAATTTTGGTTTACCAGACTAAAATACTTGCATATGTGACTACAAACACTAATATAGCTGATTAGGAAATTGTGCAGAGCCCTCCACATTGATCCACTGGCTGGCGCGCACGAATTTCTTCCATAGGTCTTGGATTCAATTTGCGATGAAAGAGCATTGACAATGTGACCACTTTACAAAAGTGGCAGTTTAAATAGTTGGTCCACATCTCATATAGCATCGGTACTGATTGAAAAGTGTGTAATTTTAATATTGTAGAAGTGAAGACAAATACTTCGTTTTCCTGCTTCAAGCAAACAAGCATAAAAACATGCACAAAACTTCTAGCCCAAATCAGAGTGCAAAATAAAGAAATCTTTAAGATAGCACATATACTAACTGAAAGAGTGTGTAACTCAGTACAGATGCTGGTAGTACAGGATTGCGGTCGAACTCAGTCGTGGCTACATGCTTAGGTTTACGTCTTATATAGCCTCTGTGCTAAAATGGACAATGAACTTCAATTTAACCAACAATTTCGGTAGTATTGTTACAAGAAATCGTGCTTAAAGCATAATTTAGTGAAAACCTGTGATCCCACGATAATACTACCATGTTTCAAGTCACTAACTTTCTACATATACATTGTGTAGATTAATGTAGTGGGATGAAGATGATAGAATAAAGATAGTGAGATGAAATTAGAACATTCACAGAAACCAACGATTACACACACTGTAACAAGTTAATCACTCTTCACTTACTCTCTCAATAAATTTTACAAAAAAAGTTATTTTTGAAGTGCCCCAGTTTCAAAAGAACTCCTTTGTTTCCGAAATGTATTATATTTGTAGTTAATAATATACGGCTAAAAGTGTCCAAAGTATGTTGTGTTGGCTCGAAAGTCTTTCAAAAATAGATCTGGTACAAATTAATACTCGCCACCTTTTTGCTACATTTTCATATACACTACTAGAAATTAAAAATACAACACCAAGGAGGAGACAAGATAGCAGCACCAAAGTTGGAAGGCAGTAACTTGATGTTACTAGTAGCAAATTATTAAACTTATCACGCTGTGCGAGGCGTAACAATGTGGCGATACTGGAGCAGAACTGGTGACGATTACTAGTTTCTAGACCCACCATGGACGATCATCACTACTGCAACACGTCGAGACATCGAGAGGATATACTTCCAAGGTATGGTAATGTTCGACATGACACTACAGCTCATCAACTATAGGTAGCGGAGTTTCAGATGTGGGAAGCGGTATGCAGCTATCGACCAACTGTTTTCAATTCGTGGGAGATCGGAAAACTCATCGGTCAAGGAAGTAGAGCAGTAATATGTCCAGCCAGAAAGTGTAGAATAGTGTATGCAACATAAAGGATCCTGTTTCCAGATCTGGGGAACATTTTGGATCTCAGGACTTCTGCTACCCAAGAATAAATTGCATTGTATCTAAACTAAGATGTTTGCTGATCTCGATCTTAGATCTGATTCTTCATTTATTCGTAATCATGCAAATGTAATACGTATTTAACAATTAGTGATTTTTTTCGAGTCGTTCGATTATTCGTAATTTCTTTTCGTAGTCAGCAAATGGAACACATACCAAAGTAGCCGAATGAATTTTGGCCAACGGTTGGATTTTGGTAGAATCATTATAATTAACGGCTACTAATACTTTCGTTACGTCCGCTATGTCACAGTAGTTTTCAACCAACCACCGCAAAAGCAATAAATTGACAACCAGTTTTCAACTTAACCGAAGAAAAAGAAAGAAAGAAAAGAAAAAAAAGAAAAAAGATCATACGGTGAACATTTATTGAATTCTATGAAATTAGCAACCATAAATTGTACTTGAATTCAAAGTGAAACTCCATTGTTGAAATCAATGGGTATAACTACCATAAAATTCTTTGTTCCAAAGTTGTTTACCTCACAAAATATCAACTCAACCACAAAGTAACGTATAGCCTTGGTATGCTACAAATGTAGGAGTAAAAGCATCTTTCAAAATTGTATTTCAATGAAAACGTCTGAGACTATAGATAATATATCCCGTAAATTTCACAAAACTAAATCATAAAACCTTAATCTAATTAAGCAGAAATTTAAAACGCAACGACTTATCAGACAGATTTAATGAAGGATTGTAACTACTTCATAAGTATAAATATAACTTATTTAAAATTATTTTGATAGTTTTGAACGATTGCTATGGCAATTTCTATATTATTTCTATTTAAATTATGAGTTCTGTCTTGTTATTTATTTTTAAAAAATACAAAATATAAACTTAATACGCAAAGATGCAGAAAGAATGAATTTAATGTAAAAAGAAAGGCTTGAAATAAATTATGCCAATATATATATTTCGTTCAGAAAATATAGACATCCCTATGTGAGTACATTAGTTACATTCATTCAAGTTGATATAATTGAAAACTAGAGTAAAATATTATATTTTAAATGTTTCAACAAAACATGTAAAATAAGAAAATTTTATGTTCAACAAACAGAAGGAAAGACGTTTCCTGTCAATACTTTTATTAACGTATTAAGATTATTTTTCTTTTTTCTTTTTCTTTTTTTCTTTTTTTTCTTTTTCTTTTTTTCTTTTTTTTTGAAATATTAAGAATGCATTTCACCATGTACTACGAGAGGAAAGTAAAAGCACAGGATCCTAAATAATATATAAAAGCCATATTCGACAGTTACCTTTATGTCATATAGTTTTGAGTAGTTCTGAGCTCTAAACAAAGCAATGACATTCATTACAGTGAAATACGTAAGTAATAAGAATAAAGTGCACTATATTTTATATTAGGATTAACGATTTCTGAATACATGAGAAATGTATAATGTATGTAATTATTATTAATATAAGAAAATATAAAACGAAAAAGTCTGCAAGTATTTCATTTTACCGCATACTTCAAAGTACATATCTAAACATTTGACTTTATTAACTTTCTTAATGAGTTCAAATTCCATGAAGGTAATGATCTCTTTTTTAAAAATGATTATCTTCTAGCTTTGCCTTGTTGCTCTTTTGGCTTTTACCTCCGTCGAAGGTGGATTATTAGGAGGAGTAGGACTGTTGTCACCAGCAAGTATCTCAGGAACCAAACTTGTGACTCCCATTTCAGTCTCCTCTGCTATAAACGTTAATTCTTCTCCTCTGATTGGAGCTCGTATTACATCTCCACTTGCTGCTGTAGGTGTTTCTGCTCTATCCTCGCCAATTGTGTCATCTTCCCCGGGATCTGTGGCCTTAACTTCTCCTGTTGTTTCCTCTCTTGGTCTTCTTTCTTCACCTGTTGTTTCATCAGCCGGACTTGTTTCACCTCTTGTTGGAAATGGACTCGGTGGAGTAGTCATTAAGGGATAAAATTGTTATATAAAGAAATGTCTTTATTCGTATGTGAAGATAATAACTGTGTGATATATACACTTTCCAGCATAAAATATTTTTTTTTTAAATCTTACTCCGACCAGATATAGTTGCAGCAAATGTTTAGGTTCCTTATTATATAGAAATCGAATGATGAACTGTAATTTACATTATATGTAAAAAGTTGTCTTGGAAAATGTTGGATTGGTTGAATATAGTATAAATATTATATCGCAATAATAAAGTTACTGAACTTTTTAAAAAAGAAATTTACAAGTTTAGTGTTCCCATTTGACTATGAACATGGCAGTAGTATGTGGAAATACAACGCAATGGATTAAAATTATTTCAACGTAGACCTAAGTTACCATAATTTTACATATTTTATTATTAAAGACAAAATTAAATCTCAAAGTGACAAAATAAATTTTGAAAACTGGAATTAAAGTGGCATTTTATCATTGCGCTCTTAAATCAGAAATTTACCGAAACCTCACACTAAATCCAATAATGTATAATAAATGTTGAAAGTAGCACTATTTGTTAAGTATAACTTTTAAGCTTTCAACAAACTGTAAAGACAGAAACGAAGCAAATGATGAAAATAGCAAATTAGATATGTTAATGAGGCAACAAGTGAATATTCAGGTAAAATACACTGATGTAGAATTAGGTAAACAAAATAAAGGAGCTATTAAAAATTCAGTTTGGATTAGGTAGACTTGACCTTGCTGAGCTCATTTCAGAACATCTTCACAGTGGGTGAGTTTGAACAAACGAAGGTGAAAGAAGTACTTTGTCAGTACTGGTAACCAAGGTTCATGATGATCAGAGAAATGTAACGGATGGGAGAATTTCTCAGCTACAGGAAAAAGTTCTCTACTCCAGACACACCCTAAATTCATCATTGGTATCTTCGTACAAGAGATAGCTGTCTTGTCGTTCATCATAAAGTTCGCTTCTACAGATTGTCAGTTAAATGTATTTTTGGAGTGAACAAGGATCATTCAGCATCTAATGGTGTAATAGAGGCATATTTAAGGACGTCAAAACCATAGGATTCATGCTAACATCAGCTGTGTTTTCATTATCCAGAACTTAAGGAAAGTTATTAATTTTGTGTAGGTCATGAGTTCAGTTACTAGATGCTCAAATCTTTTCTTCAAACTGAACCTTTCGTACAAAGAATACTGGAGAATTTTCTTCACACAATCAAACACACTCATAAAATGTACTAGCTCCAGATTCTGATTCTCCAGAAAGGTTACAGCATCTAGTATCTGAAGGAAATATAAAAATAGACAGTAGCTGTATGAATGGTAATCCTTCAGCTTTTAGTTGCCAGTAAAAAGGTGTATCTTCATTATTTACCACTTAAACGCCATTCATAGTGCTAATGACATCATTACATCTTACCGGCTACTAAATGAGCGAATGATAGTCGGTTACGTAATATGATACGCAGCTGTTATGTCAATGTTAACCAGAGCTCCTCCGTGGCTAAGCGGTTAGCGTACGCGCCTTTGGCGTGGGAGACCCGGGTTCGATTCCCGGCGGGAGCTCATGTGGTTCGGATTCCATGTTAATTAGTAGGTCCACGTCTCATATAGCCTCGCTGCTGAACGGGACGTTAAACCCAAACTCAACTCAATGTTAACCATTCCAGATTTCAATTTTTGTAGCTGGTATTTTGCAGATTGAATATGTTGTGACCAACACATTCATGGTAATAAATATAATATTCTTTTAAAAGTCACTGGCTTTAAAGTTCATATTATATTACTACTTTCACACTTTTATTACCTTCTACCGTACACACTAACAATAAGCGTAACTGTAAATATTGTGGTTACAAATAGATTGAACGTACTTGCTAACATTAAACATCTCAATTTTTTGTTTGAAAACAATAATAATAGACATATCTTAATACCTTCAAAGGTTCTATTAAGTATATGTTAGTGAATGTTCCCCCAGGGACCTTAATTCCAAAGGTCTACATAGAAAATAGAAACTTCAAAACCTGGTTAATCAAAATGCTCAGCATTTGCAACCGCACTTTTGTCTCCGCTCAAAAAAATATTGGATTCAGTGAAGAAGAAAAAATCTTGTGTCAGCGATGAGATGAAGTTCTCAACCAAATGTTGCACCACGCGATTATCAGGAGTCTTTCTCCAAAGAAGTGATTAGTATGCAACAAGAAAAGGTTATCGGTACGAGAGAAGACAAGAGAATACAGAGGATGGGAAATTGTTTCATACTACAACTTTTTGGAAAGTCTGCGAAGTCCTTTAGGCGACCTTTGTGCAGGTATTGTCTTTCAACATGAGTACACTATTTGTACTTCAACATCACATTTTCATTCCTAACATTGGCCACACTCCCAGAAACAATATTTTCTAAAGACTTGTGAGCTGACCTGAACTTTCATTAAGATATACATATTGTTTTGAAGGTTAACATTGTCATACCATTTTTTTTTTTTTTTTTTTCATCTGAAATGACAATACAATGCAAGAAACTTACTCCGCGTATTTGTTACACTTGGAGTACTGTACATCTGCAGATTACGATTCTTTTTGGCCAGTATCAACCCATGTGGTATCTATAAATCCGTTTCTTTTCTCCTTACTGATTGTACGGATTTGGAAAATGACAGTTGTATCATATATGCCTAACTTGCCTGCAACGACATGAACACGTTTCCGATTTACGATTCTATTATGTTCGTAAAAAGCTATTCCAAACATTTTGTTGATCGGTGCTATCAAACGGGACTCATTTTGCAGTGCTTTCACTGGAACTAAATTTGACAGAACAACTGCGTGTGCAGCGTTTATTCACGAATCCTATCTTAAATGAACTATTATTTTTATCACACCTATTTATTTATTTGACTTCCTATGCAGAATGTTCCAGTTTGAACACTTAAAGAAATCACTCTCAATTGTGTGTTCTCTATGGCGCAAATTCATACAATCCTGTATTATTGTTTGTTAATATTGCTATCATCTCTCAAATACTACTACTATTACTATTACCTGACCAGGATAGCAGTGCGGTTGTGTTTACATCAGTTTCTTGACAAGCGCGGTGGGACAGGGCAGCGGAGATTTTCACTCTGGAGTGTATCCAACGGTTTTTGAAAGTTGCAGTTTGAATGTTACGCATAGCCTAATATCTTTCTGCTTAATAAAGAACGCCGTAAGTTATGTGGTTGTAGTGAACCATTCCTGCAGTAATGCAGATGTATTGTGAATACTGATATGTGAATGGAAATTACCAATTTAAGAACAACATAGCACAATTGACAATTCAGTGAGCTTCTACCATGTATTAAGCAGATTGTATAAAAATTGATTACGTTTTATTTGATGTCATTATAAAACAGAAGCAGCCTGTAAAATGCTGCTCGCTAGTTTGTTCGAAAGTTAATGTGGAGGGTGTATTTTTGTTGTAGGTTTTTTTTTTCTTTTCTTGTTACTTAAGATGTTCTGCAAATAAGTTCAATAACTTTTCAAACTGCTTATCTTAACTTGAGCTTGGGGCGGATCCAGGCTGAATGTTTGGGGAGCAGTCGTTCGAAATCAAATCAAGGTAAGAGCAGGGATGTAATGGGGCGTATACTGACCTAAAATTTTTATAGTCCAGCGTATACTCACTTTAAATTTACGAAAGAATGAGCGTATATTCGGGTGCGTATACGCCAAGTAGATTGCATAAACGATCGAGCGCATACCTAACGAAAAGGGGACGTAGTTATTGTCTGCTATTTTTAGAACAGAAATGGCCACCTGCGATTTCGAAGGTGGACTTTTTTTTGAGCAAGAACGACATTGTATTTTTTTGCAATTTATTGCTTTATTTGACTTCTGCAACGTAAAACAAAAAAAACGTAAGATTACTTTTAGGTTTTATCTTATATTTATAATACAAAGGTGAAAATTCTTTGGTTTTATTTTTAAAATAAAAAATATCCTATTCTGGGGGGAAGAATTGCCCTGCCCCCTGGGTCTGCCTCTGACTTGAGCATATGCGTGAAGTGGTTTATTACGAACAGAACACAAAGAACTGTGATAGATTGATTACAAGTAATCCGGTTAGAAACACTGCTGCTTGCACTTTAGTTCCAAAACCGGCCGCCCGCACTCGTTCGCTGGTCAGATAATACACACAGGGTAACAGTTAGAAACTCAACACCCCTAGGCACTCCTGCCGTCGGTGCCGACAACAAGTCCATCACTCTTCTTCCCTCCTTCTCCAACCCTTCGTCCCTAAATTTAAAAAGAAACTAAATTGAATGTAGTGAATCAACCATTTAATATAATTAAATACTACTTACTAACTGCTGCAAACTACAAGTACGATACAAAAAACAAGAAATAAATTAAAAATAAGTTATTCTTCGTTCTAGTAAATGGTCCTTTAGTTTGCAAAAAGAAATTAAATTTTTCACCCTTAAACAAATTTACTCTAATCTACCTAATGGAAAATACGGGCCTGACTACACAGATTCCACAATTTAAAGGTGTGAGATCCTTATCTTATCCTAAATGTGAAAAGGGGGGCCATAACTCTGAAATAATTGAGAACCACTGGTCTCACGAAATAACAGAATTTGAGACTTACACGTTTCGTTGGGTCCAGATAGCAAAAACTTATTGTTTTAATTACTTTTATTTCTTCATGCAGATAAACACTCACTGGCCTGGAAACAATATTGTTCAAGCAATTGACATTATATTTTACTCTTTAAAAATATTTCTGAAGTTCTCAAATGGGGGAGAGGTAACTTCTCCCTGGTTTACACTTTCTTAATTTAGTTTTTATTAGCAATCTTAAAATACGAAATATCATTGTTAGTCAGATTTAAAAGGAATAGTTTAGGTTGAGTCTTTTTCTCAACAATGATTTTCTCAAACATTGTTTTTCTTTATATTTCATAAATACAATATAATAAATACTTGACTTACAACCCTACAAATTAAATTTTCCCTCAAGACTAAAAGAATTCACAAAAGCTGGTGTGGATGATCTTGTTTAAACGGCTTCGAAAATTTCATTTATTACATTTGTAATGTATATTTTTTCAAAGACCTATAATACAGTATAATTTACTTTCGAGTAATAGTAGGAATGAATAAAATCTTGTACGTTAGCAATTCCAGGTCTCTATATTAGAAAGAATAATACATTCAGACGCATATGCTGAAAAGTATCGTTTGAATGTTCATCTCTAGGTTCAAAGGCCTAGAAAAAGAGAGTTGAATTGATTTTGAATTTAATGTCCCTTCTATCAGCGAGGCCATATGAGACGGGAAATAATTATCGTGGAATCGGAATCACATGAATTCCCACTGGGAGTCGAACCCGGGTCCCCCATGCCAAGCCTAGAAACAAGAGTCTTCAAATAGATTTTAATGACTTTCCTAAGAGCTGATTTAAATTTTTGTCGTGGTAAGCATGTAGAATTTCTCATCCTAACAGTTTTATACTATGTCCGCGATGATTAAATTGTTAAACTAAAATTTTAGAAAATTATAAACCAACGATCAACATACCTACTGCAGCCAGAACAAAATAACAACCATAAACACATTCTTTCGAAGAGGCTTATGTGTCGGCTAGAGAGAATTGAGTGCTACAGTGAAATTTAGAACAATATTGGCGGTAGTTCACTAACAGAAGGGCCATTTCAACCTAATGTTCTGAATGAAATAACCAGATGAAGAGTGTTCTAGTCGTCAAGTTGACAAAAATCATAGTGATTGGTATTGTAACTTGGACATTAGTCCTAAGCGTGGTCAGAGTGACATTAACGGTTCTGATACTGCGAAGTGGAAGGCAAAGGAAAACTACCACTCTATTTTTCTCTAATTTGCTGACAGTAAAAAGAGAACGTACGTACAAAAGTCTTTTACAAGTCAAAATATAGTTCCGGAGATACTATCTCTCCATTTGGATCCCCGGGACGGGAATGTCTTGGAAAGAACTATTGGACGAGAGAGATAGATGTGGGGAAGATAGATAGGGAAAGGAAGACAAATAAGAGGAACGGTTTAGGATAGGAACATGGAACTAATGTACCCTATTACACGGAGGAAAATTAGAAAATTTTAAAGAGGAAATGAAACAAAATAGTGTAGATTTGGTAGGAGTTTGTGAAGTTAGATGGGAAAGTAATGCAGATTTGATTGATTGATTGAGTTTTAATAGATACTTCAGCATCGAGGCTACTTGTCCCCGTCACGATCAACATGACTGCTCAAAAACATGAACTACCTTAAATTTAATTAGAAACGAATGTATTAAAATTTAGGGGAGAAACTGCTCCAATATAAAAACCAAAAAAAAAAAGAAAATAATAAATATATGAGAATAACAAATATATAACAATAACAATAAATGTTAATAATAGTAACAAAAGAGAAAATTTATAACAATGAATAATAACAATAGTGACAATAGAGAAAATATGTAGGGTCAAGTGGGGTAATTGTGAAACAGAAAAATTGGAACTATTGTGATAACACCCCTGTTTTTATAGAACTCTGTCTCAGAAAGATATGATAAAGCAGTAAATTTATTGCTATATCATATTGTCGGGGCCGGTGGCAGGAGGCGATCAGAACTTTTGCGGCCACTTGTGAGGGAGTCCCACCACAGGTCACGAACATAAAAAGAGATTATTAACGATGCTATCTCTACCGAAGGTTGCCCGAGTCAAACTAAAAGAATAATTAATAAAGGACCACGGAAGGTCTCAAGAATATCACTGACTTAGAGAGTTGCCTGACATTAAAAATGTAATGGAGCTGAGCAGTCTCTTAGCTCAACAGTTAATTAGTAATGTAAAGAGGAGGTCCGTCCTGTTCAAACAATGTCCGACCAACAAGGCTGTCGGCCAGGTGATTTGATAGGGAGAGAGAGAGAACAGGGTGAGTGCCTATGTCTGACAATAACTAATCACAAAGTTCAAGCACGAGTTTACGAGATTAAGGGAGCCTTGATTCATGAATGTCCCGCAGGTAATTGCCAGCACTTTAGGGCAGTGGCGGCTCCGAAGGGGGGGGGGTCACTAGTTAACGTGAAGCCCACACAACAACGAGATTAATTAGCACACCAAAATAATAGACAACTAGGACTCGTGCAAACAAATAAATATTTGTAGCGGGACGACAACTTATAATTAGGCACGTATTATACAACAATGAATTAAAATAAAGCTAATGCAATGTAAACAAGATTATTAACACAATTAATGGACATCAAATACATAAACTTCACAAGACAAGGTCAGGCTTGGCTATACTTAAATAATTCAGCCGAGTTACAATTTAATCGATAAAACAATAAAATGGAAGAGATAGTTATCGCTAACAACCTTAGTTGTAGAATCACTTTATAAAAACACAAACATTGAAATCGGATATTGAGTACACAGAAGTAGACGTGATTCTGAGTCGATGCGAGGAATCAAGATGCACAATTAAGATCACTAAAACAATTTAAGTCACTCACCTCGCAATTGAACACCTACGGAGATGAAAGAGTTCCAAGTGGCCTCTGGAGATATCGTCGAGTCCTGTATAAGTCCAGTTGAGCTTAGCGTGGCAACAAGATGTTCACTGCAACCAAGAATTCCCAGAAGATGTCTGTATTGGTTCGAGCGGTAAAACCAACAAGATGCTTCCACTTCCTACGGAGAGTGAAGTCCTTTCTCCAATCGGAATTCTCACGGCGAATGCAGGAATAGTACTGGAGTCGCAGAATACACACAGGAGGGTGATGGGTCACCCAACTTCCCAATCAACAGAAGGTGAAGAGTTCAGTCCTCAGCAGGCGTAACTGGTGTAGTGGTTCACGTAGGAACCAAAGAACAAAAGAGATGTGGTAATAATAGACTTCGACGAACGGCTTCTTCGGAGGACTTTCTGAGATAGTATGAGTAGGTGAGATCGTACTTTGAAAACTTTAGACAGGCGTTTTAAATGACTGGAACGCCGAGTTAGAAGTAGTATGAGTTTTATTGTAAGTTGCTTTTGTACAGCACAGAAGAGTCGATAAGCAATAAGTTGTTATACAGCAGAGGTAACGTTAGATGACGTTAAATCCAGTGGCGTATGCGTGAAAATATGAGGGGTCAGAATATGACCAATGATAAAAGAGAAATAAGGGCAGTTCAATGAAGAGATCGGATTACGACTGCCTGCATGTAGTAGCAGTAAACTTACTAGTAACAAAGTTCAGCACAGTAACAAAGTTCTTACAGTCTTGCACACACGAAACGAAAGCAGAGATGGTCCTTAGTAGGAGAACGGAGATGACGGAGTTCTCCACTAACACAGTGTAATAACACACTCTGATAATGTACTAAGTTCTTCTCTCTATGACTCTAACAAAGTCAGAGAAGAAACGCAAGTCCGGCGGGCGAACGGCAGAAGTCTGAGCCCGAAGAGTGGGCCGGAGCCCCCGGCGACGAGCACGAGGCTCGGGCCTCGAAGACGGCACAGTAACTTTCCCGTCAGAGAACAGCTTGTACAGCTATTTTGTATTCAGGGAGTTTTTTCACACGTTACGTACGTGGGAGTATAGTAGGGTGGTATCTTTCCAAAAGGGCGGATACTCGTGTGCAATGAAATTAATCTTTACGTTTAGATTGGATACTGATAATGTAAACGACTATTTAGGGTGTTAACTAGAATAGTCACGCATGCGCATTATTACAAACAGTATAAGGCTTTAGCGTCATCTAGTACATAATATCCAAATTAAAAGTCAAAGGTTAATTTGATTTTACAAAGAAAATCAGGCTTTATCAGGATTTTACAGGTTTCTTAATAGTCTCACAATGATACCAAAAATACAAGTGTTCCCAAGACACTTATTTTATACGGTGTCAAAATAGACATACTTAGTATTTTTGAAGTGTCAACTTCGGCGCCAAAATATTAGTTATACGTCTACCATGTTTTTGAAAACATCTGGGCTTAAACAGAGAACAATGAGAGTATTCAGAAAATAACATCAGACTCTCAGATAAGACACAAGGGTTGGATATTCCCTCGCACGTGCAGCGAATCGAAGGTTATAGGTTACCAATTCAGATCTGTTTCTCAAGATGCAAAGAGGGGAGAAAAAGATATAAGTTTCCTCTTACGAGACAACAGCTAACTTTAAGTATTCGTCTGGCTTAGTTATTTCACAGAAAGAACAAAAATATAAAGAAAGAAATTTAACATTGAATAATACCTGCAGTAATTAGTTGATAATCAAGCAATTAAACGGTTTTAAATACTAATTATGAATTTAATAACAATAAGAAAAGCAAAAAAATTAGTGTGGCCTGAAGGCGCCACAGGTCGGCCGCTACAATATGGATATACCTTATCTCAAATATCTGAAGTATGACAGTTTCTAAGAGAAAAAAATATAATCTTAAAGCATCCATTTTTCAACGAAAAACTTACTTTTTCTTGCAAAACTTTTGTTATATGTCGTACATCAAATGCCTCACTAACTAAATATATATTCTTGTAGAGGATGTTCTGGGTTTTTCAGACCATGTAAGTAATGTGTGAAATGATGCATGTTGGAGGGGAACATGGTTCAAAATCAAGAAGCTATTATGAAACACAATTTGGGGCTATCGTGAAACATTATGTGGGGCCATTATGAAATATGATAACTAGGGCAACAAACTTTATGCTTTATATACCTGTTTATTATGCTTTTCCCCCTTACATTATTCTTTATTATGCTTTTTTCTAAGTTACGCCTTAATATGCTGTTCCTTGAATTATGCTTCATTTTTACCCATTTCTATTACATATTTGTTTTATTTTCCTCATTTCTATTACACAAGCATTAAAAATATATATAAAACTATTAATTTTTCCCACTAAAAATTATATCAGTACAACATACTTCAAACGAGTTTAACTAGCTGCAACAAATTCTGTAACCATATTCTTTATGATCTCTTGATTGATGCCCATGTGTTGCAACATTTGAGGAACAGTGGTGGCCTAACTATTGCCGCTGGTTCCTGCTTCACCCTCATTTTGTGCGGTTTTTCCTAACCGATATTTCGGTGAAGAAACATAACTGCATAGTATACTTCTTCTTGTCATATTTAATGAATTCAGAACGAAGAGTTCAAAATAGATTACCTCTTTCCACTTCGAAATGGTCAGATAGGAATTCTCTTACTCTCTGAGATGCATATATTTTTGATTTTGTCATCCTGAAATAAGCACAACCAGTCTTGCCTTTTCTTTATCACAAAGTGAGAAAAAAATCCTGAGCAGAAGGCGCGGAGAAAGGAGGAATTCAAACTTCCTATTGTCATGCGTAAAAGCAATTGACAGTTGATTTCCAATGTTTGCGACATTGATAACAGCCTTTGTTGATCATCTTTTTCTTTGGCACAAAATATATTAACATATTTTTCTTTGTGTATTTACATGCACAGGGTTCTGGAATTTTTAAAAAAAAGCATTAAGCATTATGCTAGATGCTTTATTTCTGTAAATTATGATTTATTATTCTTATAAAATTAGCAAATTTGGATATGTAAAGTGGCCAAAATCACAGATGTAGTTACCAACCATAGGTAGAAAATTCCATTATGCTTTTACTGCTTTTTATCCTTTATGCTTACCCTAATGATAATATTTAAATATATGAAGGACTATATGTTTACTATATATGATCTTTCAGTGCCGCTATGTTGTAAAACGTCCAAGAAAAAACAGTAGAAGGATCGTGACTCTTCGAACAGCGACGAAGAATGTCTTGTTGAAGCTTGAAAGAATGCTTGCTTGTCTGACAGAATCTTCTGATGATAAATAATTTGGATGGCCCACACCCTGATGATTTCGTCGAAAAAGAGGACCCTAAAACAGAGTGCATTAGACCAGAAGAGTTTGTTCTTTCAAATTTTAAAGGAGGTCGCCGAAATAGTACCACATATCGTTATATTGTGACAGTATTAAGAGTCTTCCTACCTGATGATAAAATTGAAGTTATGGGCCTTAAATCAGATGCAAACATTAAACATTTAAAACAGTCGAAACAGACTTTCATCCATTAAAGAGTCGGATATCATTCTCATTTTCATATCCCGTATAGTGATAGATATAAATAGTCTCCTGTTTTGAATATATTGTTGATGGTATGGAAGTAATAAAGCTAGAACTATTTGTAAGTACTGCAATAACATGATAAACTTGTAACTTTTTATGTTATTCAACAGAAATGTATGTCTACTTTTATCGTTCAGTACAAGTTGTGAAAATTTCATCTTTTTTATTTTTATTTTATTTTATTTTATTTTATTTATTTTTCCGTGTTTAATGCGATCGTGTTCAATCATGAAAACGGCATGATATTGTGTAGCTAATATTTTCTGCATGATGCAGCTTTCCGTGGGAACAAAGGAATTTTTCGTAAAGACAAAAGATGAAAGTAATTTTTCTTTACTCTAAACCTGCTCTCCACCATTACTTGAAAAGTTGTTACTGATAAAGTAGGTACCAGAAAAGCGAGCAATTTTTCATTTAATTTTTGATAGGGAATAATTGTAACCATCAGAGATAATTACATCAAATTTTGTCATGTGAAACATTACACTCAAAACATTTTATTATAGCTCCCAGTATTCTCTAGAGTCTTCAATCCTGTAACTCATGCGGGTTTTTCACAATAGCCCCATTGCTATTTCAAAATACAGAGGCTATTTTGAAACACGTTTCCATTTTTTGATGGAAAACTAAATGTGATAACGAAAAGCAAAAGTTATTTTTAAAAGTGTTTGTTTAATGTTTATACTAGTATTTTTTGTTTCTAACCCAAGCAGCTTTTGCTGCACACTCAGAAGTTAGGTTTTTCGTTTCACAATTACAACATTTGAGCCTAATAAGAACAATAAATACTAATAATAGTAACAATATGTAGAAAATATTTAACAATAACAATAGTTCAAGAAACAATAAACGATCAGAAATCACCGTTTAAGGCACACCTTTTCACATGCACTGACTACTGTCTACTCAGTATCCATGAAGTCTTCTTCCACCACGTCAAATTTCAAAGAAATTGAAAGTGGCTTACGAACAGATGTGGATTTTACTCTTTTCGGGGAAAGAGTCATATCATTGAGCTGGCGTATATACTGGTTAAATTTGATGTCGGCTATATAAGCTGAGTGGTGATAAGTTGAAGTTCGCCTAAAACCAAAACTAAAAGAAATACGTATGATTTTGGAGGGTTAGCTAATAAAAGCGATCGGGATCTGAATTTCTGAACTTTGTCTTGAATGTTCCAGTTATTATTTTACATTGTACTATTTTGTACAGATAGGGTGTAATTTAGGGAGTCACTGATGAAAAATGTGAAACTAACTATATCAGTGGAGAATGTTGTTCCAACCCTATCCTCAAAGCAAAACCTGAAATGACCGATAATAGGTATTAAGAGATAGAAGTAAGTTAGAGAAGCATTTGAAACACAAGTACTTATTCATGTTCAATATTTAAATGATTTTTAGTATTAAGATACACATTGTTTCCATAAGAAAAGAGTTGCCTGTTCAAGCATGATGAAGTCTACTTAATGTTAACAACAATAAACAGCAAGTAATCGCTCATAAAGTACACGGCCTATTTTATAAGAGTCCAGAATCTTAGGCATTTTCGTTATTTTGTGCATTTTTTACACGAATATAATAATTTTGTTAATTAAAGAAACAATAAATTAAAACATCAAACCTATGGTGGTTTATAATTGGTTTTCCTTTTTTTTCGGAGCAAATTCATAGAAACATCAATTTTTCATACAATTTTAGGAAGAAAGTTAGCTCTGGCTACTTAAATTTCAATATACAACAGTAACTTGCAAAGTAAATTTATTG
The DNA here is from genome assembly GCF_964235325.1 of Thermobia domestica. NCBI lineage: Eukaryota > Metazoa > Arthropoda > Insecta > Zygentoma > Lepismatidae > Thermobia > Thermobia domestica. The sequence goes on along the minus strand of NC_137462.1, from coordinate 136,060,892 downwards.
ATTTCTATTTACATAAATATGAAAAATTATTCATTATATATAATTGATCTCCATAGAAGCTACCAGTATTTATCTTTCAACCTTTGATAACTAATCCACCAAGACCACTGCCGATAACTGGTGAAACAAGTCCAAGTGAGGAAACAACAGGAGAACTTAAAGCCAAAGATCCCCAGGAAGATGACACCACTGGAGAGGATAGAGCAGGAACACCTACAGCAGCAAGTGGAGATGTAATACGAGCTCCAATCACAGGGGAAGAATTAACGGTGACAGCAGAGGAGACTGAAGTGGGAGTCACAAGTTTGGTTCCTGAGATACTTGCTGGTGACAACAGTCCTACTCCTCCTAACACTCCACCTTCGACGGAGGCAAAAGCCAAAAGAGCGACAAGGCAAATCTGAAACATAACCAATAAAAGTTAATTACAAGAAAATTAGATTGTATGTTCACAATATACATTTATATCATAAAGGGAAATCGTTTTTATTTTACAAGAACGGCTGACTGGTTTATGGATATTGCCTACATGTATGAACTCAATTTTGCTTATCCTAGAGTGATTACTTACGTATTTCATGTTGTTTTCTACTGTTTTTACTTCAAGAAATGATCAAGAGTAAATAATATGTGGTTGATCGGTAATCATGGTATATATACAGTTCAAAAGACCTTGTACAATTGCACCTTTCTTTTCCAAGTTGTATGACGAAATACGTACATGACATTTCAAATTCCAAGCCTATAGAAGATTATTGAAAGAAAGCAAAACGTCAGTCCCTTTTCCTTTCATTACAATTATTGAATATGCAATTAAAAGGATTTTCTTTATTCTTGCCTATTTAATTTATTGTTCTTCCTAAACTACATTTTTTAATTTATTGCGCTTTGTTAAATTATAATTGAGTTGTTTGTTCATATATGTCACGATACGTCAATGACAGGAGAGCATGGATGTCACTCAATATGTTAACTTATTATTTAAGGATATTTCAGTGTTTGGCAAAATTATTTGCTTGCAAATAACGTTTGAGGTACAATCGAAAGTCCATTTAAAGTTGAAACTTGAACAGAAGAGAAACTTGTCATCCAACGTGTGTATATATTAAAAGTACCATCCAGCTTTGCACCTTGTGAGACTGGCAAAAACAAATCCTGAAAGAAACTTTCAAGATATTCAGACAGGGATTTGAACCTAAAATCTTCCTATTTAAAAGCAAGAATGGTTTCTCCTTCCTTCAATTATCTGAAAATGCACTTACGGAGTATTCTAAAAATGCGTTAATGCGAAAAGGAACTCAACAATTTGGTTCCTAATATAAATCGTTTCAATTTACACCAGTGTATATTCAGAGCTGCTGTTCTTTCTATTTAATTTATAATTTGTCAGTACTTGATGATTCCAGTTATTATCGATAATTCATTTTCAATAAGAGTGGAAAGGGTAACAAGTTAACTTGGATTATATTGGAATTCATTGTGAATTAATTATTTAAAGACAGAAAACTTTTCCGCGAATTACCATTTTTCAGTTAGAACTTGAAATCTTTTACTTTTTAGAAAATATTATTATTTCTCCTACAACATTGTTTTGTAGCACTAAATACGAATGGAGAATATTAAAATGCTAGGGAAATAATAAACAAAGAATTTGAAACATTTTATTTTCTCTTTATAAACTTTGGTTTTATAAACTAGTTATTTTTTTTTCAAGTAACAAAATAGAATAATTTTGTTCTCGAATTTAATTTCTGGAATATAACCAAAAGTACCTTGAACTTCAAAATATTGAATGCTAAAGTACAATAAATGTAATGCTTTGATTTACATGTAGTGATATTTTTCCTCCGTTTTTATTCGTAACTTTAAATATTATACTTTGTTTTCTATCTCCTTTAAATTGTTTGCCACTTTCGAAATGTGATTTTAGGATTAGCTTACATCTTAGATTATTTTTAAAATGAAACTTCTAAAAATCTATCAACAGTAACGTTCATCCTAGTGATCTTCGAGGTGTGCTACTACAATTTAACTTTCTCATTGCTGCGGCTGCAAATTCTTTGCGGCCATAGTCGCTTTGACGGCGAACAGTATAAGCTAGAAAGCTGGCTTCTATGGCATAGAGTATAGATTTGGAATGTGGTTTTCAACCTTCATCGCGTTCTGTCATACAAGGTGCCCATATGAAACCTCCCTGATTACAAATATTAATTGCATGGAAACTATTAGTGCCAGAGAATAACGGTTTGCGGCATCTTCAAGAGCAACAGAAACAGGTTTCTCTTTTTTCTGGGGTGCTTAACCATTCCAAACATCTGCTTCTCGATATCTCTTGTCTTTCTTGCTCTGATACTTATTGATAGACAGATATATATGGACGGAGATAACCGTTCTATAAGAATTCCTATTTTAGTGCGTACCATAGTTTCAAAATTTAATAATATAATAAGTTTTGAGTACGTAAAATTACAATAATTGTGCTTTGATTCGTTTTTCAAATTCATATCTCAATTCCCAGTGAATCAGAGCAAGATGTATTATTGTCTCTAAGAGAATTATGAGAGTTTAGGTATTTCAGTGTTTTAGTTGTATAACGAGTCAGTATACAGTGTTTCAAAACAACAATGACAACGTCTGGGAGGTGATTAATGACATCAAGATAAGACAAAAAGTACAGACCAACCTGGGTGCACAAATGCTTCCTTTCGGAGTTATAACCTGCCGAAAACAAGAAAAAATGAACTTCGAACGTCCATAGCTCCAAAACTAAAGGACCTACTGTAGTCGGGTCAAAACTTCACTTAGGAACTAATTTGTGCTCTATTCAAATATACATGTTTCAGACTCCTGAGGTACTCACGCAACAATTTTCATAGAGGTAGTTTAGTTACGGGTGTATAGTTTGAAGTACTCACCAACTACTCTATAAAAATTGTTGCGGAAGAAGTACCGCAGGATTCTGAAACTTGGATATTTGGATAGGGCTCATACTAGTTCCTAAGTGAAGTCTTGATCCGATTACGGTAGGTCCAATAGCTTTGGAGCTATGGATCTTCAAAGTTGATTTTTTTTATGTTTTCAGCAGCCTATAACTCAGAAAGGAAGCATTTGTACGCCCAAATTGGTTTATACTTTTTGTCTTATCTTGGTGTCCGGAATCACCTCCCAAACGTTGTCGGTGTTGTTTTGAAACACCCTGTATATACACAAAACCACTATGCACCTAAGAGTTCTAAGGATCAAAAGTAGAATAAGACGAAAGTTGTGATAATAAGCATTTCTCCGTATAAATAAGATATATCTATGTAGCCAACATAAAATGAATAATAGCTATTTTATTTATTAATTTACTTAAATATGCTCATTAACGAACGTATTGACAGAGTTTAGACCAAATTATAAATTTGGCATCTCGAAGAAAATGCCATGAAAATAACCTCCTAAAACTGAAGTTCCAACAACGGCACTAGAAGTGATCGTTAGACTAATACGTAAAGAGAAATTGGAAAAGCATACCAAAAGTTCGTGAATAATAATGAAGTTGAGAATGCTAAATATTATAGTGTATTCAACGCACCATGAAAAGTGGTGATAATTTTGTGTATTTACAATATTAAACTACAATAAACATCAAAATGTGCTTCATAAATATTTATTAAATTCTAATATAGAAATACATGACCGCCATTTATTCAAATTCACCATACCGGTACTGTTTTGAGTTAACATATCCTTTTTTTTTTAAAAAAAAAAAGAAGAAGAAGAAGAAAAGACGAAGTGTATTCAACACTCGATAACTACTCCACTGAGTCAGCTGCTTACAACCGGAGAAACAACGCGATTGACGAGACCACAGGTGAAAAAACAACACCAACTAATGAAACAACAGGTGAAGAAAGAAGACCAAAAAAGGAAACAACAGGAGAAGTTAAGGCCATAGATCCCAGGGAAGATGACACCACTGGGGAGGATAGAACAGGAACACCTACAGCAGCAAGTGGAGATGTAATACGAGCTCCAATCAGAATAGAAGAATTAACGGTCATACCAGAGGAGACTGAAGTGGGAGTCACAAGTCTGCTTCCTAAGATACTTGCTGGTGACAACAGTCCAACTCCTCCTAACACTCCACCTTCGACGGAGGCGAAAGCCACAAGAGCGACAAGGCAAATCTGAAAGAGAAAACGTATTTTGTTTACGACATCTCTGATGATTGACTTTTATTGTTTGTTATGATCAAAAGAAATATAAGGGTAATTAATAATATACGGTGCATTTTCTATATTTAAACACAATGTGCCTTATAAAGATTCGTTTTGACTTATGTTTAGCGCCACACTAAGGGTTTGACTTACACATTGTTATCAGAAGTGTATTCAGAATCTCTGATTAGCTCGTAGTAGTTGACTAAGTTAATCACATGTGACTAATTAATTTAGAGCAGAGGATACCCTGGTTTAGCTACAATAAACTTACAAGAACACAAAGGCAGTTAATTACCTGTCTTTCTTTCTTTCCTTTCACCTCATCTGGAGAGTTAACTATGAAGTAGCTATGAACCCGAGTCTTCTACAGTAACAGAACTGTTTCGTAAAGTGAACAGTGAGAGATGAGTAGAAAATTTCCAGTTTTCTGATGGATATATACATTTTCTGATCGATAAATTATAGTTTTTTTATATGTATAATTACAAGGTAATCCTTCTATTGGCGCTAATATTAGTTGACTTCTACTTATTCTCCCCGTAAATACATCCGTCAGAAACGAATAAGTTAATCCTATTTCATAACTATTTTTAAGTTGTGATATCAAACCACAATAAAAACCCTTCGACTTTCGTATTACATGCATTTTCATTTTTATAGACTATGCATTCCCACGTCTAGATTTCCGTATTCGTGACATTTATTTTTCTCAGCCCGATGTATTGGGGTATTGGGATTATATTAATTAATCATACCCAAATCAATTTATTAACTGAACTCCAAGCAGACTCTGAATACCAAAAAATACACCCTTCTTAGTACAGAACTAACAAGACTCTAACTAATCACGTGACTATTACTCGATTAACGTATTCTCTCTGAATACCGCCCAGTAACTTTTATTCGCTTACCTTATCGTTAGTATGAAAGACAGGAAAGATTGTGTAAATACATATTTTCTTTCATGATAGTTGAGGAAATGTACTAAATCTGAATACCTAGTTATTTATGTGTAATCGATGTGTGTCTAGAAATTTTGACAATTCACTAACTTTACATTTGTATATATCTGAATATGTGAATATATATTTGAATGTTTCCGCTATGGAATTATTAGTATACGCCAATTTAGCATGCTTTAAAGTAATTTGTAGTTGTAGTCAATGATTGCATATTTGGAGAATGGTGATAAATACTAGAAGTTTCCAAAAAATTATCAATCTTTCCCCTTGATTCTCCAAAGTACTTTACGTTTCTCTGCCTGTACGATAGTTGGGTTTACAATATATGAACTGCTCAGGAGAAGACAATCATAACCGCCATTTTCTATATTACGAGTAAAACTGGAAAAGGAAGTTCAACATTCTCATACAATGCAATGCAAAGACAGACACTAAACAAGCTTCCATTACAGGATACAGGTGTAATTCCAAATTTAAACTACCTACACACTTTTCTATGCTCCGATCCCACACCATTCCATTAAATAACTCATGGATCGGATTCTATGCTCCGATCCATGAAACACTCACCGGTAGTGGTGCTTATCATTGTCTTCCCCCGAGTGACTTCATTTTGAATTAATTATAATAATTTCAAAGCATAAGCATAAACCAGAGATGAAGTGAGCCAGGGGGTCGTGGATGAAGGTTTGTGAATGGGTCAGTGTTTCATGGATCAACAGTACGTGATCCACTGCGATCTACCAACTACCGTAACCTACTTTGACCCACTACAACACAGTGACCAACTCTGCTCAGTGCATTGTAAACAGGAACTTCTGAAAACTGCTAAATTTGTCTACGTTTTTACTTTTAAGCCGACCATTTTACTTCCTTTTTCATTTGTTTTAATTTACTTACCTGAGATGACTACGCCTAAATGAAAAAGAACTTAAGGCACTTTTGGATATTGATATTTGAAATTGTAATAATATTAATACTTAGTTTTCGAGATATAGTCGAATTTTACACTTTCTCCTCCTTTACGTTGGACTACTTTACCTTGATTTAAAAACTTTCAAATTTCATCCTATTTTTCACTGAAACGCATCTGTAATTCAACAAAGAAAAAATTAAATATAATAATGAAATTGAAATCCATCGTAATTTGGCCCATGACACACACTTTACCATTGTATATCGTAAAGGTCAGATAAAACGGTATTGTAACAGAGCGGTGCTTGAGCGATGGACCGTAGAAATTCAAACTCCGATCAGTGATAATTACACAGCCTTGTTTTATTAAAAGTGTATGGAGAGGAGGACGTGGATCATGGGTCAGAGTTGATGACGATGGGTCTTTGTGAATTGGTGGGTCAGAGTAGTCACGGTGAGTGATGGGTCAAAAAGGGTCACGTTGAGTGGTGGGTAGTGGGTCAGTGTGGGTCACGGTGGGTAGTGGGTCAGTGGGTCATATGTCAACTTTTCATTGACCCACGAAATCTCTGTCGTAAACGTATATAGTTTTAATATACTTGTACATTTTTCTCTTACAAAGAAAAGTTAGTATTCTTGATGAACAACTGCAAAATCTCTTGTCAAAGAAAAAATGCAATTTACACGTCACTTAGTTGTATTATGCCTAAATGAAAATAATTGCTTTAGTGAAAATTTATTCTACCGTACTTCATACTGTCAAATTAAGTAAACAAGTGTTTTCCTATAATTTCTTTTCCTACTAAACCGGAATTTCTTTATGGAAGACTACGGAACAACATTATAACTATTTCTCTTTTCCGTTGTTTTGTATCACGAAATATAAGCATTAACTTTCAACAGTTAAAAAATTCTGAAGAAATTTATGATAATTATTTAGAATATAATTAAGGAAATTTAATGTATGTATGGTAACTATGATCGGCCTTGACATAATATTTTGAATAGCATAAGAAAATGTAAAAAAACGGAACGACAGGAATATGGGCTTAATCTTATCTTGAATACGTATTTGTTGCATCAGAATTGTCGTTTTAGTGCGTGTTAGTTTCTCTTTCCATATTTAAATTAAATTCTTAATGGCTGTATTAAAAAAAGCAGAATAATAATAAAACAATAACTTTGAAAGGAAACGTTCTCCTAAAATTGGAGTATAAAACGTGACAGTAGTTAGAAAGTATGTTTCTTTTAATTTGTTTTTCCAAAATAATTATTCGTGATTTGTGACCCTACAACAGGAAGAGAAGTATCTCCCAAGGATTGAAAGAAATATATAAATTGTAGGACTTTATTCACAAATATATCACTCTTCTTTAAAAAAAATCAATACTGAAATATCAGCGCTTTTTTCCATATTGTTCACCATGAAATACGTAAGTAGTGATTCAAGAAAATATTCATTAAAAAATACCGCACTTTTTCTTTGTTATTTCTAGTTTAGTCTCCAGTGTCTATCCTTCTAGCATAATGCATATTTTGCACCCGTCCAGGATATAAACCTTAGGTCGCATATGCCAAGGGTGCAGCTGTCAAATATTAGCATGATACTCATAATTTGTTCATTTCGTATTACTTGTGATTTAGCTCAAAGACGAAATTAGTTTTCAGTATTGCCCTTCTTATCTTACTTGCATTATTTCGTTTACGAAATCCTTTGAAACTTTGAGTTTTGAAACCAAGGCCAGAATTAATAACTACTGTAAATATGTGGGGCCACAATAACTCACAAGGAACGGACATGGACGTTTCATCCGGACATTTTAATCAAATCTAGTCCATTCGATAAACATAACAGAGATATGTTCATGCACAAAAAAATTAGATGAAATGGACAACGGAGCCCATCCCTGGGATCCATTAATCCTCTAACTCTTAAGTATAAAGAAAATCATAGACTCGCAGTGAAATAGCTATTGCTTCAACACTGTCCATTGGAAAGTCATAGTTTATAGTTCATTTTCTTCAGCATGAATCAAGCTTTCTAGAGGTGCTATGTATTGCGACTCATAACGTAAATAAACAGGGAAAATTGGGAGAATGTCGGAAAAATTCCTTCCAAAAATCCCTCCCTTCAACTTTGGACCTTTCTGCAGTGGCACCGGCTAAAAGCGCACAATCCAAATATATTTCGAAAAATACTATAGAGGATAAGAAATGTGTACCAAGTTTTGTATTGATTGATAAAATAGATATGAGGAGAAAACGTGTATTGGTTTACAAGTTATTCCCTCATATCTTTTCCGCCTATCAATACAAAACTTGGTACAGTCATTTCCAGTCATTTACATTCAGTTATGGGTCCCAATAGGTAACACCTCTGGAAATCTTGTTTTATGCTGAAGAGAATGAACTATAAACCACGACTTTTCAATGAACGGTGTTGATGTAATAGCTATTTCACTGCGAGTCTACGATTTTCTTAATGCTAACATCAGGCCTCAGAGACTTACTCGGTTGTCCATGGCACCTAATATTTTGTGCATGAACATATCTTTATGTTTATGGAGTGGACTAGGTTTCATTCGGATCCCCAGATGATACGTTCATGTCCGTTCCTTGTCAGTAGTAGAACATTCACCTGTGATGCATAGAGTTCTCGGTTCGATCCCAGCTCGCACGAAGTGAACTTTGTGGTGCACAAACATCGTGCACGGGGGTTT